>NC_056466.1:11172890-11480390 GCF_008729295.1 Plectropomus leopardus
ATTGAAATAGTCAGCAATTGACTGATACTGAACAGTACTGATGTTTATTTAGCTATTTATTGTTTTGTATTTATTTTTTATTTAGATGGTCAGCAAAGACCATACAGTACTGATGTGTATTTTATTTTTGTATTCTTTATTTGAATGGTCAGTACTGATGTTTACTTTATTTCTATTCTTTATTTTTGTTTGTGTGTAATTTTAAAGTAGTAGATTGTAAAAGAAATATTGTTTGTGTGAGAAAGCAGCCTTCTGAGTACTTCTGCTTAGTCATATTGGTGCAAAATTCACATAGAAATGATGTATTTTCATTCCAGCTCAAAAATTCACTATATCGGTCGCCATATAGGTAATCAGTGATTTTTTTCCACTATAAAATCTGCATCAGTCGCAAAAATCCCATATTAATCAGGCTTTAGATAATATATCAATTCTCTGGAAAAGGATGCAATATTTGTTGAAATCACAAATGTCACAATATGATTTTGATTTAATACAGTTCAGGAACATGCAATTGATATGAGATGATTTCATATGCCCATTTAACAGTCCCTTACAGAAGAACATTCCACCTCTTTCTTTTTTGCTTTTGGCCATGAAAGAAAAAAAAACAAAAAACATTAGTAATTGTAATTGATTGATTTAATTTGTAGCGAGGACTTTTAATCTGAAACAAGACGTGGTGGCATATGAAACGCAGTCTTGGACTTTCGTTGTGGCTTTCGCTGTTACAGCCCTGGCCCTGTTGTTACAAACTGGAAACCTCTCCCAGCAGCCATAAACCATGGATTGACAAGAATGTCATTGAAGTATAAAAATTGGCTCAATAATTACTGTCAAGGTTCAAAGACAAAACTTTCTTTTTTTCCCTTTCACCCATTATTATATTCAACACTTTTACATTGCATAAGTTAGACTATTGATTAGCTTGCTTGCTCTACTCATAACTTACCAAATGACACATGTTATATTCATTTTGTTACTCCTGGTTAGTTTACATCACTGCATCTCCCAACAGAACAGTGGTTGAATCTCAGCTTGCATGCATGTGTTTTTAGTCTAACATTGTTTAAATAGAGCAAATTATGTTGCGATATGAAAAGTTAGCAGGGTGAGAGGACTGGTTAGGCTGGTACACCGTGTTATGAGTGATTGATCTTAAAATGACGTTGTTTAGATAAGGCATGTGGTTTTTATTTTAACCCATAATTTCTCCAAAATCCAAAATATTTTCACTCTCCTGATTCATTCCTTGGTAAGTAAGGTTGTCTTCATTGTCTGTTTCATGGCTGCTTGCCATTTTCTTGCCTGGCGCTGGTTGATAGTGACACTGAATTTCAAAATAAAGGCGCATCGTAAAGATGATGGTATGGACCAATGTTTTCACTTGGCATTGATGATATTGGATCGTTGGCTCGATCATATTCAGTGGATTGTTTCATCACTATATGTTACATACAAATGAAATCATTTAGCACTTTGCTTCCATCTTCACAATGTAAGCTGTTGCTCACTTGCAGAACACACTCTGGAAGGCACCAACTGCACTGATCATCACAGTTGAAAACCCATAGCTGTTTGTCTGTATAAAAACGATATGCCCCATGCTCTCTGAGTTCTGAAACAACTCACAGGGCACACACAGCACGAGGCAGAGTGTTGATTTGAGTGCAGCATGGCCTTGCCTCTTAACGTCACAAACTGCTTGGAATGCCACATTTGAATAGTATGAGCATAATGACCACAGAGTCAATACCTTACTGCAGAAATCATATAAAACAATCTCACAATATAAGGTATGTGTGTTAACTTTGCGTCATTTTAAATATATTATCTTCAAATCACGTTACCCCGTGTTTAACCCTGTCTATGCACCCCTGGTTTTGCTTATCTTAGTCATGGTAGCTGATTCTTGTTCTTGTGTTTCAGCCTCATTCAGTGCTACAATTAACATACATCTTAATACATTTTTAAACAAACCTTTCTGAATATGCGGCTATTGTTTGCCCATGTTTTAAAATCTGTGGAAATTTTATGTTCTTTAAGCAAAAATAACTATATGCACCTCTGAGATAGATGCTCATATTTCTAATTATACTTTGTAGCATAGCGACAACAAGTGATTTAGTTGTGTGTTTTTAACAAGAAGATGCATTTTAGTTTGACTTCTATTTTCTCCTTGAAGGGATTTATTACAAAACACTTTATCCTTTTAGAGGAAGAGGAATGCAGCTTGAAATGTCTCACTCAATATTTCAAAGCTCTTTTGTCCGCAGAGGCCCAAGATGGTTTCCAAAATTTAATGGTCTCTCATACTGTTTGTTTTTATCACACATCTAAACATTTGCTTGAAATCTGTTTTAAAGTCTTCTCTGTTTACCCCCATTTGTTTTGTACCTGCCTTTGAATTAATACAGGATTATATATGCACAAAGAGGCACATTGTCCTATTTTTCTGATACGCTTGTTAAAGCATTTAATAGTTCACTAGCTGGTTAGCAGGCATGTTTTTATATGGTTAAGCGATAATACTGCTGTTGATATGTTATCAGTAGTAACCTCCTACAGGCAAATGCTGCTGTGTTGTGCCACTGGGTACAGTCACAAAATGAACTGAGATCACTTTATTACACTTTCTCAATGTCTATGTAGCTTGTTACATTGTCTCAATTTGGTCCATCCTGCTTTAGCGCAGCCGGGCCTGCAATACTTTCTTGACCTTCTATTTGTCTTTTTGCCCTGCAGAACAAGATCATCCTGGACCCTCTGACATTCAGCGAGGCTCGTTTCCGGCCCTCTCTGGAGGAGCGCTTGGAGAGCATCATCAGTGGTGCCGCTCTAATGGCTGACTCCTCATGCACACGCGACGACCGCCGTGAACGCATCGTGGCTGAGTGCAATGCTGTTCGACAGGCCCTTCAAGACTTGTTGAGTGAATACATGAACAATGTAAGTTTTCTCTTTGATAATTTTATACTCATTAGCTAACTGCAAGTACAACACACATACTCATTTGTGCACCTCATTTCAACACACACATCATGAGACAGATGCAAAAGCTGCTTATCTCCTTTGACAACTTCTCTCTCTGTCAACACATCCACTGGTCAGATCTTTTTTTGTTGAAAGGCAAAACCTTTCCTCACTTTTCTTCGAGGCTTATTTTTTCTCTCCTGATGCTTTCACATGCCACATTATACCTGAAGCAAAAGCCTTCTTATTGGGCTTTCTCAGCCTTACTATCACTTGTTTGACCATATGGGGCTCAGTTTTTGTAGCTGTTGGAAACACCATGTTCTGCTTAAGATATTTCCTTACCTTGAACTGTTCTTTGCCAACGTCTTTGGTATGATTGTTGTTAGAGTAATGCAACAGGTGCAAAGGTGGGAAGTGATGAGACAGTGGAAGGCAAGGTGTTAGTGTTGAGCAGATTTTTAAATTGCAGAGAAAAGATATTAGAGGATCAGGTCCATTTTCAGCACAGCATCAATAATTTTATGAGCCAATCAGTAAATGCCAAGTTATGTCTTGACAGAGAATGCAGAAAAAATCAATGGAGGGTCTAACTGCTGCAAGCTGGGAATAGTCACACTGCAGCTAATAAGCTATTTACACTAGATTTAACTAATTTACACCCATTCCTACCACACATCACAATGCGTGTTGTAATTGACTAGTACTCATCATGTTGATGTGTTGAAGTTAAACGTGATAAGGATTAGAACAAAGTTGTCATAGTTGGGGAATTTTCCAATCTCAGATATTCACTGAGATTGAGTGGTAAAATCCACAAAAAAATAATCTCAAATCTGCTGCCAGACAGTCATGTGATGGAGTGTGAGGGAGTGAGATGTGGTGGATAATTGGTTTTCAGTTTTTAGGATGTATAAATTCCTGCAATGCACACAATGTACAACAATTTTAGCAGAATTGCTGACTATACTTGTTCAAATTAACAGCATTGCAGGGACATCCAGGAATATGAATCCAAGTGTAAATAGCAACATTGGTTATTTACATCCCAGATGTCAAAAGCATTGTTGATGATACGGACATCTCTGTTTTTGCCTCGAACAAAAAAGTAATTCATAATGACGCACAGCAATCATCGTTTCAATGACTTGCGGGTAAACATAGCTACATTTTACACTGTTCAATATCATTAATCATTTCAGGAAAACTAAAAGCAACCTTTTTAGGACTTATAATATGGGTAACATCAGAGTCACTGAGTGAACAGGCAATAGTGGTTTAGATGACAATACAATGGCAATACAAAAATACACTACGTAACTCTTGGAAAACATGACAGAAGAGGACTTTCAGTGCTCTTACAAGTGTCAATTTAAGTTGTAAGGACACATAATTGCCGTTATGTCACGTACAACAATGGCAATGTCATATGTGTGCATGTTGCAACACTAAACCTCCTGAGCAGCACTAGTATTTTTCTCCTTGGAGAAGCCGGTCTAGACTTTTCCTCTCCGTTTGCTGAGCCATTTTCCTCATGCACCACTGTGATTGGCACAGCTGTTTAAAGGTTATGCGACTTGCCAAGACAATGATTAATCATCACACACATCCAATTTATATTCTTCTTCAACAGAGCCTTTTTGTGCATAGGGAGCTGAGTCTACATAAGCGAAAATAGGAGATACACTTGGATACACTGTCATTGACCTTGCACATACGAGTTAGTTCTTTGTG
This sequence comes from Plectropomus leopardus, assembly GCF_008729295.1. Classification (NCBI taxonomy): domain Eukaryota; kingdom Metazoa; phylum Chordata; class Actinopteri; order Perciformes; family Serranidae; genus Plectropomus; species Plectropomus leopardus. Next base: position 11,177,598 of record NC_056466.1, read on the forward strand.
TCGGACTTTGCGACCATGCCATTAAACCGGTGCCCTAAGATTTCTGAAATGTTCAATGTCAAATCTCTTAAATGTCTGATCTCCTTTTATCATCTTATAACCATGCTCTCTGTCTGCAGAGAAAACTGCTGGCAATATAGTATATCTTCTAACACCCATATGCATTCGTCTGTCGTGTCTTTTGAATTATACCTAAGTAATAAAACTTGATCAGAATATAAATTTTAAAAACTGGAAATTAGAATATTTAAGGGTTCACAGCTAATGAACCCATTAAGGTTAATTAAGTGCATATGCAGTAGATTACATTATCTTAATTAACAGATTAATGATAATGAACCAAAAAAATTGCCATGCGTGGACCTTAGTTTTAGACATACATGCGAATCAGCCATAGCTGCCGAGTAAATGACATACATGATGATAAAGAATAGCTAGATCTGTTTTCATTAATACACAACAGAAAGGACTATTAACAGAAGGTGAAGAGAGGAACGTGTGGAGTTCTTTTACAACTCTCTTTACTGGAAAAACGCTTATGGGATTACATTGCACTGGCACTGTACCTTATATGATTACATGGGACACATAAAATTGATTGACTGATGACGTTGGAGCTGTTATTTTGTTATTGACTGGGAGCTTGGCAGGCTTTTCACATTAATACTGTATTTGTAAGAATAACACCAACAGTGTGAGCGAAAATAACAACGATTGTAAGTATACATATTTATCTGGGACAAACGCTTAGCCAAAGTCTGAATCGTTTCCAATTTAGACATGCTTTTGCAAGGTTCTCAAGGAACTGGTAATGTAAAGTTAACATTGTGATACTATCAACATGGCAGCCTTTCAGGTGCCCTAAATAGAGCCATACATCACTGAGCATGGTAGCGCCTATATCTTCCACTGTAGGGCACTTAAGAGGGTAGCCTGCATTCTTAGATAACCCCTTATGGGCCGCGACTGTCTGTGAGTTGGTGCTGTGTTCAAGATGACTGTAATGTACCTGTGTGTTGGACTAAACCGGGACCCAGAGTCCACATTGTTTTTTTGTACCCTGAGGTAGTGCAGCCATCTGTGGAGGAAGAAGCTCAGGAGATGTTAATACCTTAGTGCTGCTGGTGGTAAATAAAGGATTAACAGTCCTCTAATGTGTGCGCTCAACATCTTGTTATCCCGTCCTTTGTTTTTAACCATTCAGTTCCCATTTTTTTAAACCAGTATGTACTCCTAAAATGAAAACAGGAAGGGTTTTAAAATTGTACTGGTGATCTGAAGTGGACCATGAGTGCTGCTGCTGTAACAAAGAGGGAAGAGTGTTTGTGAGGGATTTGATTTCTTCTTAAAGGAAGGAGCACTTTAGTGCCTTCTTCACCACTGTGAAAATCTAGACCAGCCTGAAAGCAGCTCTCAAAGAGGCTCTTTTTGATATAAAGTCAGTATAACAAACAGCCTAATAAACTACAATTTTTAACCCTGCATTATTTGATGTATTTTGACTTTTGTCCAATGACCAAAGTGGAATCTTAATGATTATCCATTGGATTTCCTCATGTGCTCTCACGGTCAATGCAGCATGTATTAAGTGTCACTTGTGGCCATTGAGCAATTGGCAAGCCAGCTGTCTATTGATCCTAACAGTATCAGTTCTCCTGCTGGCAAAAGCCCCCTGTTATACTCTATAATCTTCAGCCTAATTATGTGTATTTGTTATGGCATCGAGGCTCATAAAGTAATCTAGAAAAAATGATGGGGGGGTGCGCTAATAGATGATGGTCCTTATTAGATTAGAGATCCTTTTTGGTTGTAATAGAATATTAACAGTGCAACTACTACAGAAGTTCTGCACTGTGTGCATGTTTGTGTGTATGAATTAGGGCTGTGACATATATCGTCCATGATGATATGGTATAGTTTTTAATATGATTATATTGCTCTTTCATTCAGAAAAAATGGTGCAGCTCAGAGTATGGTGTTAAAGCAACAGAGATCTTATCCTTTTACTTACTCTTGAAAAGAAAAAACTAAAACAAAAACTAAAGTCATGTGTGTGTTTATGAACACTCAGATGCCCTTTCCCCCTCTTAAGGCACGACAGCTTTTTGCTAAAGTAATTGTGCCTTGCTTCATTAGGCCCATGAGTTGTGTTTTAGAGGCTACAGCTGGGAGACTGCTGACAGCCCCTGGCTGTCCTAGCAACGAACAGAGTAAATCACAGAGACACAAAGAACAAAATGCTTCCACTTCTGAGTTCAGCTTCCCAATGAGGGTAAATCAACAACCAAGAGTTAATATGGAGGATATAGGTACCAGGTCTGCTCATAAAGTGTATTATTCAATAAATAATGTAGATGCTTAAAATACGTGTACATCTTTAAAGAAATGAAGGTTTGTTGAGCCGAGCCCCTCTCTGAAAAACAGTAGCAACTGTGCATGACCTTGACACAAGATTTTTTTATAGTGGTGCGTTTGATCACTGCCCAGCACAACAGAAACCAAGGTTTTTTTTCTTTTCTTTGAAAGAAACTTTCATTCATTCCTCTAATGGGGACGTTTAAGATCTTCCTAAGTGGTCTATTAAAGGAAAGAATCATGCTCACATGTAACACCCGGTATGTATTACTGTGAATCTGACTGACATTTTGATTTATATGCTTTTACTGTAGTTCAAATTATATTAAAAAAAAGAGCTTGAATGGCAGTTGGCAGTGTTCAAGCACCATGGGGATCTGTGACTCGACGGCAGTGCCATGTGATAGACTTTGTGCTCTCAATGTACCGCTCACATTGTCAGATAATGAACATTTCCTTCAACTAATTACTGGACAGGGTTTGATTGTAGATCAACATACTTATTTGTAGGATGCTAATGCTACTCTGAACCTAAATATATTACATTGGAGCCAGAGTTGGGTGCCACTTCTGTTAAAGTCACTGTGGCAGGTCACACTACAACCCATCATATCTTTGTGGAAGCTTTGACCAAAAATCAGTCCACAAAAAGAACAATGTCACATGACGTGATGCTGACTGACATTTTTTATCTATATGACCAAACGGGACAGGTCTGACCTGTAACCGCTGACCAGACTGCAATAATAACCAAATCGGAAAGTAACTATTGGTCTGCTGGTATCTTACCACTCACTCAAGGGATAAAGGTCCAGATTTATAGAAGCATATATTACTTGGCAAGTAGCCCGACCTACTGACAACAACAGTAAACACTGCTGATAGAACTGACTTACATTAGCCCTTCTGAGTATTTTTATATATCATATCAATACATCAATCAACAGTTTGACTGTTGGTTAGTTGTTCATAATCAAATGCATGTAACGTGACAATACTACCTGCTGTAAGGAGAAAAAGGAGACAAAGTAAAACCACTGCAGCCAACTCACTGTTCGCTTTTCATCGAATCGAATGATCTCATAAGCACTCTTCCATGTTTTGAGTTGTGTAGTTTGTCTATATTGTTGTGTTTAAATTATTGTTCTCTTTAAAATTGCTTGAGTAAATGACAGCGCTACTGTAAAGTTAGACTGTCATTTACTGCCTAGAAATTTTAGCTTTTATGTTTCTAATTTTGACGGAATATTCAGCACAATGGTTAAAGTCCTAAAGGGTATGACTGTTGGGAGTTGAAATAACTTTTCTTCAAAACTGCCAATTTGTAATTTTATGACTGGTTGTGATAAATTTAAGCTACATGGTATCCATCTCTTGATTCATAACGTTACAAATTATCTAAATAAATGTCAAACAATACATCAAGTGTCAGCTAGTTAACAGTGAAACAAATGATTGATTATTTTGCAGAGTTACGATCAGTTAAAATGACAGGTCATAAATGAGGAGATGGTGATCCAACTCTTCTCCTGTAATGACGGACAGAGCCGTGATCTGTTTGGACACCAACATCACGAAATGCGCACATTAAGACAAAAGAAAGTCAGTCAACAATAAGTCACCTTATATATTCATAGATTATAGTGTGATTTGCCGTGCCTGCCTCATTAACTTCAATGGAAGTGGTATCATACTCTGGCGCCAATGCAAAATTTAAACACTGTTGCTGATGTTATATCCTCTCCTTTTATAGTTTCCTCAACTGGTAACAGGTAATAGTAACAAGAACTAACTTTAAGTCTGAGCTCAATCGGACATCCTTCTGAAAGTACAAATATAGCCACTGAGAGACCACAATAGATTATGGATAATGAACAAGACTTTGTCAATGATTCCAACTGCAGAGGATAGAAATAGTCACCCACTCAATGTGAAATGTATTATTTAAAGATATTGTCTATCACTGAAACATCCAGACACATATTTCCCCCCAGCTAAATGTAACCAGCCGCCACTCTGACAAAGTTGTTCTGGCTGTACAGCGAAAGTCCTTTTGTTCAAAGTTTACTGAAGTAATGTAAACATCCACTTGCCTTTATGTTTCCTCCTCCTTCATTCAGCCACACACCCCCCTCCCTCCCTCCTTCCCCCGCCACACACACAAATTTTTATAGGAAGCTTGAACCACAGCACAAGGTTAATCAATGTGGTAGCTGGCAATAAATTAGGTTCAAGTGACAGGAGAATGTCCATACCTGTCTCAGCTGCTGGTGATCTGTGATTGGTGACAGCAGGCCCGGCTCCCTGGCTGGTGCTGAATCATCAGGAGCAGCTGATTTAGTTACGGCAGCTCCGACAGGGCCAATCTATCAATTGATCTGGGGAGTAATGCATTACCAGCTTGGGTCAAGGGAGCCTGGGCAGAATATAGCCATAGCCAGAAACCACGGCAGGTGAAAGGGGGCAACTCGGCAGGACTGTGAGCAGCGGGGAGAAGGATTTAGGGAGTGTGATAGCGAGCGCACTAATCTCACTGTTAGCTGGATGTGGCACATAAAACTAAACAGGGGTTGTGAGGTAGGATGATCATTAGGGAGAGACTGATGGGCGTCTTGCTCACACAGCTCCTGTGGGAGTTGTCTTGTAGAATGCTCAATCAACAATCGGTGTGACTGATCACATACTGTAAAATGCGTGTGTTTCTGTGTGCTTGTGCTGTCCACATCAGACATATCTTCTTAACCTCCAGTTGTCTTTAAAGTGAAAATGAGGACAACGGATAAAAGAGAGTCTCACTGTAGTGAGGGCAGACAAATCTGCTGAGCACTAAGCATTGGCAGGTGCAGGGAAGGGAAGGTGTTGGCAGTGATCAATAGTGAGCCCGTGGGCTAAAGGCCATTATATACTTATATATAAAAGAAGTGCTGTTTGGACAGTCTGAGAGCAGTGAAATCCCCTCTCTCAACAGTTGGATATGTGTAGGCGGGGGGACCCACTGTATTTTTATGCCTCAGCATTGGTGACAGCTGTGGCCAGAAGCATTACGTGATATCTCAGGAGGGAATTTCCTCAAATTTGGCACAGACTTTCACCTGGATTGAAGGATGAACTGATAAGATTTTGGTGGTCAAAGTCAAGGTCATTAAATCTGTCAGAAGCCGTACTCGAGTCACTTGGCCTTGTGTCAGAATTTTAGAATTGACAAAACTGACAAAAAAGGCTTGCAATTTGACTTGGACTTTAATGCCAATGACCCGTGACTTCACTTGGACTTCAGCATTTTGACCTGAAAATACTTGATGCTTTCCCCCAAGCCCAAAGATTAAGGTATGTTATTTAAAATGTGCACCACAAATCAATTCATTTCCCTTAATTTCATAACCATCTAACATTACCACAATGTATTCCCAGCAAGTGACTCTTAATTCTCCAGATCCAATGAAGATGAAGTTTTAAATTTTTTTTATACCAAATATTATTTTTTCAATGCAAAAACTTGTGCAGTGGTTAAAGAAGAAAAAAACTGTATTATGCATATTTGTGGTAAAAATAAGAAATAAAGTAATTACAAATGTAACAAATAAATGGACATTTTTAAAAAGCATTCACAAAATAGATACATTTTATATATTTTTACATTGTAATTTAGATGACATTACATTTGATGAAGAGTGCATTGTAACTTCTTTAGAACTCCAAATTTAAAGTTCAGAACTTGGGACTTGTCAGTCTTGACCTAGGACTTTACTCAGATCTTGCCTGTCTAGACTTGGGACTTGAGCACAAAGACTTGAGACTTACTCGTGACTTTTAAAGCAGCGACTTCGTTCCATCTCTGATCTCCTGCACAAATGTGCAGTTTGACTCAATGATGAATTAATTAGATTTTGGTGGTCAGCGGTCATACCTCAAAAACCTATTTATTTTTGCCATATCATGGCTACACATGAGTCTGGATTGACATGGATGTAACTTGCAACTTGGCTGGTTGGCAGAGGCACACAAGGGTGAGGCGATGATTCTAGTTTTCAATGAAACCGACAATCCGGCTGCTGCGACCGCTTCTGCAGCTGTCTGTGTTCACTAATAAATTGCAGCAATGGAGTGGTGGTTTAGTTTGCTGCACTTTCAAGATACTATCTACTGTGGATACAAAAGAAAGTTTTGGAGAAGAGGAAATATTAATGAACTCCTAAAAAGCTATCTTAATTTTTTTTGTTTAGTCAAGATAAAATCTGTGTGTATGAACACTTAATGAATGCGGCCCTGTGGCTGTGTAAAACTCCTCTTCCCATCTGAGACCATCTTGTCTCAGATGGGAAGCGTCAGTCTGGCAAGATAAACCGCACAGAGTCAGCAGTTGCCCACACCGTCTCTTCTCATTGTCTAGAAACCCCCGCACAATGTATTTGTATCTCACAAAACCCGACACTGCCGAGGAGGTACCACCACAAAACACAGAGCGAGCCTGCTGCGGTTTTGAATCAGTCTTATGTTTACAGTGCAGCGCAATCTCAGTGTCGCAAGGTTTGAATTTGAAGAAGCTGAACAAAAAGAGACCTAATCAATACTTTTTTTCGTCCCCTTGCTCCTCTGATGTGCTTCACTGTCCATCACCCTAAGCTGGCTGAAGGGCACAGCTGTAACAGATGCAAGCAAGCTGAATTTACCTTGACAGGGTTTTCTAACGCTAATTGGCTGTGTGGAGGGCTTCAAAAGTGATGCCACTGATAGGTTCTGTCACAGGGGACGAGGTATTTACTGCAGGTCACAATTTCAATCCATGGCTTTCTTGTTTGGTTCTAGGCTGTTGCTTTTGTTGTTGGCAAGTGATAAGTGTGATTTAAAAAAAAAAAATCTTAATCTAGAATTACTATACCAGAATTGCATACAATAGCCCGAAAGTAGTTTTTATGAAATATTTATAACCGAGAGAGTGCATTGCTTGGATAGTACAACCCAATGGCAAGAAGTAGTGTTGTCATTGTTTGTTTCTGCAAAGTACATGTGTTACATTTGTATGCTGTTATTTAGCTGATACATTGAAACGTTATATTTCTAAAAATAAAAATAAAAATGACAGGAAATGACCTGAAAATTAGCTGGGGAGGATTCTAAGATCTGTTCAAAAAACAAGGGAAAACTGTCCAGAAACTACATTTATCGTTCACTTTTTTATATATTTAAAATTATTTTGCAGAAAAAAAGAGAAAAACAACAACAAGGGATTATTATTATTTATTATTACCAGTTTATCAGTGTAAAGATGATGCTAATTAAGTGTGTTAAAGAAAGTCATTTGACTTTTTCTTTTTTTCTTCTCTTCATTTGGCCCGTCCGACAAAATGGTACACGCAAACTGTGTCTGGGTGAAGACTTTAGGGAAGTGGGCCACTTTTCCATCTGTTTTTATTTATTTACCCTGGCCAGCTGACTACATGGCTCTTCTGCCCTATTTTCAGTAATAAAATTCATATACTCCAAAGTCCATGTTTCTGATAAGGCTCTTGTCACTCCTAAAAAAATGAACACATACCTCACCTCGCCACTCAAAGGTCTAGCAGTCACAGGCTAACAAAGTAAAATAAGGAGAGGGATGTGTTTTTGGGTTCCAGTTTGTGTTCCTTTTTAATCACGCTTCTCTAGTATAATGTACTGAGCCTGCACTGAATTTGTACTTTTCTTTGCTGTGTTTGTGTTATTTTAGTCTTCATTTCTCACTAGTCAGATCACTTTTTATGGTGCTGCAACCACACTGCAACTGAATGACCTGGCTGGCCTTAAATTAGATGTGAAGTTACAGCAGAAATATAATGTTTATTAACTCCACATAATCAAACAACAGGCTATCCTCATGAATAAGATTCTTACTTTACAGTTGTCTGGAGAACGTGTGATTGGTCTGTTGACTCTTCATTTATCCTGTTTATTACCTCTGCAAGCCAATTCACACACAAATTACATTGGTCGTCCCAGCTCTATGCAGCAGCTGACATTTAGCAATTCGGTTTGAAAGTTTACACACATTAATGTTTAATGTGTTACACATAAATGGACACTCAGATATAATAACAAATCGGACTAAATATAATAAATTTCCGTATCATCACAAAGCGGTGTGCATGATAAACCCTGCTGTTTAACAAATGTTTTCCCAGAGATATTCCTGCCACACACGCTTTTCTCAGTGCCAAATTATTCATTTTAGGTGATCACAGTGTAACAATAAAATTAAAATGAACTTCCATCATCTGAAGTTTAAAGATGCAGCATTTGCTTCAATTTTGACAATAATTAACATTACACTTATGTACAATGATAGCTAGATCTCACTGTTGGAGATAAATTAAGTTTATCAAATCATATTAAAACATTATTATTACAGATGGTGCAGCAGGTTTTGGGGTGTAACCAACATGCAGTCTACGACACACCAGTAGACATGTGTGCAGGGAGGATTCACTTGTGCCATGAAACAAGGAAACCCAACAGTACCCGCAGCTATAAAGCTGGCCTGCTATTATCTGTGCGTGCCCACTACTTTGTTGCCTGCTGTGTCTTGCTGCTCTCTCTCTCCCTTTCTCCTCCTCCTTGCTTGTTGCTTTCTCTCTCTCTCGCTCATGCTTCTCTTGCCTTTTTTTATTTTCAGTCAGGTAGGTGGTTACATGAATGCTGTTAAAATGCAAATAACATTGAACGAAATTCCCATCAATAATATGCGTTTGAGGTGCTTGCTAGTAGACCCTTGAGGTTTCGTTATTATTCTAAGAGATGCACAAGATTTCCTTTTTACAGCCATGCAAATGCTGCCACATGATAGTAATTTGGATTTAAGGCCAGAGTTAATCAAAACCTTCCTTTAATGATTTGTGAGCAAATTTGCAGCACCGCCTCTCTCTTTTTAGTTATTCCCTTTGTTTATTCCTCTTTTTTTTCCAATTGTCCTCACATCACAGTCCCTCCAGATTCAGCACTTACACCCCGTTAAGTGTCCCAGGCCCGGCAATAAATCATTGGTTCCCCACAGCGTCCCATGCCCTCCCTCCCATCTGTCAACACCTAATGCGCCACACGACAAGCTGCAATCCACTGTGCACCAACAAACCACTCACTTTAAACAACGTAGCTTTCTCAGCCATTGAAGGCTGGCTCAAAGACATAGCCCCTGAAGGGGATTGACCAGAAGGCCCAGGTAAAAACTGTAAGTCTATTTAAGGCCCTCTGGAGACTCAAAGGAGTCCTTTATTCCCACCACTTCAGTCTGAGAGCGAGTTGGAGACAACTGAAGCAGCTGACCCGCAGTGAATGTCCTCTACTGAGATAGCAAGGCCACCTGCCGGCGAATGGACCAGAGCTCAAAGAGGCTCCCTGCTGTGAAACATTCACAAAAAAACCCTGTAGGGTTTAAGAAAGATATCCTTTCTTATACTGTAACTTTGCTAAGCTCAAGTCCCATTCATGCACAGGATCATTCATTTTTAAGTATTTTTCAAAGCCTTTGAACAAAATAATTGTAGCAACCTACTAAGAATGCGGCAGCACCCACCACTCACACCTAACCCCTCTACTCCCATCTGACACAGTTTCAACCAAAAAACTTCACAAGCCATACAGACAGCAGTTATTGAACATCTGTTATGTTAAATTGCATTGCACTTTATCTACCAGAGACATCACAGAGATATTTTTTGGGCTTTTTTGGCCTTTATTGGATAGGACAGAGAGTGTGAAAGGGGAAGAGAGAGGGGAAGACATGCAGCAAAGGGCAGAGGCTGGAGTCGAACCTGCGACCACTGCGGCAAGGACTCAGCCTCTATACATGGGGCACCTGCTCTATTCAATGAGCCACCAATGCCCCAGGATGTGTCCCTTCAGGATACGTCATGCCCACTTACTGGTATTATGCAGCTTCTGATGTTTTTGGGCTGTGCACTCATGTTGCAAACATCTCACTCAACTAGATTCCACAGGCCAGCTGTTTGGTTGAGCTTCAGAGACAGTACTCACCATTGGAATAAAGTTAAGTCAAATAGTTACTGTCATATTTCCAGAGCTTTTTGATGTAGGGCTTTAATCCTGTTTAATTATTTATGTTAGAAATGCTGTTGCCCATGAATGTATGGCAATAATGCTTAGATACACTGTCCACTTCCCTTTGTACAAAGAGGCCACTGTTTGCTTAAAAGTATATATTCTGCATTTTACTGTGCTCCTTTTAAAAAGGCCACATTAAGGATGAAGAGAGAGAGAGAAACCAAGTCCATGTCCATGGTCTTTTAATACTTTGGAGAAAAATTTTGCAAAGGTCACTCCTACAATGTTGTATAGAAAAATCAAATTTAAAAAGATAATTTCAATCTTATTATAACTAAAAAGACTGTAACAAGTGATGAACATTTGCCTCAATTTAATCAGGACATCTATAGAAGTGCTTCAGTGGTTATCATTTAGTTTCGGTGATGACCCACTGTAGCCGCATCATTCTGTTTTGAGCTGACATGAGCAGGAACTGACACGTTCTTCTGCTGCTGCAGACTACAGTTTGTGTATACAGAAACCACACACCACTGTTGCACTATGTCATTTGTAATGTGGCATGTGTGGCATTTCTTTTAACTTGAAAGAGAGTTGCTAATATGCCTCTGACCTCTGTTGTTACTTATTTTCGCACACACCCCGAGCAAAGGAAACAATTTAGTTTCAATTACTTTTCATAACCTGTAGCCCTCGTATGTCCAATTTACATTAGGATATGTGCGCACTTCTGTTCCATGAGCAACTGTGATCAAAGCTTGTGATGCAGGAAAGGTGTGAGGTGTTTTACATATAACAGGAATGGGGGTGTACATGTTACTTCATGATTGATGAGGTCTGAGCTTGGCCAAACTGCAAAAAGCACTTGTCGCCTTCAGCTCGTAATTAAATCAAGTCTTTTTGGCTGCACATACTGTACATGCAATATGCTTTCTTTACAATAGCCCCATTTATTTTGCCTGTTCACGGTGGGAATGCAGCCAGCCTCACAGTTCTGCATATGTGGTACTGTCACGTCATAGAGGTAGTAACAGTGTTGTATTGAAATCTGTGTGAAAGGGACAGCTGACAGGATGGGACAGGTATGATGTTATGACGTCAGGTTATGTGTGTGACCCACCACTGGGAGATTTAAAATCCACTTGCAGCAGTTGGAAACTAACTCAAAGAAGAGTAACAGCAACCAAAAATGTCCACAAATTGGGAAGCCAATGAAGTCCAGGAGCTCCTTAACCAAGAGCAGATTATAAGATCAGCCACCATTGATTCATATGTTAAATGTCACTCTAGAGACCGACGCTGTTTTGTTACATCTTGCCTCTTTTGCTTCCAGAATGACGGCATGCTATCCAGCATACTGGGGTGGCATCGTGCCTGCGTTGTTTGGTTCTGTATATAAAAAGCAAACCCAGCGCAATCAAGGGTTTTCATTGCAGCCCTATCACGAGATCTCTGCCTAAAAAGGGCTAATATGAAAACCTGTTTCTCTGCCAAAAAAGGAGAACATCCCCCGTATTTTATTTAGACTGCTTATCTCTCACAATGAGTTGCAAAAATCTATGCCTAAGGCTGGACTTCCCTCTAATGGCCTTACAATTAAAGGCCTCCAGTAGTTCACCAGTGAAAGGATTTTAATGACAAGCAGCTGCAGAAATTATTCACTTTGCATGAGTGGCACCTTAACAGCCACAGCCATCATCGATGGTACTGCAAGCTGTTGCCTGATTGTTGATGGGGATTTGTGGGTACTCGGTCATTATTACTGGGTAGTCCACCCACTAATCTCTGTGGTAGGGAAAACACTGAGTAGCAATGCTAATGATTTCAATAAAACGGTGTTTTCAATACAACTGGCATGCTTTCAATTAACCCAGCTCTGATGAGTCCTGGTAAGACATCTGTTGCACAGGCTAGTGTCAAGTTTAGGGTTCATGTTTGCCCAAAAGTCATAACAAAGTGGCTCTTTGATTTACCAGCGGGGCACTTGGCTAACCGGAAGTGTCCATGAGCTTACCAGAGGTACACTTGGGGTGCACTAAGGCCAGATGGACATTTGAGTGACACTTATGTGGACCACAGAGCTACTCATGCTGACCACAAAGGCACTTGAGAAGTACTTGGGCCAAACAGACACGCTATTGAAGGATTCATAGGTTAATTAGAGGGGGTGTTGGGCCAACCAGCAGGGCACTCAGGAGACCCTTTGCCCAGTCAGAGAAGCTGTTGGGGCAAATGTAAGGTCACTTGGGGAGCTCTCAGGCCAACCACTGAAGCATTTGAAGGCACTTGGACTGACTAGAGCACCACTGTGGCCAACCAGACTGGCCCAGCACCATTTAAATTAGTCAGCTCATATGCTTTTTAAGTGTTCTTGTTTCACTGAAGGAATATAGACTGCAAGTTCTTATTAGGGCACAGACATACAGTTTTTAATACATTGAAGATGAGCAGAAATTGCCCGGCTGACCCCTGTGCACACCACTGGAAAGTATATTTGCGGAGCGAAGGATCTGCCCTTTAACTCCTTTGCCATCTGCACTGGATCAAGTTTTGCTTGGACTGATCAGAGCAATCGAATCTGGCATGATCTCTCAGCGTTTGTCAAAATCTTGCCAAATGGAAATCCCAAAGCTATGATAATCGCAAACTGCAAGAAAAACCCAACTGACTTAAAGGTCTTTCGGACTTAATCATTAAGTCTAATAACGTCCAGCTTACATCAATTATTGTTTGGACCTTCACACTTTATAACATAGTTTATCATATCCCCTAAAGTCTGTGAAATGATCTGTGTAACACCTCCTCATGCATTAGATAACAACAAGCCCCGAGATGCAGCTCTTGTTTAGTCTGTGTTCTTACCAATTGTTCAAGTGGTAGCTGTAATATCAGCTTGAGCCTGCCATACTCCCGATTCCAATTATGCCTTGCTGTGGCTGTAGAAGAAACAGAATCCTCTGTAGGCGGATGCAAGCAACTATCACATGGCTGTCTGAACGCCCTCATGTCACCATCTCCGATTGAGGTGATCGGATAAATGAGACTTTAATTGGGTTTTTAGGCTAAGTCATATTAGAGATGAGATAGAATTATCCAGGAACATATTAATGTAATAAAAAGCTCTTAGATCTGGAAGCTCTATTGCATTAGAAAACTGCCAGCCCTTCTCCTCTCTTCAACCTCCCTCCGATGCCAATACCCCTCAAGGGCTTGCTGCTCTGAGCAGCGCTAACATGATTGACATTGATAGCTGGATCAAACTATAGAATCAACCCTAATATCATTAAGTGAGCAGACATGGAAGCAAAGACCTGGGCTCTAACTGTATTAGCCGCTACATATGTTAGGGTTATGGATGCAGGGGGCTAAATGCATTGGGAAATCAAGCATGCAAGCCACAATTTGCCTGTGTATGTGTGACCTTTGTGCCTTTGGATGTGCGCTGGGGAGTGTGTGCAAATGCACATTTGTGCAAATGTGGGACTATGTAAAGTGCCTCAGGTTGGTGTTTGCTTGCTTTCTACATTAGTCAGCCTTGGTTTCCTGTTGCAGAAGAGTCACTTCCTTATTTTACGTAAATAAGATGAGACTTCACGTCCCTCTTTCTGTCAACAGCTTTTTCTAATGAAAACGGGATTAGTTGGGTATCCATATGTAGTAATGACTAGTAATGCTATTCCAATAACTGGAAAATGAACACTATTCCACTAACAAGGGTGCTATTTCCACTAGCACTGACAGATGGTTTGGTATTAGTGAGCACAACAGATTAAATAACTTCTAGTCATCCTCCACTCGCCAGGTCACACACCCTCCTGTTTGTTCCAGGAAACTGTTCCACCCCTGTGCAGGGGGGGCTAGAGTACTGAACATCAATCCTCAAGTACAATTACACGCAAGTTAAGGTGAAAATTACCATTTCAGAAACCTACTCAAGTAAAAAAGAGAAGTACCTAGTTAATAAATTACTCAAAGCAAGTTACTTTACATTTTAATATTTTCAGGGCGCGTGGTCCAACAATAGAAAACCATAAGCATCACCGCAGGCAGGCTACTTTGTATTGTGTAGATTTATGTGTATGTTAGCTGGTAACTGTTTTGGTGGCATATGTAGTTCTGATGAGTTTAGGGCTTCATTAGACAGTAAGTTGCAACATAGGCTGATATCATATGAACACACCTGGAGGTATGCAGTGAAGTATCCAGGCTTCTTTCCTTCCCTTCATCCTCGTCTAATGACCATTAATATTTAACTCCAATGTCATCTATGGAAATATGTTCATCTTTGTGATGCAAAGTTTGCTAAGATGATTGTTAATTTAATGAGCGCAGTCATATTTTGGAGCGCCGTTGGAACACAATAGCTTTCAGCACCACACTGTTGGAGCTACAGAGCTCCGAGTACAGTAAATGTGCTTACTTTCACTTTTCTTTGATTCATAAAGACATATAGAACGCTCTGTTAGAATCACAGCGCTGTCTTTTTGGTGTAAGACATAAAATTGGATTAAGAAATACACCCTTTGATTAATCTGCCAGTTGAAGGGAGGTTTAAATGGCAAATGTAGAGAAGTAAAAGGGAGATTACTGGTTTAAAATGTGCTTGATAGAGAGTACAGTGTAAAAAGGAATGTGAAAAGTATGCATTAATTTAAAAAATTACTTTTTTACTCGTGTGTATTACTTGTAATGTTACTACCCATCCCTTCCTCTGTGTTCTTGGTTATTATTGATTCGTAAACAGTAGTCTTTTTTGATGAAACCACTGTAAAATAATAGCCAAGTTCAATTGTTCTCTTCATGTTTTTTTTCTTCACCCTATGAAGACATTGGAAATTACAGCAAAATTGTATTATTAAAAGCAAATGACTGATTTGTTTACAGATAAAACAGGCTATGATTGTGATGCTTTACTGTGCCACGTTTAGATTTAAATCATCTTTACAAAGTTCATGTTTTTAGAATGAAAAATTGCAAAATAAATGATAAAAGGGCAGCTAAATCCTCACATTTTTAGTTTTGCTTCCTGTTTCTTCATTCCCTAACCCCATGTCCTGTAAGGTAAGAAAAGTACTGTGAACTTCAACTTGTGAATTTTCCAGGAAAATATCTGACCCCGAGTCTTGAAAAGCTAATTCATAGGGAAGCACAGAAATCAGCGTGCAGCCAAGCACATGTAAGATTTTTTTAGCATTCTCTCTCTCTTTCCTATCTTCCTTTAGACTTATCTCCCTTTCTGTCTTTACAGTCACATCCCTTTACCCTCGCTCTCGGCCCTCCTCTCTGTGATTGAGCAGTTGTGTGAAATGTAGCGGTGCCCCCGACACAAAGCTTTGCCCCCTCTCATGCGAAACAGCCAACTGCCCTCTGCGGCGTTTATATTTCAGACGTTTATATTGAGTTTCTGTTCAACTGTCTGCTTTTGATGATGTGTACAAGTCTTGAGTCGCCTCCAAATCCCATAGTGATTTTACTACTATCTGTCTATCTTTTAAGCTTCCTTATGGTCCTGTCCAAAGCAGTGGAGAATCTGAAACAATGAAAATGGGTGGACGTGTTTCTGCAACAATGCACAAGTGTCTCTCTTTCTCTTAGTGTTTGCTTTCTTAAGGAGCAGCTTGAAGACATGGTGTTAGCAGCCTGCTCCCAGTCATTACTGTCTGGACAACACTGATCAATTACACTGGTCTGAACTGGGTTCTGTGTAACCCAGTAAAGGAGCTGTGGAGGGGTTACAATAAATGAATAGGAGAAGAGCAAGACGAGAGAAAGCACGGGTGCTGTAGATTATAAATAGAAGAGGATGACACGCGAGCTTGGGTGTAAGATGAAATGTATGGTAAAATAAATTACGTGTGAGAAAGGTCTAGTAAAAAGGCAGAGAAAGGAGTGGAAATGAGCGAAGCGAAATGGCACTACACTTCAAACTTTAATCGGGAGACAATCTTGCTAAAAAAATGCTGGTTATCTTTGCAGATATTATGATTAAGACAATGAGAAACCCAAATTTTGGTCTATGCTGAAGACTTCTTAATGGATGTATTATTACAACCGTAATCTCAATCCATTTGCGTTGACCAGTCTGATAATTTCCTCAAAGCACTGCATCACTGATGTGCGCTGGAATCGAAAAGCTTTCCAAATGTTTTTCAGATTTCCTCCCAAGATTATTGGGCCTATTAAGACATTCTCTTAATTATTTTTATTTACTAATGAGTTTAAAGTTATCCCATGACTTCATTACGTTCGTCGAGACACTGACAAACAGTTGGAGCATGTATCATATTGATTCTTCGCCTCCCTCTGCTTTTTATTATATTGTTGCTCTGCAGCACAGTCAAATTTCATTACACCCTCTGGATCCATATAACAGCACAAACTCATCTTCGTGTCACTAATAAAGTGATTACTTAGACGGAGAAAGGGTCTGAAATGCTTTTTCATGGCTTCTGGGTGATAATTCCCTGAAGTATTGGGAAAATATGAGTGACTATAGTGTCAGGAAAGAATGAGAGGGGGGCTGTGCGGTTTGGGCAGGCTTTATAGCTCGCTGACCTTTTAAAGAAATAGATTGTTGTTCTGTTAAAGCATGTACTCCATACACCCAGTTCTTGCCTGTTCTTTTATAATGCATTATTGATTTTTGTTAGCTTTATTACTCTATTTAAAGGCCAGAAAAAGCACTTGCATTTCTATCTTCGAGGTAAGGATGGGCAGGGAAAATGAGTTATTTTCTGTTGTATCAAGCCTCTATGATTTACTATGTATTCTGAAGTTCATTAAGAACAGGACTTGGCATGAATCAACGCTGACTAGTAACAAATTGACTTTGATTTTTGCTGCCACTGAGTTGGGATGCTTTGAAATTTGTCTTTGGTTGATTTTGAGCAACTAGTGTTTGGGTTTATTAATTCGTCGTTGCTAATTCATGTTTATTTTGTGTGTGTGTGTGTGTGTTTTAAACAGGTTTATCATTTTATAAACCTTTTCTTTAACATTTACCACAATCCCTTGTTTTGAACAGATCTTAAGAGCAAGTGTGCACTAGTTTACCAGCTCCGCTACAGTCTTCTTGTTTGATTGTTGCTGCAAATGGATTCTCAAGAGTGCCCTCCCACACACACACACACACACACACACACACACACACACACACACACACGCACGCGCACGCACGCGCACACACACACACACACACACACACTTGCACTTAAAGTCTCATACTCTTACACAGAACTGATTGATTCCTCTGCTTTATGTTGCTTTTAAGAAGTTATTTATAAATTAAAATCATTTTCCACAGTAACGCTGCCTGCTTATAGCCTCTCACCAATCAAAAGCTCCCCACCCACCATCATTTGAAAATCTCCAGAGATCCATTATTTTGGTTAAGTGTATGCAGCAAAAGATGAGTCTGAAAATGTGAAAATGTGTCTCTGTTCAAAAAGAGAAACCTAAACTGAACAAATTAGTAAAAATGCACGTAAACAGAAAGTAAATAATGTTTAAATTTCAAGGCAAACAGGAGCTGAACATAAATAAAACATGATTGCAATATTATCTTCTTTTTATACTTTCCATTTTCACATAAAATGTATACTAAATTGCAAACAAGAGTTTTTTTTATCTGGGAAACTACATTTTTCATGGCTTGTGATCCATGTTTTGTCCCTGATTGTCAAAAAAAATCATTAGTTTTAGTAGCATAGAAGGTAGAGTGGAACTCTCCAAAGATATTAATATTTCAGATTATCGTTCAAGTTTTCCAATGAAATTGAAGCTATTATAAAATAACAACAAGACAGTTTCTACACAGACTGAACCAAACTCATTGAACGATTGTTCTGCATTTTCAAACTCTCTTGCATTTTAGATTATTTGATTTTGGGCCACCATCAGGCCTTCTTGAGCTTCAGTTCAGTATGAAACCGTTTACAATGTTAAGTTGATATCTAATGCATACAGAATCTCACATTTTGAAGCACATACTTTAAGATGCAACATAAATTAGCATGGGCTTTACAACTGTTGCTATAGTACTGACCTTACATGTCCTTGGGTCGTTTGTTTGGGAATTGTGTATAACTGAGCTAGGTGCTCGATGAGGTGTTGGTCTTTTGGTTAAAAATTGGGTCTTTGGTGTTGGGCCAAGAATAGATATCCACATAACAGGGACCTCATTTTTCAAAGCACGCAAGTTCTATATCTGTGTGTAAGACCTGCCTGTATGCACAAAGAAGTTGGTATTAATCAAACATATATACACACCTGTATGCAATGAACAATGATAAATTCTACCTGTTCTACAACCATCTGCTTGTGCAGAAATGGGCTCATTTGCATAAGGAAACACCCTCAATTTGCTGTACATGGTAAACATCATCCTTTAAAAGAAAACTCAGTAGCCTGGATGTAGGACAACTTCTGAGAAAAAATGAGCAACTGAGAGAGAAAAGAAAGACAGCCTTTAAAAAAAATAAGGTTGAGGCACTGCTAAATCTGGTCCACATAAACCAAGATGGATTTATATATTGTAAAAATAAACAAACAAAAAAGACATAAGCACAGGAGCAGGTGACAACACTATAATACACACAGGTTCTAAAAATAAGCACGTGGACAAACGAGGGAATTAATAAATTTGTTTTGACGTGTCAAAACAAGTGTTTGCGTATAAAACTCAGCTAAAAACTCAGCTGTGTGCTCAGCTGAAATGCCTCAGGTCTGCTACCAGTAGGCACGAACTAAATGCTCAGCGTAAATGCACACATTTGCAGGATAATGCTGAATAATAGCTTGACCATATGTTGCCCAGCAAGAAGAAAAAATCCAAGTTTTAACCTTTGGACCCTTCTTAGTGGTACATGGCACTGATATGAAGTTTTCATTCTACACATTTAATTTGCAGTTTTCAGAAATACATGATGTATTTTATCACGAGGCTTTGGCTTTGACTGTAGTCTGGCTTAATAGGAGGCCTAATAAATCGTTCAAAGAGGTAATGTCCTATCTCTCTCCATCTGTCGCAGCTTTTAAGTGGAGGAATACTGCAGCGCCTAAGTCCATTCTGGACAATTACACAGGCCAGGACTTGGACTGAAGCTTCAATGGCTGGAAATCAAAAGTCAACCAAACATTTTTATTGATTCATTTTATTCTCAAATTAATAGAAAAATATAAACAAACCAGCAAAACACAGCCATGAGCCTCTGCAGCACGTATAAAACTGCACTGGCCCCCCAGTGAACCATACTGGCACATGGCCGAAGCAAGTTGCCGGCCCCTGCCCTACAGCCAGGATACAATTTGGCACCGTGTTCTGGCATTAAAAAACTGCACTTATTGGCCTGATTGGGTCTGATAGGCACACTTTGTAAAGCCATAACTGCTTCACCTTGGGTCTACTTTTAATTAAATTTAATGTCTGTGTGCAAATCGTGGGGGGGATGTGTGTTATTCGTTTTTCCAAACTGTGTGAGATCCAAAGTAGCTTTTACATTTTCATTCTTTCTCCCTGCAGTTTGCCTTATCTCATGTTAAGCATAGTAACAAGTCCTTCTTTTCCTTTTTCTCTCCACCTGATGCTGTTTTTCAAGTGCATGTCTATCCTCAGAGAATACTGAAATGGTGATGACCTAATTTGCATGAGAGGATTTGTAAAATGGGGCCAGAACTGGAGTCTTCTGCCCGTGTTAATCTTTTAGTGTTTGGTAATGCTGCCCTTAGTTGATTTTGACCTGTGACCGCACCTTATTATATATTCCTTTTTTTTTCATCATTTGAAACATAAATCTACGCAAACACAGGCATGACATAGAGAGAAAACAATATGCAGAGGTAAACTCATGCAAAGCATACCAAGCCTTGTGGTGTTAGAGGGGGTTCTTGTAACAATTATTGACCGCAACTAGGACCAAAAAAAAAAAAACAACCTATTTTGAATATGCTCTTGTGATAATATAAAATAAGACGGGGTCACTAATAATATAACTTTAGTGCAATTGCTAAGACACAGCTGCAGCTCCAGCTTGGAATGAGACAGCTGAGAGAGCAGGGAAAAAAGGCCAGAGAGTTTTCATTATACAACTGTATCACATCTTCCTCTGCTGAACATTTATGAGACAGTTTGCAGTTATTCAGTCTGCCATTTAGGTTGAATCAAATTTTTATAAACCACAAAAAGGGATAAAGATCCCTAGCATAGTGCACTACATTATTAGAAGATCTCAATTAACCTCTTGTTTCACACAGGACACAAACAGTTTCTTTCTCACTCTTTATACCACAATTACTGTCCAGAGTAACAAAACTGCCACCTCCAGCTGCGTCTCATACCGCTGCTAAAGGTAGCCTCGGTGCATCGGTGTCTGACACCCAGAGCTACTGGCCAAGCAACGGTATTTGTCAAGCTGGGAGTGAGACCTGGTTGAATAAAATCAAGTTATTAATATATATTTTTTTAATCTATAAATATATTTATTAGAGGGTGGCAGATTTCTTGGTTTGGTTGATTAATTGGCACGGATAGGACGTTTGCAAACTTCAGTTATCGGTGGAACTTGCCTTCAGTCGCGGCTGTGATGCCTTTAACAGTCCCACGGGCCTTACATCACCAATTGAAGCTGAAAATGGAGGGATTGGGTTGAATAAAGCAAAAAGGAGATGATCAGTAGGTCCAGCTTCAGAGAAGTCATTTTTAATGTCAATATATATTTACATACATATTTGGCTCAACTGCAACAGCAGGTAATTTCCTGTTTCAAATTAAAACCTTTTGTTTCACAATTAAAGTCCTCTAGTGTTTCATATACATATATTTTAAAAACAAAAACATTTTTTACCATTTACAAAATACTCGAGTAATCAGGATACATATTTAAAATACAAGTAATAAAATGCTGCCTTTCTCTGATCACTTTTGTATGGAAGCTCCATACATGAAGTCAAGGTAATGCCATTGCGTACCTGAGAATCTCAGGTTGACTTTTAGGAAAAATCATAGCTTAAAATAAATTAAAAAACAAAACAAGCTTACGGTTAGTTTGATGTTCAGTCCAGATGTCTGTATACAGTACATTTAGCCACGTATTACTTTAACTTAGATGTGCAGTTAATTTGCTACCATTAACCTTCGCATGAAAATCTGAATGTCAGGCACTCTGTTATTCTGCAAGTTGAACAGTCATGTGAAACCATTTCCCTACTTACTCTACCTACAGAGACACACTCACACTCAGATACACACAGAGACTGAGGCAAAGCACATACAGAGACCGTTTAGACGGATATATTAAGATATTCACTCTCTACCCACCTACATCATTCGTTTCATTTCTCCCGCTTTCCTGAGCAACCTTTAACCACTCCCATTCGTGCTTGGCTATGGAAGCACTGCAAAATCAAGTGTAATCATGTGTGATCAACATAAATGGAGCATGTGAAAATTCACACCAGTGGAAATCAGCCCGAGGACGTGTGTTGTTTGCAGTGAAACTGGAGCTGTCAGATAGTTTAACCTTACAAGTGCCTTGGCTCGCAGCACAGTGAAACTCAAGAAACAGTCTGAGGCGCAGCTCCAAACGGCAGCGAGCTTGGCCCTAAGTAGGACAAGAGAACTCTCCAGGCTGGTGTTGAAATTGAAACAGTCCCTCTAGGAATTCTCAAATTTGCAACCACAAGAATTTTCTCAATCCGCACTTAATCACAAATATTGCAGGGATTTGCAGTTTTTATAAATCAACACAGTTTATGCTAAAGTTTGTTGCATTATTTACTAAACAGTTTTTACAAATTGTGCAATCAAAAGTGTATTCAGAGACACATCACTAAGATGAGAAATCATGTCCAATGTTATACCAATCATCATGTTTGCCTAACAGAATTTACTTATCGACAGTTAGACTACACTTCACAGATAAAATTGATTCAACGTGCTATGATGAATAAGGCAGAAACAGGTCACCTGTTACATTTTCATTTGCTCACCCCTTACTAACAGGACAATTGGTAAATGACTGAGTTTGCACAGCCTACGGTACAGCTGGTTGACATTAAGGTTGATACTAAAGATGAAGATAAAATTATTCACTTTTAACTGGTGTTGAACAAGCACATGCTTGAGTTTTCAAGCAAATTACTCTGAAATGTTCACTAAGACATTACAAAACCAAATGTGTGCTTTGAACTGATTCTCTGCAAACACCAACTGGTACATGATATTTGATGAGTCGTCTCTCCCAAAGTATTTACATTAAAAAACATGCAAGTTATAACTGAGTGCAGGGCTCCCTTTTCACAAATGAACTGGATATTGTTGATTTATATTACACAGAATTTTGCTGTAGTTAATTTTAGAAAATGTGGGCATTTTAACTTTCTACAAACTGTGGATACATTACATATGTACATTTCCCACTCATATCAACATTCCTTCAGTTGTAAATATGTGCTGACTTTTTTAATCTGAAAGTGGAGGGAATAGTGGATAGTGTGACTCAGCTGGCAAGCTGCAGCCTGTTTGTGATAAACAAACAACAAAACAGGTTGTTTTTTAACAGGTCATTGCTGCGTTTCCAGGGGGAACTGTGGTACCAAGAGCCGGCTATTTTAAGCCTAAACATTGTCTTTTCCTAACCATAACCAAAAGGCCTTTGTGCTAAAACCATAATAATTGCTGTAGCTAATGCAGTGTTACCCATTGGTTTGTGGACTGCCGTTTTGAAGCCTAGGGTTCAGCATTTTGGCTCTCACCGTCTTGGGTTTTTTTAGAGCCAGAAGTGGCCATATTTGAAACAAAGGTTGGTGCTGTGAGGGAGTTAGGGGTGGATCTGACTCATAGACTGTAGCACAGTGATGCCTTGCAGACAGCCTTTCACTCAAACAGCCCTGCCCTATACATAAATATGTGCAACTTTAGGCATTAATAAAATGATGAGTGATAGAATAATTCAAATCCCATACAGTTGTCATGAATATTGGAATTAGCTACAGACATCAAAACTGTCTTTTGTACAAGGCTGTTAACATTTTTATTTCTGCTCTTAGGTTGGGCATTTTAACATGTGTCTATGGGGATTTACTTTTTTTTTTTTTTTTTCGGGAGCCAGCCTCAAGTCGCCATTTAAGAAACTGGCACTTGAGCACTGGCTTAATTTTTCAGCCTAGGAGGTTGCTGCTTGGCTTCAGCATAACCACAGGTTAACCACACATCCGTGGTTTTGCAAAAACGTTCAATGGCAACATTGATTCTGGTGATTGGGTTACTATCTCACAAACTCTCCTTTTAAAAACCTGACTGTGCATTGTATCATTTGAAAAAAAAAAAAAAAAAAGGTTAATTACTTCTCGTCCCCTTTACATGTCTTGGTACGAAGAAGTGGGGAAAGTGGCATATCTCATATTGGGAGAAAGGCCTATCCAAGACATATTTATGGTCAATTTATCTCTGTCACAATGATGTATTCCTCTCACACAGTGAACTGTAATTGTTCTCACACTTGCAATGGTTGCTCTCTTACCCTCACAGAACAAAGCCGCACTACTGGCTGCACTGCATTTTCTTCCCTCGTCTCATGCAAACTTGACTGACATGTATCAGTAAAACATTAGATCTGTCCTGTATACATCAAGTTTAAACTTGGCTTGTTTGCAGCCCCACTCCTAGTACTGCTGAATATTGGATGTTTGGGGTTTTGGTTTGATGGAATCGGTCAACATGGCCAAAAAATAGAAACCTTTACTTTGCTTTGCAAACTGCTGCTGCACATTTTCAACTCAGCCAGAGAGAAGACGGTGCCTATTTGTAGTGCAAAAGGGATGTTCCAGTAAACAGTAGAAAAAAAGACAACACAAAACAGTAAAGAATGAAGGTCATCAATAAAATAATTTATTTTAAAAAATACCTGACAGATTTCTTGGTATCTTCTAAATGGGAGGAATTTCAATAATAAAGGTCAGTTGTCCTTTATTCGCATTGATACCTCCAGTGTGTGAATGTATTTTGCCCCTCCGGGAAATTTAAATTTTTTTCTGTGTATTGTATTCATAATCACTTTGTACATTTTCCTCTCGTGTAGTGGAGATAGATTGGTGCAGGATGTAGAGCAGGCGCTGTTTGCCCCAGGAGAGCATAAGTGCCTCGTGTTTTATACAGCATAAGCATAAAACTTATGTTTTGTTACATCTTTTAACATGGCTCCAAGTGCATGGAAAAATAAGTTACATAGCTAAAAATGTCTATGTTTTCTTTGTTGTATAGTTGCAATGGTGCAGTCTTGTATACAGCCTGTGATTTGACTTGTAAATGTGCTTTACGAAGGTAACTTTGCCATAGATATATAGTATACATGTGTCACATCTCAGGAGGTGAATGTGGGCTAACAGACTTAATCACACACAAGTTTTCAGACGTGATACAAATAATCTGTGGTAGTAGTGGCAACTCTTTGTAGTCTGTTTACTGTAGAAACAGCAGGATAAATCCGGTGAACACATCAAGAAGGATGATTTCAGTCTGACAAAAATACAAACCAAGTGTTTGATTTGCCAGCAGTCTAAAGAATTTGTAATCCAAATGGGCACATTGAAGCACTGTAAGATTGTTTATCCCACAAGGCGTGACTGAAAAGTCCTGACAAGTGTCGTCTCAGAGTTTTGCATTTGGACTGTTAGTGTAGTGAGCTCTGTGGAAAAACTGTGAATCCTAACTCAGCATTTTATGCAGTTTTACACCGTTTTTCACTCCAGCTTTTATGATAATTACTCTAAAAGAATCTTCATGATGCAGCAATGCTTTGTCAAGCTCTTTTTATTCAGCAAGTCTCAGTGAGATCGAGATATCTTTTGCAAGAGAGACCTGAGAACAAATTACTCACAATATATACAAGATTACAACTAAGACAGTGCAGTCAGGAAAAGCAGCAGTTAAACACACTCACGCACACACACACTCACGCATGCACACACACACTCTCTCACACACACACACACACACTCGTGTGCACACACACACACACACACACACACACACACACAGAGTAATTACACAGTATATTAAAAAACATGAGAAACTGAAACAGTGAAGTGTAGCAGAGGAATGTGTCCCTAACTTTAAATTGCATTGCCATTTATTCCAGTTGGAAGGTACACACTACGCGTGACCACTTTTTCTCAATTCGGGGATGGAGCAAGGACCTATTAAAGCAAGTCTATGCTGTGATGTGGTGCCATTTTTATAGCGTTTAAATCAACTAAGGATGATAAATATCTTGGTAGCTTGGAGAGCAAAGCCTTGAAAATGAAAATACTGTTGTGTTTAAGACAATAATGATTGCAACACCCTACATGAGGGATGAATAGAATAGCACTTAAAGGAATACCCACCCCGAAAATGACCATTTGTTTATCAGTTGCTTGACGTGTCTTGCCTTTAATTGTAAAGTAAAATGTTTTTTCTTGCATGTCTTGTCACAGTGAGCGGAGAACCCAAAAAGGACAAACATTTTTCCTAAATTGAAGTAAACGGTGTCCATGTTTAACAATATCAACATTTTATCAAACATCTGATGACTTACTCTCACACAGCTCGTGCAGCATAATCCAGGTCTCATTTTCCCAGCTGTATGCTCAGTACTTCCCAAACACATGCATTTTTTGCTGAAGTGTTACAATATTAAATACTTCTGCCGACTGGTAGCACGCCCTTTGCTGAAGCAGAACTCAAACACATGCACATGCTTAGGCACGCTTCTCAAGCTTTTTGTACCATAGACTGTATATAAAGATGGACAATGCATCTTTACAGCCTACTACTGTACAAAAATGAAGCTGAAAAGTTGTGGATAGAGCTGCCATACACCCGTCCAACCATTCATGAGCAGCACCATTGATCGCCAGTGTACCAGTTGGCACACACAGCTGTCATTCGTAACGCCCAACCCCCATTTTTATAGCCCCAAATAATAACTTCTAATCCGACTCCTGAAAAAAAAGTTCAACATACATCATCTTGATTAGAACTACATAAACTGACAGAAACCATATTTGGGAAAAAATTAATTTGAAGTGCATTTTGAGTTTTAAATGTTTGCCATTTTTGGATTATCCATACACCACGGTGGCATGAAAGAAGAACCATGTTTTCTTCACAAATTTGAAGTAACACATGTTGAGTAAATGATATGCAAATAGTCAATTTTGCTGGTAATGTATTCCTTTTAATGGCATCCAGGGGTTTGAGGGTTGCGGCAGAGATATGAAAACAGTATATAGGATATTCATAAGCAACAATAGATCATTAAAAGGATTTTATAATTTTGTTTAAAGTGAACATGCTCAGTCCAGAATGAATCCAGTTTGACTTATTAGTTCACCATGACTTTTAAACATATGCTGTAGCTCAGTTTAGTCTTTTTATAGCCACTACAGGCATCATAGTTGCAGAGTTTGTGAAATCTACCAACAGTATCTCCATATTAAGAATAACAAATAAACATAAACCAGGATGGCAGATGCCCCTATACATATGTATAGGCACTGTAGTACTCAATATCATCTCAGAAAGTTCAAGCTCAGGAAGTTACATTAAGCTTACAGCACAAGATGTTTTCAGCCAGCATACTGTGCTTATCTTTTAGTAAAATATGAGACACAGTCGACTAAATGCCTCCAACCTTTTGTAGAGCTTGTTCACAAGCCTTAGTTAACAGTTAAATTTGAGCCTCGCAAATGGAGGGCAAATTATCTGTGCATTTTATTCACAACACACCTACAGAAAAGTCACACTTACATTACAATAATTACAAAAAATCTCCAAAAGAGCTCCTTTACTTTGCATTAAATCAAGTTTCCTCACTTAATGCTGTTATCATGCTTTTCTTTCCCTCCTCTCTCCCTGTACCCATGCAGGGATACCAACATGCCACCGCTAAGGCAGATACAGTGGGACATAAATTATTCTGCCCTGTAGGCATGCAGCTCCGGAGTTACAGTGCATATGGAGTAGATAGGATTAAGTGAACCCTGTAAAGGGACAAGTTTGCTTTGTGTGTGTATTTACATATGATAGTTCTGTATTTTACATATGAACCTTCTACCTTGAAAAACAGATTAGTGAAATATAAAGGAAAGCTCACAAAAGATGTTTTTTTTCATGAGCATATTCTTTTTCTCTCCTCCAGATTTACATTGACATGGCATGTGTGAAATTAATCTGCATTTTAGATATGCATACATTTCATGAGGGAGGCACAGCAGCTCAGTGGTTCACTAAGTGGTTAACGCTTGTTCTGGGTTTATCATTTGTTTTTCAGGAAGCAGCGCAACATTCACATAGTGCAGCAAACAGTAATGGTGTGTCAAAATGTCAAGCATTGGACAAGTGTATGGAGAGTCAACACAGGTTACCCACTTCTTCATACCTCTACAGTTATCTGTGGGACATTTGTATTATATAACCATAATCGTGATTTTTACACATCGGTAGTTAATATTTGTATATACCTATACTTAAAGTCCCCATGAAATGAAAAAAAACACAATTTCCCAGTTTTAATCCTGTGTCCCTGTGTTAATTGATCATTTAATTCTCATTGTATGCCAAATATGTCAACAAAATTAGTATTTTTACATGAAAATCCATGTCTTTACTCGTTCTATAATACAGTTTCAAATGTTTGATGACTTAGCCTGCACTCAGGGGCACTGACTAAAGTTCATCCAATTAAATAACACTTTGGGTGACTAGCAAATCCCACCGGTCTTGTGAACCCGCACTTTACCATTTGTGGGTTGTCGTAGCTAACAGAGCAATATGAAGAGAGGCAGGACGACATGTGTTAAGATATCAGAGGGCAAAAAAAACTTTAATATGAACACAGATGGAGCCTTCAGCCCTACTCTGCATTTCTCCTTTTCATATTTGGGCACATTTTCTTTAAACTTAAAGAAATGGGAAAAAAACAGCAATACTACAGGGGATAGTGGCAACAGTGAAGTGTAGTTTTAGAGAGCCACATTAATTGGAGATGATCGAGAAATTCAAAATATGGTGGAACACAACGAAATTGATAATATAGTAAGAAGTATTTTCAGTCGAGGTTGCAATTTATTTAATGGCCCCACAGACTGCCGCCATCATCCAATACACTGCCTCCCTTAAAAGTTAACGACCTCCTCCACAGTCGCTTTGTTTGTTGTCATTGGAACTTTCGACTCTGCCCTCTAGTGCCTCTGTTGGCTGTATTTATGGCAACATAAAAGATGTTTACAGTGTTTAAAACAGACATACCTATATGCACAAAGGGAGTCTGATTCATTTGTCTCTTGTCCTTCCTGATCTAACGATGATGGAGGTGTGGGTGGAGCCATCGGTCCATTGTAGCTCCGTGTCACAGCTTTTTAACAGTCCAATCAAATGCAAAAGTTTGATTTATATTCCGCTTGTAGCTGTACAATGCTCAAATATACAGTTTCACTCGGAAATGTGTCACATAACAGAAGCTAAAGACACTCTAACTTTGGTTTTACAAGGATTTTAAGCTGCCTTTGACAGATACTGCAGGAATGAAAATCAGAATCAGGAAATTTAGGAAACATTGGTAAGGAATGTTTTGAAGATGCATGAAATGCGAAGTTTATGTCTGAAAAGATGCTTTAAAGTTGCTCAAACCATACTACATACAATTGCTAACACAGTGTAACTAAAATCAGATGTTAAGCTTCTCACACACACACACACACACACACACACACACACACACACACACAAAGACAGCCACAGATCATTTATAGCTGAACATTGGAGTTTATATGCAAGATTTTTTAGTTTCTCTACCCTTGTGCATTGTTCTAATAGCACATCAAGCTTATTAAACATTTTCATGTGACAGCTATTGCCATGATAATAATACTTATGCCAATGTCAGACTATGGTTTTATTGTCCCAGTGGTACAGTTGTCCAGTCCGTGTTGAATATCTATGATAAAATGTTCCTAATTGTGCCTTAAGTGTCATTCATAGACTGTTGTCATCATCAGACTTGAGTGCATTATTTTTATCCTGAACAACATTTATTTTTATTTGATGCGTGAGCCTGGAGCTCACTGCTCTGTTTTGCCGTAGGACTTGTCACTGAGAATAGACCAGAGTCTTGGGCAACCCAGCAAGCCTTCAGCCAAACAAGGGCCATGGGTAAACAGGCGGAGCGAGAAGGGAGCGAGAGAGATAGGAGGCCAGAGGACCAAGACGTGAAACAAGGGGCAGCGGGAGAGGGATAGACAGAGGGGTCAGGGAAAAGCTGCAGTTCTTGTGACCTACCTTGGGGTTAGTGCAGTGAGAGAAGAGATCTAATTAATGGCTTTAAGAAGGCCGTTCTCATAGAAACTCCTCGTGGGTGATTACTCACCTCAAGGCTGTAGCCCTCTCAGAGATAGCCTGTGCCCACACGTGGCCCTCAGACACAGTCACACATGCAAGCCTCATCAAAAGTCTCTTTTGCTTATCTCATTAATTACAGCGCGGGCTTCATTAGCAATATGAGGCATCAAATGCAAGCAATTGTGAAGTGAAGCATTGTTGTTATTTCTTAAATTAAAATTGTGCTTATTCGCTGTGGGGTGGAATGAATAAGTCTCACCCTCTTAATTGTGGAAAGCATGCACAGTTAAACAATATTCCATCAATAAGCATGACACTAGCTAAAGCAGGATTTGGAGGCTTCCCCTGGGCATTCAGAAAAATATTTTTTCAACTGTTAAAAGAGATGCGTGATGCTCTGTCGCAGCTTAAAAATAAACATCTAAACAATGTTGGATATGTTTAGCTCTCTTGCAATTTTTGCCGAACAGCTGGTTACTGAGAGCTTTTCTAGAAGAGATTAGTAGACACAAATGACAGGTGAACATCTCCCCTCTTGGCTCCTTGTACAGCCAGGGGAATCTGTTAGGCAATGCTTTGTTTTACCGACAAGTCTCATTTACGGTCTGCATCTGTGAGAATTTCAGCACTCATTACAAACTCTGGAAAATAAGCAAGAGAGAAGACGCGAGCAAAGACATTTGTGTTTGTTGAAGTTCCAAGTTGACAAAAGTAGTGATAGGGAAAATAACAAATCAGTCGTGTTGTGATTACCGGTGCATGCATGTAAGCAAATACAATTGTGGGCTCTGTCACATCAACTGGCAGGAGATAAAACTTCCACAGGCACTGTCTGTCTGTCAACTGCTCAACTGGTTCACACAATGGAAAATGAAACCACTTCCAGATATTTTAGTTTTTGTTTTAAGTACCTGGTGGCTCAGTGTTTCATACTATTGACGTGTTTATTTTATAATACCAAAAAGCAGGTTACAGACCACCTCGGTGGTTTGGGCGGAGCGCTGTGGCCTTTAGTTTAAAGGAGGCAAACAGGCACAGCATTCTGGCAGTCAGTTTTCTTTAAGATTCACCCAGGTACACGGCTTGAGAGGTCTTAGAACATCTGATAACTACGGTTAGAATATAATAAGATAATTACCGCAGGTGACCAACTTGGCTAAATTGACCTGTTGTTGTCCTATGAGGACAGTTGCAAGTATGAAGGGCTTGATCATGTATGTGCGGGTAGTGACATTGATTACATTTACATGCTCAAAATGTTTCTCAAAATCTGTTTTTTTCCCTTTTATTCTGAAAAAGACTATACCTAGTAAACACTTTTGGCTTAAAAAAAAATCTACAATACTCCTAACATGTCATTTATCATGTTGAAATATGCAACAGTGGAACAGCTGGAGCCACTTGTCATTTCATGTCTTTACTTCAAAAAAGGATGATTTCAAAGTTTCTTACCGCTGGTGGACTTCTTGGACCCTACAAATACAGCCTGTCATTCCTTCAGCCTCCCCCTTGAAAGCATTGTTGCTGCAATATTTCCACAAACCTGTAAGTGAGGGCTTTTCTATCGGGTGTGCATCTGTACCACAGCCTTGCAAACTGTTGGCAAGTTGGTTGGTGTACCACGTATCCATGATAACACGCAGAACTGACCATAAACAGATGAGAGGCTGTGCGTTGCAAACTGTGATAAAAACCCCAATTAAAACATACTGCATATTCTGAATGCACTGTATACATGTCCAAATAATGCTGTTAAAACCCAAATAATCGGCATGGCCCATGTGTTAATTTGGAAATGCTAAATTCCGAAAAAAGACCTAATTGGGAATATCTAACCTGTATCAAATTCAAAATATTGCCATTTTGGAAAAATAGAAGAGAATATTATTGTGGAAGTAAATGCATTAATGTGTCCAAGTCATTCCTGTTCATGTGTGTGCAATATTGCAAATAGTGAAATATGCTCATATCAGACCTTTCCAGAGTTGTGCCAGTCATGTCGTGCATGTCAAAAATGGTTCTTGAAAGAGAACAGAGACTAGACAGGATTTTCTTGGGGTTTTTTTTGTTTTTTTGTTTCTGTGAAGGTTCAAAAAGACAGGGGGTGAAATTCAACACCAGAGCCAAAAACAGGCACTCTAACATGCTTGTATGTCCAATTTGTGTTTGTGTTTTTCAAAGAAAATGATCCATCCCGTACAGACTCTACAGCAGAAGGAAATCTAACCATTTAAAGTACAAAAAACATATTAGTGTCTCTTATTTAACTGAGCGCAGAGCTAATGTGATGTAATGATGAGGCATGCATGATTCAATGCTTCAGAAACACGCAGCACATCCCGCAAGTCCAGATTCCTGGATAATTTTATTGAGGGAAATGGCCCATCCTGCCCAGCACAGACTTTGCTAATTACAAAAAGAATTGTATTTTCATGCGTTCTAATTGAAGAATTCAATCAAAGTAAGAGCGGCAAACTCACCACAGATAAAAAGGGTTTTCTTAAATTGGTCTGTGTCTGTGTGCTACTGTTACTTAAAGCCATTACAGTTGTATAACTGCTTTAGAGTCAATAGTGCGGTCTTATAGTAGACATGTACTTACAAGTTCAATCACA
This sequence comes from Plectropomus leopardus, assembly GCF_008729295.1. Taxonomy (NCBI): domain Eukaryota; kingdom Metazoa; phylum Chordata; class Actinopteri; order Perciformes; family Serranidae; genus Plectropomus; species Plectropomus leopardus. Next base: position 11,209,977 of record NC_056466.1, read on the forward strand.
TGTCAAAACAAAAAAAAATAATAATAAATTGCTCTGCACCATCAGAGCTGCATAAACATACACCCAGCTGTGCCACTTAACATCAATCTGCTGTCGACTTTTGAGACAGCTGAGAACATGGTGACGGTGAAAGCATCAGCTGTATGTTTTCTGCTACAGGTCCTAATTAAGAGTTCAGTATTAAAATCAAGGCTGTTTTGAAGTAGGAAATATCAAACACAGTAAGAAGATGGTTTATTTATTAATTTACATAAGCCTAAATTTATAGTGGAGTTTTTACATAAATGCATATATATATAATTGTAAAATGAATGCAGTGGAGTGCAGTCAGAAACGCCTGGTGGAGATTAGTGCGATTTAAAGAGTTTCAGGAAAAGGGTGAGTTTGTTCCTTTTTTGTAATGAGCAGAAAAACAGAAACAGCTGGATAAGTATCTGTCTGCAGGTCAGACTTAATCCCCTCCAGCAAGTAAGACATTCAGATGTCTGTCTGTGTGTGTGTGTGTGTGTGTGTGTGTGTGTGTGTGTGTGTGTGTGTGTGTGTGTGTGTGTGTGTGTGTGTGTGTGTGTGTGTGTGTGTGTGCGTGCGTGCGTGCGTGCGTGCGTGACGTATATGACGTATAAGTCACAATAATATAATGGATTGGGGCTTTAATGGAGCATTGACACGGGGAAAACAATTGTTTGTTGTTTTGACCTTAATAGTAGTTTAAGATGCAGTCTGTATCTTGATTTACAATCAGCAAAGAGATGATTACCAGAATAAAATGTCAATCACTCTGTGACCTACGGCCTCAAAGTAAATCTGCATTAACAAGTGGATTTACCTGCTTGATGACTTCAAGGCTGCCAGCTGAATGACAGCTCTGGTAATAGACATTCCTTCATTCTGATTTTCAGTCACATACTCATGTACTCTCCTGTCAAGTTGTTGAAAGATGTCGGTTTTCAGACAACAGAATGATTCTCAAGACCTCTATTGGGCTTACTGCCTCTGACCCTGTAGCTCATCTGGAAAAATACATCAGATGACTTTGAATAACAATGGATTGGATGTGTGTAGTGGGCCAAGCTTATTCAGGCATCTCTGGACTTGGAAATTAAAGTCAAATTCATTTAACGATAGACAGACTTACTTGACTAGAGTCAGTTGTACAGCTTCAATCGGCATGAAACTTTCCCGGTTGAATTGTGAGTAAAAAGATTAACAGCGGTATTAGAAAATATCTTTCATCAAGAATTGATTGTACGTGTACAATGTGCATAAAACTTAAGTTTAAAAGACTTCCAAGGTGCCTTTTGGAAAGAAATATCCAATCACAGAGCTTGACATTCTGTAATATATAGCAGCTAAAGATTGAGCTCTTGAGAAAACAGATTTTACGAAATTATATAGGGAGTGGAGTGTCATTTTAGACCGCTTAGTAGCTCAGAATAGAAAACCCAAACACTTGCTCTAGATAAAGCCATTTGCGTTTCCAGATTGTACAACATAGCTACCAGCCCCGTTGTGACAACAGTGCAAGAAAAAAACACTATTTTTTTAAGGTGAGACTAATTTATTTGGTATTTTTACCTGTTTAAATCACAGGGTCTGTTTGTTTTGGAGAGAAAGAGACCTCTGCAGATAATTAGACTCACAGTCTAAACCTTTTGAAAAATGAATTCTGAATTCTAACCAAATGGAATTCCAGCTGGTTACAATCTGCAATCCTCACCAGTAGATGCCAGTTAATTCCCCTAAATCTTAGTCACTGGAACTTTAAACCAGTTCACTCTTAATTTCTGGGTCAGTTTTTAATTAATTTAGCAACTGTGCTATCTTTTCCTCTCAACTGAAACACTAAAGCATTTTTAATTCTTAATCTCTCTGGTTCACTCCTCTGATTGGCCTCTTCTCCATTACAACAGCAGCTGAGGCTCATGGGTTTTATGGTATTTAGAGCTGTCCATCACGCCAAAATTGCTGCCAAAGGAAGAAGCTGAAACAAGTGAATAAATATTGAAACTTGTGGTCATAGCATGAACTAATGGGGCTCTTAAATTACCCATGGAGAGTCTTGTGTCTCTAAAAACAACAACAAATAAAAAATACTGAGACTTCAAGCCAAAAATAAAAATCTCTATTTACCTGACAAGCTCTCTATGCAACACAAGGGCTGGTACTCAAACCTCTTGTTTCTAAATGCAATTTATAAACCCTATGATGGGCCATTGTAGTGTCTATCATTTAACATAGAGACTACTTTTTGTAGTGTCATAGCTGCCGCTGTGCTTTCTCCTTTTAATTTAGGATATGGTTAATTTGTATAATGCCTAAAATTATCCATCTGCTGTTAAAATCTTCATGGGCAAAAATAAATAAACCTGAATGAATGAAAATAATAACTTTAACTTTTTTTTATAAGCAATTCTACAATAATAACTACAGGACATTTTTTTGATATCAGTTCAAAACATTGATGTTTCGGCCTCATGTATATAAGAAAATCACCTGAGTGTCCGAGTCAAGATCTAATCTTTGTTTTTTGCCTTTTTGAAAAGACAGTTAAGTATAGAACAGTGAAGTAAGAGGGACTGAGAGTGGTCTGTCAGTGTTGATCTGAGGTCACACCAAGTTATTAACCCCTCCACTTGAATCACTCTGTCACAGGTAAACAGCCAGGAGTAAATAATCGCGCTCTGCTTGCCCCCGTCTCACCTCTGACCAGTCGACATCTCCTTGGACAAACATCCAGCTGATTTTTTTCTCTCTCCTAACATCACACATAGGTATTGTTCCAAAATAATACACAGCCAGGAGGTTGTGCCATGGAAGTCCCATGGGTTGTTTTGTCTACAGGGCGCGCATCCATAAATCGCATCCTTTCTATTACAGTTCTTGTCCGTACAGCATCTGACATCTTAACCAAGGGCTCTCCAGAGACACCTTCAAACAGTGATTTGTCATGAAATATGGATACAACTAAAACAATAAATCAAAGTTATGATGCGCGTTGTTTAATAGATCTTGACGGGAATCGGAGACTGATGTTACACTTCCATTTAAAACCACAAACCTGATAAAAAATTAATGTAAAGTACTCAATTTTACAATTGTAATGTACATGTTGCTTTTTTTTTTTTTTTAAACTCATCCGCTTGGCTTATCATTATAAGCTAATGGTATTTGCAAGGACACAAAGCATTAGCATGAAAATGGAAATGGACACATTTACTTCTTTAACTTATCATTATGAAGTTAATGTTGATTGCACAATGTAATGGCTATAGAGTCGTTACACTATTGTTCTTGAGATTAGTTTCCTATTCACTTAACCTCCACTTTACAGTTCTGTCTGCCAATGTGTAAAATATCCCGGGAAAACTAAGGCTGTATTGTCAGCACAGAGGAAGTGTGTTAACCATTTCACAACCAAAAGGGGGTGGTGCTTTTCTTTTTCCTGGTAGTTATCAGTAGCTATACTTAACCAACTGTGTATGTTTTGTTTTAACAGAAAATGTCCCAAAGTTGACATCTTCAAATTGTTGGATTTGTCAGTAAAGTAGCAAAATTTTTAAATCTATATGTTGTTTTGGTTCAACATTGCATCAGACGCTTAAATTCCTGTATTCAGGATTTTTTCAGAATTTTCAGACCAGTTTCAGTTTCTGAACGTATCCTCCAAACCCCCCCCCCCAAAAAATCTACAACTTTCCCAGTTACCAAAGAGTTGCAGTGTTAATTCTTTGAAATTACTATCCCAGTAGTGGAAATAGTGGGTGTTGAACCAAAATAGCTGTGAAAAACAAAATGCGTCCTGTGTTCCTGTGGTTTCTAGGCTCTGAGGAAAACAGAAAGTGATGCGGTTGTTTTTGCGTCAGCACACAAACAATATTACCACGTAGATAAGCCGGGGGAAGTTGAAAAGTTTTCTGTTTCCACTTTAAAGGTACTATATGTAACTCTGGAGAGAGATAGTTGATTGTTGAGTCTTATTTGCGGGTTGTAAAGTAACAAGGTTTTGGGTTAGTGATTCAGTCTGACTAACCCAAAGCGTAAGTATTTGACAACTTAGGAATGAGACTCGGCAATAAACCATCGTTCGTGTTACATGCAGCACTTTTAAACATGTTAGTCAGCTGCCATTTTTAATCCAAAACCCTTACAATATTATCCGAATTTTAGTTATTTTTATTCATTTTTTTTTACCATTGTAACTGATCTATAATGACATTTTTAACACAAAGTGGACAAACATGTTAAAACATATAACAATTTGAATGTTTATTCAGAAGTGTTCTAATATAAATTCATAGTCCACATACAGCACGCCATTATCAGTGGAGGATTTGGATGATCAGATAGAGTATTAGTGTAATTATAGGACGTTTGGTTGCATTCTTTTATAATTGTTGCTTTTTGTTAGGTAATTTCCTTTAGATGGTGCTGTTGTTCATCTGACACCTACTTGCTGAATTTTACGTGCCGTTGTGTGACATCTGAGCCAAAAGCTTAAACGTCAGGAGCAGCTGTGGGTAAAGTTGGAGTGGAATTACCATAGCCTTCATAAAGTCTGTGTTCTGGCTGTCATGTCCCCTTTTTTCTGGCAGAGCTGTCATCGGCACACAGGCAGAGGAGCTTTAACTCTGCTAAGGTCTCGTTGGCTTTGAGCACACAAGTTGCTATTCCTTTACAAAGCTGAAATCAGGATTTGTTATTTGTGTGTATGTGTGAGTGTGTGTAGGGTAGGGTCTCAGGCCTCCACCGTATTGCAAACTAAACACTGATTCGGATACAAGCATACATAGTAGATGTTTGACTCGCTGGCAGTGAGGAAGCTGTGTTTTTGTGAGAGAAATTGAGGAATGCTGTGAAAGACAGTGATGCAAATTTAAAAAAATCCAGTCACAAATACATGGAAGACACCAGAAAAGAAACCATGAAAACTGATGTTTCATACTTGAATCATAAAAAACTGGGAGACCTTGCACACTTGTATTGTTTGAAGTAAAAACAATCTGTAATAAACAAAACTCAAAACAAAACTGTATCAAAAGCAAGCAAGAGAGCTGTAATATGAGACTTATTGATTCTCCATATTGACCTTAAAACCAAGCTTGAGGTGATGAATGTTTGACAGGAAAATGTGAATATAGAAAAAAGCAGTGGCAGAGAAGCCATCCCACCTAGATACAGAGCCATATTCCTTTTGATTTTCTTCTACTTTGCTGTCTGCTAAATGGAGTGCTGACAGGAGAGAGTGAGAAAAAGGAGTGGGGGGTAGGGGTGGGGGGACCATGACTGCGCAGTGCAAATGCAATGCAGTTGCTATATAACTGATAAACAGCGTCATCTCAATTGTGCTCACTGAAGCAGTGCGAGGGTAACTGGATCATAACCAGATGATCTGGCTCTGTTACAAATGATCCACCCTCATTTGGAGCTGCAGAGGCCCGGCCAAAATGGCTCCTTAGCTTTTGAACGTTGTCTCACATCTTCCCTCTTTCCTTCCAATTATTATGTTAATTGATGCATGGGCTGCTTAATACTTCAGACATGCTGTGAAAACACTGATGCCCAGTGTTCTAAGGTAAGAATAATAATTTAAAAAGAATCAGTAGAGACAATCTGTGCACCACCCGAGCTGGATCTCAGTAAGTTCCTATTAACATCTGTGTGGTCCCATAAACAGGCTATGATTTCCCCCATGGGATCCCACGGTCCTAGGTCATGCAGTGGGTGTGAAGTCTGTCAGTTCACTAACATTAAAGCGGTCATTGGGGTCATATGTTCAATGTAAAAACTTGCATTAACTGTATGTTTATTCATTATGAGGTACTATCGACATGTAACAGGGAGTAGGAAAATGAATATTTATAAACATGTACGCATAAATTAGCCTTACTGGACATTATGTGTCAGCCCTGCGATAGTCTGGCGACCTGTCCGGAGTGTACCGTGCCTCTTTGCTTTGATTTTTTAAAAAATATTTCATAGTTAGATTTGTATGATAAAGAATGCAGATCATTTTGCATCATACACCAGAGAGGATTTTTTTTTCTTTATAGACAATAGTCTTTTATATAGACGTGGACCTGCTTAGAGCTGACACAGTTAGTCTGAAATGAAGGAGCAAATTTACAGCAAATTGATATACTCTTAATATTCAAGATTTAAGATATGCATAGGGAAAAATAGCCATATACGTCAAACAAAAAAATTCTCAGTTGCCAGTTTCCCTTCATGCGAATCAAGCATACAATTAGAATAAAAGTTTGATTTAAAAATTTTAAAAAAGGTGGAAACAAGTATTGCAAACACATATTTCATTAAACCTGGATTTAAAAGTAATGTGCATTTTGCCTCGCGCAAATATTGCAAAAAAATCAGCGCACTATGCATTCATATAATTAATAATATATATATTTAAGAGCAATAAACCAAGTTTTGCTGGTTTCAGAAATGTTACAATGGTTACTTGTTTTTATTATTGTAAATCCCTTACTTATTCTTGGTGCTGAATATTTTTGAGCGATGTTCGATCACTGCTTGAATGGAGACGTGTTTGTGGCAGCCTGTCCTTGCATCTTGCCGGAAAAGGGTGAAATTCAGGGCATCTGCCTGACTGTTGTATTTCCATCTCTGATGATAGAAGCAGTCTGAGCTGGAACTGATAAGTATCCATGGCTACTGCAGAGTCATTTGTCCCAGGAGTCAAAGTCGATTGTAACCTTTCACCGTAAATACAAAAGCCAGATGTTAGCAGGTGTTAGGGAGTTTTTTTTTTTTTTTGTTTGTTTTTTGTGCATTGGGAAAGGAGACTTCGTAGGATAAAACAGACAATTCAAAGATGTCATGATGCCTTGGACTCTGAGAAACTGAGCTTGACATTTTTTTCCACAGAGATTTCTGAGATTTATAGACCAAATTATCAATTGGTTAATCAAGAAAGTAAATGGCAGATAAATGTATCAGGAAAAGATCTATTAGTTGCAGCTATAGACGCACTTACACTCATGACTTTTCTCTTGCACACACACACACATACACACACACACACACACACACACACACACACACACACACACACACACACACACACGCGCGCGCACACACACGCACACACACAGACACACACTTTTCTTGAGCCCACTTTAATTTCTTCCAATGCACATTTTGTTGTCCGCCTTTTAGAGTTTTGATTACACTCGCATTTTCTCATTCCAGGTCAGGTCATTGCTTCTAAAATCAGTTTTCTTTATTAGACCGTCCAAAACAGTGAGATTGTCATGGAGTGCTTGTCACAGTCTGCTTGACAAATCATGGCTTATTTCTTAATCAGCACCCTGCTGCTGAAAAAGTTTCACATTTTGCCATTTTTCAAATGAGTCTCCAGAAGCTGACAATGGATGGCATAATGAATAGATGCATTGTCTGATTGACTGTTTGGACAGTTTCATCAAATTAAATAAGTCCAGTTATATAACTCAGCACTGCTGAAATCTACTAAACATTCAACTGGACAGAGTACAGTACTCCCCTGATGGGCTTTGCACTAAAAAAAAAAAAGGCCACAGCTGCTGCCCCACCTGTCTCTTGTTAGCACTTGCAATGTTAGGTGTATTGAAAATGTGACCCTTTTCTTTAAAAAAATGTCTGTGCATTTTGACCTTTTTACTATAAAATAGCAATCGTATATCACAGAACCAGATAGGCTTCTAGTATTTAAGTTAAAATTCATAGTGTTTACAAGGAGAGCTCTCGATAATACTTTTCTATGTTGTACACAGTGGGGGACATTTTTATTCCCTCACTTTACGTCAAGATGTCATTACCTGTCATCAGCGACTTTAAGTAACACTAAGGAAACAAAGTGATGGACTGTTCTTTCATCCCCAGACATAAGCTGGAGAGGCAGACACACTATGGAATAAAGATAGATGATATTTTGCTTTGTTGGTGTCATTAAAGCAGCACGGTTAAATCCCTCCTCCTCTTTTTCTTCCCGTAAGCCATCACATATACTGCAAAACCTGAGGCTAAAGCCACGGTGATGCTGTTGGAAGATGTACTCTGCTTTCACAGCAGGACATATACCTTTAAGCGCTGCTCTCTAAATGCATTTTCATTTATAGTCAATGAATTTTTTTCATAATATAAAACCGTCGAAGACATCTTGTACTGGCATTTGTAGACATATCAGGCTTTGATCTTTGAAAGACTGTAAATGGTACGTCTTTTTAATCTCCTGCCATATAATTTAGAGGATATATCCAGTAATTTAGGAGGATTATAAAACTGTAAATAAAGCAAGCATGTTTTTTATTCCTTCATTTGCTTTTTTCTTTTTTTTCCCCTTAGAGCATATGGGAAACAAAATTACTGAATTAATAAATATGCCACGTTACCAAATTTGCCAAAGCTATTTTGGAAATTCCAAATGAATCAATAGAGGTTTGTGAGATAATAAGACTTTCAAGGTCTTCTTGGTACTGAACAGTGAGGTCCTCTACTTGCAGATTTAGTTTTTGTTTTAAACAAGCAAAATAAAATGGAAAATATAACCAGCAGATATATTCAACAATGTGCACAGACACAAGTATTTCATGTCAGAACAAGAGTTAGAGGAAGTGAATACAAATCTTACACCAACATGTCCCATGTGATCTTTCATAAAGTAGATATTTATGGATCTATATTATACATGCACGGTAATGGAATCAGGCTCAAAGCTGTATATTAAATAAATGTCTTCGATCATCACTGATATCAGTCCTGGATATCAGCTTGTAACATCCCTCTGAGTATTTAAAGTAGCTTAAGGTAGCCGCTTAAGGTGGACTGCCAAGGTTAGGCAATCCAGATTTTAGTGATGGTTTAAACACAGTTAGGCTCTAATAAAGAGGATATGCTGGCATAAAGAATGGAGTGTCTATTACACCAAGGTGAAAACAGCTGCACTGCATCTATTTTCCTGTTTCTATGCATCCCTCCATCACATCATTGCTGAGCCCACTGCACACTGTGTTTGGCTCGTACAGCTTACATCAACATGTCGAGGTCGGATGTGTGCAAAGATGTCATGATTAGGACTAGTACTGGTCAATCTTGGATATTCTTTTAGATTAAATTGGTCAATTTACACGAAAAAATGTACAAATGTTTAACCTGAAAGTCAGGTTACATAGTATTTGGAGCGTCACAGTCTATGTAAGGAGGAAGAAATGGTGGATGAATCAGTGAAGAACAGGGCTTTCACACAGGAAGACTGGGTTTTGAGTACTGCGTGAGTCTAAGTTGGTTATTTTTAGACTGAATTGACTTTATATTTTCAGTTTTTAGGGATGTAGAAAGCCGCTGAATGCACACTGATTTCTTGCGTTTTAGCAGAATAGTTAAAGAGATGCATTTGTATTAATGTGATATTTTGATGTTGCTAAGATGCCCAGAAATAAACTGTTTATACCCAGAGTGCAAATAGCATTGTTGGCCACAGACACTTTGGTTCTAATAGCATCTGCCTCAAAAAAAATTGTGCGCTGAAGAAAACGGATTGCAGTCATGACCTTGATGGCTTACCTCTGAGTTGTATGTGACTGGCACTACTGAGAAAGTTAACATGGAACACAAAATTGCTAATTTTTTGTTCTGTTTCCTCTTTCCCACATGTGCTGCTTGGCAAAAACTCTACGCTCACCTTAACAGGTAAGTGTTTTTTTGTAATCTCTCTTATTATCAGTCCATTCATATATCTCTTTGTCTTTAGAAGCCAGTCTATGACAAATTTATCCATTTATCTGTTACTAAGAAAACTGGTATTGCATCATGTGTGAGCAAAAAGATACACATACAACATTTTTTTTTTCTTTTTACAGAAAAGTTTGATTCATGAATGTGTTTTTTTTTTAAACAAGAAGTCACTTTGTGATGTTTGTGAATCATCATTATAACCAGACACTCAAAACTATTAAGCGAAAATGTCTGCCAAGTTGATTACACAGCTTCTTCAATCTTAACTCGTCTCAGAGATGTTGATTCCACGGGCTGGAAGCAACTCATACACTGCACCAATTTCCTCTGGGAATGTCTCATTTTCTACAAAAAAAAAAAAAAAACTTCTGCCTTCAGAATAATTTGAAAGATGCTGTAATAACACAACATTCCGAAGGACTTAACCAATATGACCCAAATGCTACTGAAATCTTGTGGCATTTTCTTGAGGAGTTCTGTTTAGGTTTTGAAGAATTATTTAGGGAGAATCAAGAAAGGTAGTGGCCTCTAAATTAAAAAGCCTCTATATCTGCAATAGTTGAAGCTCTATTTTTTTGCTTTTTTTTTTCAAGAGAGCTCGAGGGCTCAGTCTCACAGCTGAGCTCATCATCTTTTTGCAATCCTAGGAGATGTTAAGGGCATTCTTTTGATATTATTTATTTCGCTGCAGAAAAAAATACAAAATAAAGAGGGACAAAAAATAGGAAGGAATTTTATTTTATTTAGAAAAAACAAAAAAAGAAGCAGAAGCGCTCCTGCCTCTTGTGCGGTTCTTTTCTTTATAAACATTCTGAGTCTTTTCAGTATTTGTATTATTAATGAATTTATTTATTTTTATAATTATACAACATTCATGTCATAAACATGTGTCCCATCAGTACCCTGACAACAGCAGGAAAAACTTAATGATGTTTCATTGGAAAAGTGAACATGCATTACAACAATGATGGGATGATTGCAGCACTTTGTGAAAAACCTCCACACATCCACATTAATGCATAACACTTTACACAGTCCTGTGCTACGCAGCATTTTGAAAATGTTTCCTCGGTTACCGCTACTTGCAGTCATTTCCTCCTCCTCGTAAGATACTTCTAAACTACATAAAAATCTCCTCCCTAATTACAACAGTCCTTCGCTCTAAGCTGTAAATGAACACGAGGACTTGTGTAAAGTTTAAAGACAAGACACCCCACACATACCGACTGACTTCCACAGGCAGATGTTTAAGTGTTGCAGTCAGAAGGGATTACACAGTACTTAAGGAACTGTCTTAAAATAATGCTTCACTGCTGTTATTTTAAATGTCGGTGGATCTTGAATATTTTCTGTGTTTTGAAAGCTAAATCAGAACAAATACACGCATCGGCCAAGAAAAAGCATTTTTCTTCTTACATCGAGACTTCCCATTTCTTTAAACTACTCCATGAGTTTCTGCCATGTAGGCTACATTTGAGCAAGAAGCTAATGTATCAGCATGCACAACACCCAGAAGTGGCCTTTAGAGTGCTCTAGGAATGACATCAACTGTGATAACATCTGTATTTTCTAATGAGATCAAGTTTGTTCATCTCACCTCACAATTATTTGAATTGCAGCAAAATGTATCTGGTGGACTGAAAATGCAATGGATTATAATTTTCTTGTAGGGTGTGAAAGTTAAATTTGTATTTGTAATATTAATAATTTATATATTAAAAAATACTTAGGGTCAGTGTATCAATACCATATTGCCACACCAAAAATTGCGATGCTATGCAGTATTGACCTTTTTTTCCAGCAACCCTCATATTTTAGCACTCCTGTTTCCCTCGTCTTGAAGTCAATGTTGTTGTTTTTTTTAAATTAATTTGTGGTTAGATACCTGAAATAAGGTCTGTGCCGGACACAAGCTTAAGATTTTTTTTCACCTTCTGTTCTTTGACAAACATCAGAGCATTTCCCAATCATGAATTTTGAAGCTTTTAATGTTTCTTGAAAGATGTGGTTGCTAACTAGTGATTAAATGAGACTACAGAACATCATCACACCAAACACAATTTTAAAACCCAATTGTGGAAGTGATGTTAAGTCATGTGACTGTGGTATTTTGTTTGTAGCTGTTAATGTTAGCTTTTGACTTTTGGCAATTGCATTTAGGCCTCAAAATTCATAAAAGTGGTGCTCATTTGTGCAGATTATCTAGCTGAACAAAACATGTAATTATCATAAACTTTTATTCTCCACAGTTCTTATTTTTTTACAATAATACAAAACCCAAATGAAAAATCCCATATGCTTTTTAATGAGGGAACCAGGGCAATGCTAACCCTCCCCTCACCTTACAGAACAAACATCATTGCAGGAGCACTCTCTAGGCACCATTAAAAGGAGTTTATTGAAACACTCATCGTCCCAATATTTATGATGCTAACTATCTGTTGTTCGCAGCTTTATTGGCCACATTTTAGCAACCGTGCAAATTGGGCCAACAGACCATATGCTGTTCCTTTTCTGGTTTACACAAGGGTTTTGGCTACACCCTTAAAACCCATTCCCAAGTGCAGCTGTAGCCCCTAGTTGAACCTGCAGTGGGGAGTTACAAGAAGACATATAAAGAATGAACTGAGGACCTGGGATAGTCAGACTGTTGTATGAAAAATCAGATTTATTCAGAGCCCTGGGTTTTAATAACATGGTAGATGCTAATGTAGAGAGAGAGTGGGAACAGAAACTGGTTTCAGGTGAGGCAGCTCACTCTGGAACAGCTTAATGTTTATGGCTGGTTTAATGAGAGGTGCAGCAGTCAGGCTGTATGATCAATGCTTTGCTCTCTGAGAAGTACGTCAGGCCATGTAGAGTTTGAATGTCATGCTTGGTGCTTGGTTGCAGCTGCTAGTTGGATATGGGATTTGACAAAGAAGGCACGCTTATGGATTTCGATAGAAAAAAAAAATTCCTGATCATTTTTATGGGGAAAAACACGTTTATGGTAGAATGTGATGTGCATAGAGCATGTTGATGTGTCCTCTCTGATGTTTCACTGGGGCTGGTTTAACGTTACTTATTAATTCCTTTGTAGACACATTGATCTACATAAATACAGATACATAAAAAAACAGTATTTTTGTGTGTTTTTGCAGTAGAGACATAATCGTAGACATAGCCACATAGGCGACCAGTATGGAGTCTGAGTTATTACAGTCTCCTCATACTACAGGTTTTTTTTTTTTTTTTAATACTGCCAGGTCAAATGTTACTCATATTTCAAATATAAGCAACAGTATAATATGATATTAGCACGTTGCCTGTTCTGTTGTGTGTGCTGCCTTGTTGATGGAAGTGGCACATTACATTTCATACAATTTAAGCCGTGTATTTTATTTTCAACAAAACAGAAAACAAAATAGAATTAGTTAAAAGAATCACTGACTGTTGTGACATGGACATGAAAACCTGTTTATGAGGCTAATCACAGTAATGATCATGTTTGGGATACGGTCTTTACATGAGCACAGAAAACCGGGTTATTTATATCCCATATACACCCCAGTTTCTTAAGAGTACATATTCAGTAGCATATTCAGGTTTCTCATAAACTGAATATGCTGTTTACATGGTGACATGGTCACATAAAAAAGATACTCCAAAAACCAGATCATGTCATGTAAACCCGCTCATTCGGTTTGTAATGCTTACCGATTACTTAATACTGAAGGGTTAAATGCCAGTATGTGTATTGTCACACCCCTACTAAATAAGCATGTTTATTGACTCAGATCTTTTGACATAAATAATGCATTTTCTTGTAGTAAACAGAAGTTACATTTTGCATATACATTTGATATAACAGTTTTCTTCTCCAGGGTTTGTATGAGGTCAGAGTTTGGGTGACACAGTCTGAAAATATACTCTGAGAAGGCTGTGTTGTTGAATTATTATTTTTCTGCTAAAAATAAACAGAAAATGGGCAGTTTGGACCAGCTAAAACAGATGAAAAACAGTTAATGTTTCCTCTCACACATCTTATTTGCACAGGGAGTCATCTGATAATCTCGTCACTTAAGATCATTTCAGAGTCAATGCTGTGAGTTGGTGAGTCAAAGTTTGAAGATCGTCATGAATCCCATTTGGTTACTTATTGTTTCGACACTCCATCACAATCCTTACAGGGATTTTGAATAGCTTATCCTGCCTCTGTTATATTCAGTGGATATTAATCTCCCATGCTGGGGCCAAGTCTAAAGTAAAGAAATATACAGCCTGCCAGAGCCTATCAGACTATAGATTCAATCGAAGGGGGGCCTGAATGGTATCCCTGTAGATTTTCGGCAGCTATTTCTTTTTTGTGCGGAGGGGGGTCCCAGAGGGGTGGTGTATATTGAGTTTGTTTTTAAAGCGATGCTTCCATTAGATGGGAGTCAGTCATCTGGCTCAGTGCTAACACTGGCAGAATGCCTGATTCAGCATCGCTCTGTGGGCAAGTGTGATGGAACACTGCACCATTCAAAAAGGACTTGAACATCAAATCATCCAAAACTGAGAATGAATTAATGTTGATACATGAGTTTAACACTGCAGGACTTAATCTTATAAGCATGCGTGTTAACAAGATAATTATTATAAGTTACCAGTTTGTATTTGATGTGGTATTTATTAGGTTGTTTTTCCCATTTCTGCTTTTACATAGTAGATTATTTAGTTGCATTTTATGTGCTTAGTATCAGAATTGACCTCTGGGCATAACTAGCACCTCCTCTCCACTAGTATGTGCTGCGGAAAAGGAATAAGGTCCAAAGTGTGTTCCAGCTGTCTGTCTCGGTTTGATATAATAATCTGTGTGCATGACGTGCCGTTTGAGCCAGGGAATAAACACATTAATAAACATTATGCCATAATAACAAATTCAAAGGTGCTTATTGCTTTGAGCCAGGTTCTAATTAAAATCACTTTTTGTCAGTGTTTTGCATCCATTATTTAGAGTTTCTGACCTTGTTTGTCAACTGACAGCCAGTCACTCTGCTGATGAATTTATGCGTTATAAGAACAGATTAAACCGTGCTCTTTGTGTTGCTGATTTGCGTTGCATATACAATGGATTTGTAAAACCGAATAGAGTCCTCATGGTCTCCTATGGCCCGTGTGATCAGGCCACTCATTTAGCCAGAGCCCTCTCTTTACAAAGTCAGTTCAGACCAAATTGGTTTATTATGCAAAATGTAAGCTCATTCAATGCAGTCCTTGTAACTTCAATAGATTTTATGTAACCCGGAATAGCTGGCTTATGCAAAATGTTCCTCCACATCCACAAATGTTATGAAAACAAATTACTAGACTGAAGTGTTGTTATTGAAGCAAACACATGAATGGATGAATGAATTATTAATGAATGCAGATCTGGACCTTGATGACCACCCAGGGTAAAAGAACCGAAGGTACAAATACCGCACAGTTCCGTGATCACGTCAGCTATGAGTCGTGGTCAAGGTCTGCACCATAATTCACAAGAGCTTCCTCTACAACCTACCCCTTAATTCTTTCCTTTAAAAAAGGCAGCACTGTAAATTTGGCATGTTCTGAGTCAGCACAAAAGCAAAGCCATGAAACAAAAATGGGAACATTCTTCTTCACACCACAACCTCTCCTGCAATCTCTTTGATGCCCAGAGATTTGTCTTCTATCAGATGTCTGTAATAGGTGCAATAACATAAAAAGATGAACAATATAAATTTCAATTATGAGCCTTTCAGAGTTCCACACAAGCTGCGCAGTGAGGCAGACACCATTGTGCCACGCAGCACACTGTGTTTTGTCTTATAAACAATGGACAAATCATCTCTCTATCTATTGCATCTTATCTGTCTACTATATCTATCTGCCTGGCTGTCTATTTCTCTGCAGTCAGTGCCATTGTGTCACCTCTTGTTGTGAGGACAAAGAGAGAGAGAGAGTGGGCACAATCTGAGACAATTGACAGTTACTGACAAGTCTTATTTATAAACTGTTTAGACAGGTCCGACTCTCAATGATCATTATTATTACGGCATTTACTTTAACTTTTGAGATAGAGGAGACTTTATTGATTTTTAACCCCAGGTGGCCATCAGGTTGCAACACTGAGTTTCGTGATTAGGTAGTGGAGGAAAGAAATATAAGGAGACACACTTTAATGTTATAAACAATCGAAGTATACAGTTATTTATTTAATTGTGAATGTGTACAACAAGTTTCTCCATTTCCTTCAAAACTCTATACATTGAAATAGATTCACACGGACTTGAAATATACAGAAATGTTTCACCCAGGTTTTACCCAGTTTTTCACATTGACACTTCGAGCTGCTGTCTTTTTTTCTTCCAAGCTGCCAATCACTGTTGAAAGCAGTCTGAAAATAAAAATGAAGAAAGTACTGTTAAATTTATTAGTATCAATATTATATTTTAGGTGTATTTATTTTTAATTTCATGGGGCTATGTGCAAGTAATCAGGACTTTACAAACATCCCTAGAAAATATTTATGGATCCCATAAAACATCATAATTTTTGTGTTTTATCTATGTTTTATGAATGGGATCAATTTTTACTGTATATAACTGTCTTTGGTATTCAAGTTTTACCCATCTGCCTATTTCCATCTATCCTAATATTGTAAAGTAGGACATAGTTTTGTGTTTCTGTTTCATTGCAGTGACTCATACACAGAATTACACAACATTTGTAGTGCCAGCTGTGCTTTACAGCTTTGATATTACATGCATAAAATAACCTCTTTTTTCCCTCAATGAACTGTAATGCAAAAGAGGAAGTGTAGGTGGGTTGTGTGAGTAGACACAGCAATACATACTGGTTGTCCTCTAAGAGAATATCAGTTATTTGTGATTCCTGTTGTGACCACCATTTTGCCCAATCTATAATTAAACCCAAACTTAAAAGCCAAGTGCTTTGCAAACGACCCGGGGGTGATGCTGACTTTTTGTTGCACTTTAAGTGGGCATTTATTAATACATGGCAGTGTTTTCACAGTTTTCAGAACACATTTTTATAAAAGACTTTTAACTTCAAGGCACATATTCCCCTAAAAGGCTTAGGGATAAAGAAGGGCATCATACTTATTGCATGAGAGCCACTTCTTGTTTAATTAGAGAAGTTGCTTTTATTTATTTACAAGGCTTTCAAGGGAGCATTTTCTGCAGTACATGATTTCCTCTGGATGTGATCTGTAATTAAAAATATGTATCACACCTCTTAGTGTAAAATTATAAAGAGCAGCTGAGGTCCCCCACTAACTACAACTGTGGTAAAATGCTCCAAGCTCACACATCCTTCAGGGACCTGTGACAGAGAGAACAGGCATTGAGGTTACAAATCTGTATTCATCCTCATCTACCTGGGTCTTCAGGACATTTCAGTTGTTAAATTCGCTCGATCTAATTGCTAGTCCCTGTGGGAGATTCCTTTTTGTTCACCTAAAATAAGATGAGCTTAAAAAAAGGAAGAATCTTGCAAGTTATTTGGGCGCTTTCTCACCTTGTTAGAAGGCAGACAAAGGGAGCGGAGCAAATTGTTAGGAAGGTGAGTCAGAGGCACACACACAGTGATTGATGAATGTTAAAGGTCGGGCTAGCTCTTACTGCTTTTTCTTGACATGGTTTTTAGAAAATTCTGCTTAATAAACTTCAAGTCACTGTGAAAGAAAAGCCTTAAAATCCCTTTTTATGTATCTCCTCTTGGGCTGCCATTTAAGATGGCTACACATGGTGTAATGACTCTATACCCAAAGCCTTGCAGGGTAAAGTAGTCTATATGAAGATCTCAGTGCCTTTTCTTATGTTACTCTATTGTGGTAGGTCTGGTAGTTGTTTGACTGTGAAGTCACTGACTATTCAGCAGTTGCTGTTTTGTTTTTAAACATAGACACAGAATAAATACTGTGAGTACAAAGACAACTTCTGACAAATTAAGTCATTTAAGGTGAGACAGTTGGTACCCCTTTGTGTGGCCCTGAGGTAAACATTATGTACATCACGTCAAGTTCGGTGCTTGGGTACATAAATCTTAACAGCCATTTGCATAACTGTGCAGCAGTTATCTTTGCTCTGCAATATGATGGCTCGTTTCTTTAGGTGATAGTGGAAAATAACCACCCTCAACAATTTGATCAGCCTGTGAAAGCCTCTTCATATAAATTGATCTTTCTTTAAATGGATCACTTTTGTCAGTTTGCACCTCACTGAATTTATACACCATATATAATGCTTTTATTCTTGTGTTTTTCAGTGTTCTTTGCATTGGTGGTTATTGCAGACAGTGCATTTTACTGTTTCCTGCCAAGTAATTCTCCCAAATCCCAAAGTTTTCCTCTGTAACATGTTGTATTCAAACTTATTTAAGACCTTGTCCTAAATCTGTCACTTGGGAAGTCTCAAACAGAGTGTGATTTTTGTTGGAAAAACATCAAAACATTGGAGGGGGGAATTTTTTTTAAAAAAAGATTGTATTTTTTTTATCGTATGAGTGGTCAAGCTTGAGTAATAACTGTTACAGTAACCTAAAGCTAAGTCAAAAACCACTCAGGTTCTATGAAGTATCTCAAAACAATGTGCTTTGGAAGTTAATCTGGATTTAACACTTTAAGCTTGTATGTTTTTTTCTGTCTTTGAGATTAAGCTGTTCTTTTATTCTTGTTAATTTATCTTCGAAGTCTCTACTCCCTTCAGTACCTCTATCATCTTACCTGCACCTGTGTATGCGACAGTTACAAAGGCAGTGTGTGACACTTTTTTCTCTTATCAATCAGAAACAATAATGTTGTTCAGTCAACAGAGTATCACAAGTCTTGTTTATTTTCAGTCCAAAAGTCATTGTTTTATATTTCAAGACAAGCTGTCCAATCATGTCAATATGGGGACATATAATTCTGACATATAATAGGATTTTGTGATATTTTTTTTCTCATTTTCAATTCATGATTGAAATTACTTTCAGACTGTTGGTTGGTATCCAGCTAGAATCACAGGTATTTGATGCTCCTATTGACTCTACCAAGTAACAGAACTTGCCGCAAACAACCATGAATGACATTTCATTAACAAATACATGTTTACAGCCGCTGACAAGAGACAACAGGTACATATTGTAATGTGCAGAATATTTTATATCAACTTGCCCTGCCGCTGAGGAAAGGCTCCACTTTAGAGGTTTGTGATACATAACACACTCAGTGGCCAAACCTCAGTGGGAGTGTGGGTTCAACAAACTGATATAGGAATAAAACACTGATTATGAGTAGCTAATGAGAGAGTTGCACACAGAGGCGATGTCCAAACAGAACCCATAGGAATCGTCCAAAAACAGGCCTCAGGAAATCTGTTTTTTAAGGCTATTTTAAGGCATCAAAGCACAACCCTATACCCAAAATAAATGTTTGGCATTGTGCATTTATGTTAATAATGGTAACATTTGTACATTGTTATGCAGCAGATATGTTGAAACTTTCTACAGCACTGTCATAAATGGCTGGTTATATTTAGGCACAAACAACTTGGTTATGGTTAGGAAAGATATTTTGGCTTGAGATACTTTTGATACTACAATCGCAGCTGGAAATGCCACCAATGTCTCACTCAAAACGACCGGTTTTGTTTTATGTTGATCTTGAGCAGTGGTCTTCAACTTGTCAGCCATATCTCCCCAAGGTGTCATTGATATCCACCATCTCCTCCACTTTCCACATAAGAGGTCGGTTCAAATGAATGCAATCAGAACTTCTTTATTTCAGACATAAAATGATATGTATGATACTACAAATGCAACAGGGTTTGCAGAAAGGTACAATGCCAACACTTTCATCTAGCAACTGGGGTTGGAAGAAAAGCTGGAAGCAAATCCAGTCTTTCTCCCTCATTGTGATATTTGCTTTTGGTAAACTTTGCTTTCACTTCCCGCGTTCTCCAACGCTTCCTGTGTTTGGTTGACCCATGGAAGTGCAGGATGCATAAAGGTGTCGAGAGTTTGTGATAGATGAAACAGAGATATTTACCTACACGCTTTGAGCCTCAGTCAGATGAGGAGTCTGTTGTGCACCAATATTGGCAATGAGCAGACATTTCAGGATGGTAGGTGTAGATTAGCACCTATCGTTTATGTCATCTCTCAGTTTGTTAGCTTGTAGGTGAACTGGCAGCAACAGACACCGAGTTAGCGTCTGTGAAATATACCGGAATGTCTACTACAATGGTGTTTTTGGTAGATGGTGGACTCTCCAGGGGCTGTTTTACATCCACAAACTGCTCTATAGGTTACTGTCAAAACTTGCTATGCTAATGCTAACTCTGCTCTCTGTACTGACCACAGTGCTCTGCATCGGAGGTTTCAGGTTACTTTGCCAGTGTTGTGTCAAAGTCTGTTCCCCTGTTTATAAGTTCTCATATTAAACAGTGATTGGCATTTTTGTCAATACCCAATTTAGCTTACCCAGCGTATGTTTGAATCTCAGATTTTAGGAATGTGTACGGATATTGCCCCCTTTACTAGAGGAATGTACAAACAGCTCTTTAGTGGCAAACCTTGCACAGATTTAAGTCAGTATAGCCAATGTAATTCACTTTAGCAGGTGTAAACTAAAGAAAAACACATTTTTTAGTGGAGGAGGACTTTAGAATTTGATTTGAAGAATTAACACATAGGTGCATGCTCTTAGGTTTGTAATTCTAAACTTTAGCCATGTTGATGGGAGATGTTTAATCTTTTACTTTTATGTGTGTAGCCACTGAGGACCATCCCTGGCTAATACATTCAAATAGGTAGATCTTTAAATATACTACATTTAACATCTATCCAATTATGCTAGTATTTGGGTACTTTTCAAATCAGTTAATGCACATGTTTCTTGAGGTAGTTTGTAGGTTTGATACCGCTCTGTGGAAGAAAGCATTTTTGTAGTTAAAGATACACAATTTGAATAAATGATCAGAGCTTGCATATCAAAAACCTTTTATTGTTTCTGCATATGTCAGAGCCATCTGTAGAAATTAAACCTCTATATATTGCCTATAATGTTCCCTGCATTAATAATTCAACGATTTTTTTTTTTTTATTCCAAAAATTCCATCTTTACTATCATTCACAGAACAAAGTAAAACTCCATGTTTCATTCTTAATGAAACACACTGGGCTCAGTTACCGGCCCTTGCCTCAGTAATACATCATGTTAACTGGAGAATGAAGGAAGAATAATGGTTATGCCTGTTGCTGCCACAAATCTGGGGATTCATCAGTGAAAGCCAAGATGAATGGGTTGCTCCACCTGACTTCAAATTTCACTGTTTTGGAGACACTTTTATCCACTGGCCTTCTTTTAAAATGAGAGCTGCTTTGTATTTTTAACTCATCCCTGCAAGCCATGAGCAACCCTAACAAAGCTGGTTAAAACCAACGTGAGATGACTTAGTTACATAAAGTTCTTAAAGTGTGTCAGGAAATATGCAGAAAATCTATTCACATCCACACTTAAGCGAAGCAGGTGCTTAACTCAGATATTTGTCAGAACACTCAGATATCAGTTGTTCATGTCCTATGGTAATCTTTTTGTTTATTTGGCTTCACAGTGAGGGGTTTTAAGGGGGATTTTTAAAGACACCTTTGATCCTTATAATGGTTTTCATCTTACTAACATGAAAAATGACCTCCACATAAAACAGCATGAGCAGGTGCTTTACATATTTCCTTGTTCTCACAGGTCTTTCAAATAGTTGAAAGTTTCTGAATTTGAGAAAAAATAATGGCATTAAAAGTTTTTCGAAAAGAGACATAAATAGACATGGGTCACTGAAAGTAATTTAATTTTGTGCAAGAATCGAATCTGTGTGTCTCTGTTGCTTAACTTACAGTATTGTTTTGCTGTGCTGTATAACACAGACTGCCATCGCTGTTAGACAGCACAGCTGGGAAGTGTTCAC
This sequence comes from Plectropomus leopardus, assembly GCF_008729295.1. Lineage (NCBI taxonomy): Eukaryota > Metazoa > Chordata > Actinopteri > Perciformes > Serranidae > Plectropomus > Plectropomus leopardus. The sequence goes on from NC_056466.1 coordinate 11,231,666, forward strand.
GCATTCAAGTCTCTTTTTCATTTTAATTGTTGTCTGTGAGCTTCTGTAAAGCCTGCTCGTTCTCATGATGAAAATTCTCAGAGTTGTAACAATAATTAACCTTGATCCGTGTCTCAAACTATGCTGTGTTTGATCTTCAAAAGGCCTTTTTATAGCATGTATGCCATTATTTTGTCACTGAAAGGTGTTTAGTTTTTATGTGTAGGTAAGCATCATCTAACAGGCTACTGGGATTGTTTGACTATCTCACAGTATATTAGCAATACAAATATACATTTATTTTCCCATTTATCAAAGCTTTCTCTAGGCAGGGGTCCAATACTAATGTTCGAATGTAGTTTGACCATAGACTGTATGAACATAATGGACGTAGCTGTGACGTCACCCGTCTTCTGGTCTACCGTATTGAAGTCACGACTTTGGCATTTTGGAGAGGGTGGAGCTGTGGAGGAGCGAGGGGTGGATCTTCCTCATTGACGTTGAGTGACAAATTGCTAACAGCCGGCCACTTAAAGGTGCTCCACTTATTATGCTTAACTTTAAGCCTTAATTAAATGTAAAGGGGTGAGTTATATGATTCACCCCTTGTACAGTTATTGTGAATGGGGAAAATAAGCTAAATAGTGTAAAACGTTTTTTTTTTCTTTTCTACCAGGTTATAAACATGACTATTTCTGCTGTAACGTTGGGCTTTTTAACATGGGCGTTCATGTTGAATGACTCACTTTTGGAGCCAGCCTCAAGTGGCCATTAGATGAAATGCAGTTTTTGGCTCTACCTCACTGATTTTATTTTTTAGCTTCAAAAGTTGCCACTTGAGTTTAACACCTGTACTAGCCTGCTGAGTACAATTCATCATCATAACTGATGTCATTTGGGGCCCTATAATAGCATACAGGTCTTGGCCCTATTAACAAAAACAGGATAATAAACCCCGACGATACAGTGGGTGTTTTTTGTCAGCTGTCAAACACCTTTGACATCACAAGATTTAGTGAACTACTTTAGCAAAATATGTTTTAAAATGTCTGAAAGTCTATGAGAAGCAATACTGTGACATGATTTATTGTATCAGTCAGAGTCAGTTAACACCTTAGTCACACTCTTTAAATCATAAATATTATACATATATATTATTCCTTTAACAGGCTTGATAATTATTAATTCTCTCAGTGTAGGAGAAGACATACTATAATATTTTTCAGTGTCTACAATATCTGGATTCTTTAGTCAAAATGTCAGATTCTTTCACTTTCTTTGATCTTGTTAATTCATGGCTATGCTTTCACTCTTCTTTTACCCTGCCTCAACAGTGTTTTCCAATTTTAACAGAAAGAAAGAGACAAAGGGGTCATGAAGTGGCTTTAATCTTGCCTTTGCTACCAGTTTCACCAAGATCACTTTTGCATGCTTATTCTCTGAAAATCAAAACGACTGTCACACTCTTTTCTTTTCCTCTCCTTGACTTCACGCTCGTGTTCATTGCAATTAAGACGAGAGCACTCAGGCGTATAGATGAGGGGCCTAAATATTTAATTAATAGGATGGTACATATACACACTTTGGGTGCATGCTGATGAGTTTGTTTATTAAATACTGCCTTTTAATTTGGAAAGTTGAAAGGCCTCGTTTGGATTTAAATTAACAGCCCAAGACATGGCAAGAAAGAATTATAAGAGTGATTTCTCTCTCTTCCTTTTACCATTTAGATGGCATTTCAGAAAGGATGATTTTGTTTTAAAGAGAGCTCTGTCATTTGCTTGCTCTAAAATATGAATGCATAGGATTTCTGGAGTCAAAGAATAATTGATGTTTTCTCCTGACATGCAATGAAGTCAATGCACGTCTCCTTCATGTCATCAAATCGCAGTTGCCTTCAACAACACGCCCAGCAGAGCCTACACTACAGGAGTTAGCCCGACTGACGGCACTAACAGCCAACAAAGAAATATTAAAAATCATAATTATATGCATTTTTATGAGGCTTTTGTAAGTCTCTACAGCAAACTGTCAACTTCAAGGTATCTTTTTGCCTCGGGGAAACATAAATGAAAGTACAAGAAAGCAATTATGATATACACAAAGAAGTTTCGAACTGCAAAATCCAAAGTTGTGACATTATTGATATTTTGGGGTTTCTTCATTTTTTTTCTTTTCAACAATAAAGGTGATATTACACTGTGCTACTTGCTGTGACACTAGGATTTGCTCATAGACAGCAATCAATGTGGAGTGTTCCAGAGCTGAAAACCCTGCAGATAAACACAATAAGACAGGCTGATGGGATTACTCTGTCGCCATGGTGAACATGGCCTTGTTAGATGTGACCTTCTCTTTGACCAGCAAAAAGGCCTTCACACAGATATATTATTATACATTGCTGTGTGCTACTTAGTTTTGAGCATGTCATTGTATTTGTAAACAGTCTCCCTGTAGCTCAAGATGCTGTGGTGATTGAAGATTTAAGCAGTTTGACCATCCCAAATTGTCACCACTTTGTCAGTGGATCTCTGTGTCCACATAGTGTACTCTAGGTATCCTCTTAAGTCTGCTGGATGACGCAACCAACACCAGGATGTCAACAAAAGTGCATGGGTAGGATTAGGCAACATAGTGTTTAGGTATAGGCAACAAAAGCCTGCGATTGAGTTTAGAAAAAAAAAAAAAAAAAACATCATGGTTTGGCTCTTCATTCATATGGGAAGCAAACACCAGGCTACCTAGTGAAAGTCCAGTGTTTGTTGTACTCATTTACCACCTGTCCTGCTAGGGACAATCTAGCTCCATATATTATGTTGTTAATGGTAGCGTTTCAACCTGTTGCCTTCCAGTAGCATATCATACAGCCACAACAGTTTCCATCCAGCTGTGTTTTAAACTGACTTGCCTATCTGCATATTACACTGCCACACCAGATGCTGTCCAGCCAACTTGCAGCATATCATTACACCCCAAAAGCTTCTGCCCAGCCATGTTACAAACGGATGCTACCCCGCGGCGTATCATACCGCTGCGAAAGGTGGCTTTTGGCACGAGTGTCTAATGCCAAAATCACTGACAAAGCAGGGGTATGACTACTTAGGAATTAGAACGGGCTAGATTTTTGTGATTTGATTTGATTTAGGGGGGTGTGATTGATTGGAGACAACATTATACCCCCATGTAGCACAGTTGCTGACACTGCTACTCTCTTCTTTTTTGCTTTTGGCCATGAAAAGAAAAGGAAATGGTTAAGTACAGTGAAGTTTACTTTAAATTGATCCATCAGCATACATAAACATAATGACATTCAACAAAAGTATAACATTTAATTCAATTTCTGTCAATATTCACAGGCAAAACTGTTTTTTTGTGGGGTTTTTTGCAAGTCTCCAGTTTTACCTTAAGTATATTTACATTGCATAAATTAGCGGAGCAGCTAGCAGACCTTTACTCACAAATGTTATTTTTGGAGGTTTTTTTTACCCTCCATTAATTTACGTCACTGTATCTCGTAGCAGAACAGCACAGTTGAATTTCAGCCTATATACTCGTTTTTTCAGCTTAACATCGTTTACACAGAGCAGCTAATGTTGCTGGAGCAAGGGCAATGAGTAAACAGAATTGTTTAAATATGGCATGCACTTTGTCTTTTGCCTGTCTTTTCTCAGAAATCCAAAATTATTCCACACTGCTGATTTTTTCCTGAGAGAGAAGGAAATATCCTCATAGTCTCTGTGTTGGCTGCTTGCCAGGACTTTTAAAATAAAGCTGTATCTCAAAAAGGATAATATAGATTGATGTTTTCCATGTGCATCAATGATATTGAATTATTGATCATTTAATCAACACATCGACCCAGATTGATGGATTGTTACACCTCTATTTGACACTGGAGTTTGTGGAGGTCCTTTCGGTTGAATAAAATGCAGTAGCATTTTTTTTTACCATAATTCAAGAGAGGCCAAAAGCTCTGAGATTCAATTATTTTCTTTTGTCAGCTGACAAAAGTTTGTTTTTTTTTTAAGTAAAAGCTATGTGTTGATCAGTTTGAGGCAATGTGCTTCCACAGTACAGGCAGTCATGTTGGAAGGCAGGTAAAATTCGCATCAAATACTAAGCACCTAAAAGTCAGATATGGTCACTGTCTATCCACTGTGAGACTGAATAGTCAGGTTTGCTATTTTTGTGTACTGCAATCATTGGTCCTTCTTCTCTTACATTAAAAAGTATAGAAAGCTTCAAGTAGAGGTCACCTCAGAAACCTGTACTTCAGACAGCCTACGGTCTTGCTCATGTGTGGGTTTCTTTGTTCAGTATGCATATTTTTTCAAGAGTTCTCTACTGCAGTCTTTGGTTTCCTTATTTAAACAAATCTGGTGGACTGGACTCTCTGAATTATTCTTGTTAGTTAGTTAAGGAGAGTGTTATTATTTATACCCTTCCTGTATTGGGCTGGTCACCCATCCAGACTATTTTTCTGCCTCCAGTACAATATATTTAATGCCTTAGACTTACACAGATTTGTGATTTGTTCAAAAACCCACACTCATTTCACCCTGTGTGTATTTTGATACATTTTCAGTTACAGGCAATGAAAAAAAATGACAGCATGCCTCTCTGCAGCAAAAGCATTATCTTTACAGCCTCAAAGTTAAATGACATGGATGGAGATCACGAGGCAGGTGGAAGCTGTTAGATCCTGCAGAGAACTGTGTTCTCACGAAGTTGAAAGAAAGCAGTTTGATTCAGAACTTTTCACTTAAAAGCAAGGTTGCAGCCAGGAAAAAGACCGCCAAGGCCCCAGGAGGAGGCTGCCAGTATGCTCTCCCACACCAAGCACATCGGTGCTCTCATTAAAGATGTGTCGTCTCTGGCATCATTCTAGATGGGAGCACGAACATCATGCCCAGCAATTTACTGGCCGATAATTGGTAGGCAGTGTCTCTGGAGTCCATATTATTTTGGACTGCAGGATTTTTGGTCTTGTGAAAATTCCGCAATTACAGAATACACAGCATTCACAAGTCATTAATTGAAATGTCATTTATATAAACTAAATGTCTTTTTTCTTATCAGTGAAGCCAATCTAAGATTTTCGAGGGGTTTCTCTGTTCATTCTGAAACTGCCTGGGTGAAAATGTTATACTGTAATTTAAGAAAGCCGACAGCTGATAGTTTAGATGAGGCTATATTATTAATAATCCTTTGAGCTAATGGAATATCACACTTTGTTTGAACAAAGTCTCTAATGCTGAGTGAAAGGTTTGCTTAGAGGAAAAATAAACATAGCCACTGATGCTTTTTGGTTCATGTTTGGGTTAAGAGTGTAATTATGTCTGAGATTAAAGTTTAAAGAAGTAGAGATGAAACTTCAGTAAGCTTGCTAAGTAAAGGCCCCTATGGTCCATTAAGACATCAGTGGCTGCCACTCCTGGTATTCGAGTTTTTAAAACCTCGACATTATTGGATACTTTTTGATATGAACATTTTAACAAATGACTCCATAGCATGAAAGGGTGGATTGTACTAACAAACCCACTGGAAATCAACACAACAAACTCAGCAGTTCTTCATAACTCTGATCTTAAAACAACTTTAAAGAGGACCTACTGTGGTAATTATCATATCTTGAGTTTCTATTAGAACATGTTTATGTACTTAATTGGTCAATTGACATGTTTTTTTTTTTCTCTATACAAGAATAGCAGCACATTTGACTGTGAAGAATCACCAATAAAAGCTGCTAAACACAAACGGGTATGTTCCAACAGGAATGTGAACCTGATAAGGAGAGAAATGAACAACATAATCAACGAGGAAAACATGTTTTGCTGATGATAGCATGCAGTTACATGTATGTTTGCAGTGAGCTTGCAGCCAGGGGATGACTGTAATGGAGAATAGCAGCAGTTTCTGTCATGAAAAATCAACAATGAAAGCTTTTAAACACAACCGGACATGTTCCAGCAGGAATACAAGTCTGACACAGGGAGAAATTAACAACATAAGCAACCAAGAATACATGCTTTGCTGATGTATGCATGTAGCTACATATGTTAGCAGTGTTCTTGCAGCGGGGGAATAACCGTGATGGAGAATAGTAGCACTTGCTATCTTGAAAAATCAATTAAAGCTTTAAATTAAAGATCATTTTCCAGCAGGAATATGATCTGAAATCAGGGAGAATTTAACAATATCTCACACCAAGAATAGCCTAAATGTTTCGTTGATGTTAGCATATACATACATGCACATGAGCAGTGCACTTGCAGCTGGGGAATGACTTTAAAGCAAAACAGGGGGAGTGTGAAAATCAACAACAACAAAAGCTTTTAAACATGACTAGACATGTTCCAGCAGGAATATTATCTCGAACTGGTAGAAAATATACAACACAGACAACCAAGTTTACATTTTATATTAACATGTTGCTACATGTGGCAGTGTAAGGTAATATGGACATACTTCATTGTAACATATAACGCATGAAATCTAGAAAAACAATTTAAGTTCCCCTTTAAACGAATTTTCAGTTGTACTGTCTCATTTCAAGAGGGTGCTTTTTTTTTTCATAAAATACACTTGTTGACATAAACTTAAAAACTTTTTGACATAAAAAATACACATTTTAGTGATATGTTTTTCTAATCAATATTGGTTTAAATTTTTTGCATGTCTAAAACTCTAAGCTCAAAAAGCCTCCTCGCTGCTCAATCAACTGGGTGTTTTTTCTCAAAATCCAAACCTTAGCATAAATTGCTTTGCAGCAGTGATTGATTCAATGTGGACCGTCAGATATGCTCTATTTCCACACACTGCTGATTTGCTGAACAGTCACTTGTGTTTAGCAGGGTACAGCAAATTGAGAAATTGAAACAAGCAGTCTGCCTTCATGCGTGTTTGTTATTTTCTTCCTCCTCCACCATTTTAGATTTGTCAGTTCATGCCTTTTGTGGCCTTTTGGTTGGATTGACCATCGACCATGTTGCCAACTTTGGTCTTTTCTTGTCCTCAGTAGGGTGATAAAGACTCAAAACCTGAAGTAATTATACAAGATTAAATTAATTTTTGTAATTTAACACCTCTACATTTTTAAAGATTACAGGTTCATCTTCCTCTTCTTTGAAATTGTAACCTGGAGGTTCATTTTCTAATTCTGTGGTTCAGCTAAGTGACATATGATGCCTGTGAGTTATTTCAGTGTAAAAGTCATGTCATAGGCTACCAAGTAAGCAGCTGCACAAAATTAGCTACTTGGTTTCTTGTTGCTTAGGCAACCAGTCTAAAACAATACAGCAAGCTATAGTCCCCTCTTTCTTATTTTCTTTCTTTTCTTTCACTGTTTCACTTTGCACTGGGGTCAAACAGGAGATTGTATCAGCATGCTGCATGGCACAGAGGATTTGGACACTATTTGATTCGGGAGACCGCTAGGATCAATTTCAACCTGGCCGGCTCACTGCTTGGGTAGCCTCTGTGGCTGCCAGTTCAGGGCTCTGACCTGGATTACAATGCTCAATCAATGGGACTCAGGAATGTTACCCAAAGCAAGGAAGAGATAGAAACTTGGTCCTTGGGCATGTACGCCCATGCATTCTCATGCTCTCATCTGACTCATTTTTCATTCTCATTCTCTAAATTCAAACATATGTTCTGCCAAGCGTGTTTGTCAAATTCCCCTTGTGATATCTGACGATCAAAGTGCACATATACATCAGTGTGCACATACTGCAGAGGAATGCATATGGATTTCCATGTTGTCTTTATGATGGTTTGGGATTTGTTCAGAGTTGATTTTAAGTCTCAGTTGCACTGCCTTAACAGTAGAAACATGGTGCATATGGAATCTTCAAATTATATGTCAGTATGACAGAATTTGTTTTTTGGTCCATCAAGTGGTCCATTTACAGAAAAAAATATAATTTAAGATACATTTTGCAATAAATAGTAACCTTCCTTTTCTCCTCCTCTCTCTTTATGTTCTGCTGTGCATCCTGATTGCTCTCCATCGGTTTCCTTTTAGGTAAGTCAATATTTATTTTTTATCTGTCTGTCTATCTCTCTGTCTGTCTGTCTGTCTGTTCGTCCATCAACCGATCACCAAACCCTGAAATGAAGTTACAATGAAATACCTTTTTTTCATCATCTGCTGGTACACGTGTGCACCTGAACCGATGCATGACTCTGCACTACAGCAGTCAACACAATAAGGTGCAACTAAACAGTCTTTGCAGTTAGTGACTATTGAGTGACCAGAAAAAAATGTACACGCTCTTTCTAGTACAGAAAGTGTGCTGCAGAGATGGTATGCGTTATGAGGACAGGAGTATGTTATTACTTTTAGTGGGCATGTCAGGCTTATGTCTGTATTACCTTCTCTTGTGGAGGACATTTTTGCAGGTTGTGCATCTGGGTGATGTCTTTTGTGGTATTTCCACAATATTTAACCCAAATATTGTACAGGTTACATATGGCTTTACTACCGTCCAGCTCTTTTCTGTCTTTATAGTTTTTAAATCCTGAATGTGCCCAGGCATCTGCCTTTAGGCTTGGCAGTGCCTTCAGAGGAGCAGCTCCCGACAAGTTTCAATTTGGTTTGATAGTCACTCTGGCTAGATCTTGTTGCACAAAAATATACGGCCACACTAGACTAAACAGGTTAAAGCGTTTCGCATCCATGGGAAAAGGCATGTAATAAAAGATTGATCTTGAAATTTTATCATTCAAAATCAGATCAATTAAATAAGGATTGATCTTAAGTCATTACTCCTACAAGTGTGGAACAGAATAGATTCCCTCAAGTAAAGGATATAAGGAAAAACAGTGATGTGGCAGTAACATAGTTAGAGTGGCTTTAATAGCTAATCGATGTGATGATAGTGTGGCAATTTATTGATAAGTTCTGTCTTTTTAATTTGCAGTTTGGATGATGCAATTACTGTTTAAAAGTTGGCCAGAGTGGAAATTTCCCCAAATCCAAATGGATTCATAATACTGCAGACCATTTTAGACAGAAACATTCCTGATCTAATTTACTATTATGGCACACACAGTTGCTCTTGGCATAATAGTTCCATTCAAATCGGCTGTCCTGCCCAATCAGAAAGTTATAATTGGTAAGGCAAAGGCAAACCCCAGCAGTGTGATTACAGTAAAAGGACCCAGGTGAAACTGTTATTCAGGGTTTATCTGCATACAAATGTGAGCACATACTGGATGATGGGAGTTTATTCAAATGCTCAGCGTATCAGAAATAGCTTAACTAGTAGTTCATGCTGCAGTATGGTTAAAGCTTCTAACCCATTAACAACAGTTAGCAAAAGCAGTGGCATCTATTACAGTTTAAGTATGGTAATATGTGTGTGTGCAGGTGACTGATCATCAGTCAGAGATAAGTGATCACATTGCTCATTCTTCTTTACTGTGATAGTGTGCACCAATACTGTCGTCTAAATTAAAACTTTGGGTGTTTTGACATTACTCAAATCAACTGACTGATATTTGGTGTATTTTGGTATCATCCTTGGGAGTTTGATAGACCAGTTGAACATGTCAGACATGATTTTGTGACTTTTCCACTTTGCAGACGGCTAGATATGATGAAACTGCTGTCAAAATATTCTTTATAGGCAATGATTTCTATTCAGAAGAGGCATTGTTTATTTTGGTTGCAAGGTCTGAAGTTCTTCTGCAGAAAGCACTTTTTAAATGTTAACTGCCAAATAAAACAACAAAATCCCACATTCAGATGATGGTAAATTCAGACACTGAATAAACCTCCTCTCAAACAGACACATCAACTGTTATATCCTTCACTGAACATATGTAGTACATCTTGTAGTCCTATGTTAACATACTAAGGAGCATAAAAAACGTCAGTGTATGACTGCATCTTAGTGTGCCGTATTGTATTCCACCGCTGCCACACTATCATGAGCATTGTAAGTCCTGCCACTCAAACACTGGGTCTCTGTAAAAGATCAGAGGGTTCAGGTAGTGTCGAGTGCCTGTGGATGGATGGGTGCTTTGAGGCAGACAGCCATGCTTTATGGCTCCTTGGTTTTGGAGTGGCAGTGCCAGACTCAAGTGTGTCGACACAGCAATGATCGCTCAAAGCTGCCGATGCAACCCTTGACAGCAGACATGGTTGCTTTCGTGCACATGCACACATATATACACACAACAAAAATACAAAGAAACATACCTTGTCAACAGCTGACTAATAACAAGAACATCAAGTAAGGTCAAATTAAAGCAGGAAAGAAAAATAGCCAAAGAGAATTGTAGCCAAGAATCAGTGAATGATCAACACACATGTATAATATCCACATAAACAGTGCACAAAAAGCCAGACGAAGAAATATTCAGAGAGATTTTGTCAATTTCCAATCCCATCCAGGTACCGACAAAAAAAAAAAAAGCACTTGAAGCCAGCCAAAGCTCAGAGTGTAGCAGGTGCTTTCTTATACCGTTAAACTTTCCCATCACATATCTCTTCTCTTTAAATAGGACAGAGGAGAAAGAAAGCAACAGAAGGAGAGGGAGGTTCAAGGACAGAAAGGGGAAATGTGATTGATCTAAAGGGAGATGTGTCTGGCCAGGCTCTCAACTATACCCTCCCCACCAACCCTGTTACAGCCCATAGATCCAGCCGTCCTACCTAAGTCAGGGTGATGGAGGACCTTGTCTGCTTCTGTGCTGCAATGAGAAAAGAGAGGGGGAGAGTGCAATTGTACAGGCAGTTCTGGACAAGTCTAGGAGTGGGCCGCCGCAGACAGTAACCTAACACAGTCGAGGTTTCAGGGCCAAGTCTAATAATATCCGGTTTCTACTTCATATTAGAGCACATTACATAGAGTGATGCTGTAGGAGTAGATATAATTGAAGTAAGAAAAAGTTTACCAAGTTATTGAAATATGTCTGCTGTGACCATGAAAGGCAGAATTTGTACATCAAAAGGTAGCCAATAATTAAGGCTGCAATTAATTTTCATGGGCAACTATTTTCTCTGCTAATCAGTTAGTTGTTTGGTCTATAAAATGTCAGAAAATGGTGAAAAAAATCAATACCCAAAGTTCAACACAAAGATATTTAGTTTAATTTCATACAAAATGAAGAAAGCCAGAAATAATTCACATTAGTCAATTTTGACTTTTCATTCTCGAAAAAGTACCCAAAATGATCTATTGATTATCAAATTAATTGGCAATTAATTTATTAGGTGGCAAGTAATTGATTAATAAAGGTTGTACATCCATATTAAAGTTATAATTAAAATGCCTAACCCTAACCTTGGTAACACTGAAGTTTTTTATTACAGTGTTCAGAATGGACATCAAAATTGGATATTTACTTGATATAATTGTTTTATGTAATATGTGAGGAAAAAAAACAAAACAATAAGAAATTAATTGCCAATTATATATATATATATATATATATTTTTTTTTTTTTTTTTTTTTTTTTTTTTTTTTTCACCCCACTAATGTTTAGAATAACACACATATCTTTGAAATTAAGTTAAAAAATAATTCATTTATTTGTTTGTTACCAGTTAGAGGTATTATTAATATTAATATTTTATCATTTAATATAATAATGATAATTATTGTCATATAAGTATTACATTTAAGTTGGTAAATTCTTTTTCATGGATTTTCTTTATCTTAATCGCGTTTGACTTATGTAATATCCAGTATCTGAAATGTATACATATATTGCATATATCTATATGCATATTCATTTTAAAAGGCAATACAAAAAATACTCACCTTGTCATTTCAGCTTTTAATGAAGCTGTACAAAGATTCCTAAAATTTACCTTGAATTAGCAAGCCTGCTGCATCTGAACTAGTAGAGAAAGCTCACAGATCTTTTTTTTTTTTTTTTTCTGGCAGCTGAAATACACAAAAAATGGCCTAAATGGTCTGCCCTCCCACCGCAAGCCATACATCTTGGGGATTCAAGCAGAATCATTTACTGCAAGGGCGGATGTAGCTATGAGTGGGAGTGGATGAGCAAGGTTGGGAGAATGTGCTCTTGGACTGCAATGGGGGATGTGACTTAACTCATTTAGTTCCTCTCTCAAAATGAATCGGCCATTTCGCTCTTCATGGGGTTAAGACTCCATTGTGATGTCTAAGACCTCCCTGGGTGACTTTGTAAGTGGAGTGCTTCATTGTACGAGTGATTAGCAGGGGAAGGTTTTCTGAGATTTAATGACTGCCTGCTGAAACAAAGAGACAGAGGAGGTGACCAAAAGAGATCACATGCTGGCAGAGAAGTAATAATTAGGCAAGTAAGAAAGTGAATGAATGAGTGACATTCTCTAAAGTGTAGGAGGTCAGGGGAGGAGGGAGTTTTTGAGAGGAGATTCCTCGCTGTTGATGATGGAAGAGAAGGGCCCCTCCTTGTTGGGGCGAGAGGGCTTGATGTATCCCTGGAACCACTCCAGAGTGCCTTCTGGCCGTCCCCGAGGGAAGTGGGTACTCTGAAAGCTCCTGGCTAACCTGTGGACAACCTTGGCATCAGTAATGAGCCTGGTGGGGCTGAACCTCTGCAGCAGACTGTAACCCAGGCAACAGGCTAGCCACCACATGCTCCCTGAGATTGTTTACAAAATGACAAGTGGCTTAGGTGTGAACCTGCAGCTAAATCAAATGTGTTCGCCTCAGCTGAACTGACAGGGGCTTTATAACATAAAGGTCTGTTTATTCTTCACCCATTGGTATTTAAAAAAAAAAAAATATGTTGGGATCTTTGGTGAGTTTTAAAGCAAAGCATTCAGAAATCAGAAATCACATCAAGGGTAGTTTGATCTATGACTTTCTTGCTCCCCCTTGGCCCTTTTCGTCTTTGCTCATTGCTGTTTTTGTTTCTTTTCTTTAGCTCCAAAAGGACCATTATTGCATGCCCATAAGTCCCTCCGTAATCAAATTTGATCAATATTTTTAATCACCCTCTGTAGCTCAGACAAATTTAAACATTTCATGTGGATTTCAAAGTGCAATAGATTACATATGGTTGCGCTGCACAATACCAACATTGTAACTAAGAACTGTTTAGCCTGCCAACATTTGTATCTGGGGTCCATGTGGGTAGTAAATGGGCTGAAAAATTTGCCCTACGTGGCATTGTCCACAGGTTCCATAATAGAGTGCCGCAGGGATAACTTTTTTCTGTCTGCCAACACAGAAGTTAGCTTAACCTTGATTCCCTCCTCAAAAAGCTTATGATATTTTTCCTTTGGATTTTGGATCGTTGCAGAAAATATGCTCTGTGGTAAACAAACATTTATGATACTTACACGTCTTGTTCAGCCAAATAACCCTCACAAATGAACACCACTTGAAGGAGTTTTGAAACCTTGATGCAATCGCCAGACGTAAAAAGCTAATGTTAGGCTATGAAAAAACTACACTACTGTTGCATAGCCACTGCTACGAGGCTGTAAAGCCTTGCTCAGCTTGGTTTGGTGTGATGAGGTTCTGTAGTCTCATTTAGTCACTTGTTAGCAACAGCCTTTTTTAAGACACATTAAAACTACAAAGTTCTCAAGTGGGGTATTTGCCAATGTCTATTATGTTGTAGAGCAAAAAGACCTTATTTAAGGCTTCTAACCAAAAAAACAACTGAGTTTGAGACAAGGGAACTGGAGGCGCTGAAATGCTAACTGATTTCCAGGTTTTGGGACTCTTTCAAGAGGTTTACTATGGCCCCATGCTAATTACTCGCATAGGTTGGCTTACCCAGATGGACCCCAAATGAGTTATGCTAGGGCTGCCTGGGGACCAAGTGAGGATGGGCCCAAAATGGACATCCTGTCCGAGACCCACTAGGGTAAACCTAATTAGCATGGGGCCATCATGGAACCCGCAGACAGTCCCATTTAGGGCCCATTTAAATGTTGGTTTTGTAACGACATACTGTGCATAGGCACAATAACTTTTATGAAGTGAGCTTTGCTGTCTGCAACTGCAAGATAACTAGTTTACAAATAAACCTTCTACTGACATGCAATAACACCTCAAGGATCACTCTCTAAACCACTGAACCAATTAGCTATAGCAGCATTATGAAGTTAGACAACTATGCAGGCCAACAAATGTTAGCTAGTTATGTTAGCATCATTGTTATGCAAGCATTACCTTTAACTCTGTCACTCAGTGAGCTGGCTGTGGTAGAGAGCCCTTAAATTTATGCCACACACATTTCAAACACGTCATTCATCTTGATGTGTTGCTGGTCTTTAAAGTGACTGCCTTTGCGCATGTTGAGTCACTGTTCACAATGTCTGAGCTTTCTTCTGGGAGAGAGGGCTTGTTGTTTTTCATGTCATGCCCACCACATGTTGGCTAGACAGCTAATTACCAGTCAAGATCACAATGACACATACAAAAACACACACATGCACTCTAATTCTCTCTCTCTCCCTCCTAAAGAACAACAGGGAAAGTTGGAACAGGATAAGTTGAAGGAAAACAATAAATAAAATGAAGAGTGCATTTGCAGAGAGCACTGGTGCTCCTGTTAATAAATGCAAGTCCCTGTCTCTCTGAGAACCATTGTGCTCTTGAGTTGTTTGCACTTGTGCAACTATAGACTTAAACTACAACAGAATAGGATGCTAAATTAACACTGCTATAGCTTTAACATAACCAGATACATCCTAATTTTTATCCATGTATATGTTTGTATTTAACAAGAGAAAATTTACCCATCCATAATAGATGACAAACTCTGGGTTCTCTCATACCAGCCCATGTGATGAAACACATCTAGTGACAAAAAATATCACAAATTGATGTGTTTTGTATATTTGAAATTGTGCCACAATTATGCCACAAGCTGTTGGACATTTTGTACTGTAGTAGGTGTAGTGGCAATTGCATGCTTGCAAGAATTAGTTTCACAGCCTCCAGCTGTCCAGAAAAAAAAAAGAAATATATTTCGAAAAAGTCTGCACATCCAAAGGGAGTCATGGGCAATATTCACAAGAGGGATATAAAGTATAGGGTATTACTCATTGGAAAGATTTGAAGGAGTGGCCAGCTGTCAGAAATAATAGTCTGAGATAGCGTCTTGTTAATGGAGAAGTAAAACATCTGGTACCACCAAATTCGCAATTTAAACTGTAATATTACTTGCTGTCAATCAGTCGTCTGAATATGCTGTGGCTGTGCATTGTTTCACACTTTATCAGTTCACAATGTTTGTTAAGTGTTAAGAGTACTAGGCTGAATAGGAAGGTACAATGAGAGAGAAATGTCAAATAGGTCACAGACGGCATATGTTGCACTGTGTTTTGCTTCAATTTTTTTTTCTTTTATTTATTCAGCTGTACTGCAGTGTTAGACCAGATATGTCCAAACTTACCAAGGAAGTTGCACTATTCAATTATACACCCTGGTGCTAAAACATATCGGCACCTTGGTCGTGTCGTGAGCCGAAATGTGCTGGTAAGATGTGGAATTGGTGTGCAGTGACCATCGGCACTCACTGGTGTATCTAAGGTTGGTGGGAGCTCCGTTTCCACTGGAAGGCATTTGGGAAAAGTGAGAAATAGCTTACCTCTGACTTTTATCTCTGGATACTCTCCAGCGTTACACAGCCTCAGTGATCGGGTGATGAAACTTTCTAAAAATATACACCTTTCCCCGTGCTAACGAGCTATGAGTGATGTTTCTGGCATCGATACAGAAAGAGGTATTTAACAGCAGACATGTTGCTAATTTGCACAGGTCCCTGCTGGTTCCAATAGCTGCAGGGCATCCTATCTTGTAGTATACACATCTCATCTGCCCATGCATAATGATGACTACAAAGTTGCTTAAGAAAACAATGATATTTGTAAAGTTAAGTGACATTTGCAGGAATTGTACCAAAAAACAGGCTTCCATTGTCTGTTGCTTCCCTTTTTAATTTACTTAAAGAAGTATTTCAATGCTGGAAAGATGGTCTTTCTTACAACTGGACTGTCTATGCTTGTAGAAGGGCTCAAGAGGTGGAAAACCTCCTTTTGTTTGGATGATGCAATGCAAGTTGGTTTTGGCTGGCTTATCTGAGAACAATATGTTGGTCTAGCTGATTAAAAGAAAAGGTCTTGTATCACAGGTAACAGTAAGCTAAATAAAAGTTTCTGGAAGCACTTTAGTTTCCCACATACCTGTTCACAAACTCGCATACAACAGCTAAACAGCGCACTAAAATATGTTTCTAAAAACATTTTAGACAAGAAATGGGCAATACAGTAACATTCTTGGTTTATATTTGATTAGCACTGCCTTTTAGAGAGAGAGAGAAAGAGAAAGGAGTTTCTCTTGGTCCACCTGTATACTGTGTTTTTCACGGTGGCAAAAAAACTGCAAAGTATCCTTTTCAGATATTAAAATGCTGCCTTCCTTTAGTATTGTTTTTAGAGTGAATGAGGTGCTACAATAATGTGCTGACTGTAGTTGCAGGGAGGTAATTGGGATGGATAGTGGGTGTACAAAGGACAGGAACGTGACACTGGTGCATCCCAAGTCCCATCTGTGGCTTGATGTAACAAGTGGTTAAGGTTAGAAAAATGTTGTGGTCTTGGCAAACTGTTAATAAACAAATCCTGTCTAATGCTAAAGTCTGTTATAAAATCAAGACAATAATCTTTCCTTGACCTTCACGACAGAGCTTTGGGTGCTTGAACACATCCATCGAAAAAGTTTAATAATGCTGTAGTTGCAACAAACGAATATTGAATCACAAGGCTGGATATTTTGGTAAAAATTGTTTCAGTGAACGCAGAAATAGTTTCACTGCAACAACATTTTTGCAGCTTGCCAGGTATTTCTTGGAGACAGGGTTGTTACTGTACATGTGTTGCTGTAACAGATAATCCAAGCCATTGCCTGCAAAGGAACAAGAAGCTCCTTTTTCTTTTTGTTTTAACAACTTGTAAAGTCTGCAGGGGGTGATTGTTACTCATACTCAGAAGTATGGGTAGTGTGATGTCTCAAGCCACAGGACATCAAAGAAAACTCTCTGGCTGCTTGTTAAGAACTGTGTGACAGATACATGTACGTTTTTGATTATTTAAAATAGTGTTAAAATTATTTGTGTTTTTTAGGTTGGTCTTTTTTTTAGGTGGCTAAAATATGTTTTGCTGCTAACTCTGCCACAGAAGAACATTGCTTAACTTAGTTGTTGGCACTCTACCATGCTTCTCCAAACTGGAGGCGTGGCGACCACCACATACTGAGCACACTTACTATAGATAAGTAACTCATGCAACCCCACTTTAAAACATCTGAACTGTTAGTTTAAAAGTATTGTTTACTGATGGAAAATTAATACATTTTGTTTTAGAGATGTCACTTTTTTAAATTCATTTTTTGAACAAATGGCATTCGTTCTAGTGCATGTCATATGCATCCCAGGTTATTTCTTCATTGACCCTGCCGTAATGAAAGAAATAAATTGTTTTGTTTTTTGGTCTTTCAACTCTAGATGTGAATTGCATTGTCTCAGAATTCAAATCAACTATTCTATCTGACCTCATCTCTTTGTTTTGACAATCACATATATTGTTTAATCTTAGGACACAGTAATCCACAATCTTCTACTGTCACCTGATATATTTTTTTCCCTATTGAGAGGCAAGTGGGTCCAAAGTGCAATCTGGATGGGCAGATTGTGGAGCTTGGGTGGTTCAAATTGGCATAGCACCCCTCCCCCACTCCCATCCCACCATCCCCTGCAACACTGCCAGTTTCTCCCTTCAAGCTTTCTCAAGCTTGCTGAATTGCTGGCCTGAAGCTTCGGTGCAAACCCCGATTTAGGAGGCTTTTGTCGACGCAACACACCCATGAATATGAATATCATTATCTGCTGACATCAGGACACAAGGCAGATTAAAACACGATTATCCGGCTTGTTGTTATTGTTTCAGGCAAGAGATTTAAACTAAAATTTGAAGATGTGAGAGCTGAAATAATTTACATCCAGCTGTGCTGTTTGTTTACATGTCTCGGGGTATCATGGGCCTAGTTAGAATTTATGTACATGAGTTGTTTTTGAATCTCAGTAATTGCCATCCTCCTCCTCTGTGTTTATGACTGCAGTATTAAAATAATGACAAGAGGGCATATCTAGTTTTTGGACAAAACTAGAATTCAGATGCTTGTGATGAAAAACCTTATTACAAAACCCATCGCAGAGACTTTCAAGAATGTTTTTATTATGTAACCCATGACTCTCTGACACTGAATAGCACAATGCCATTATCTGATATTCAAAGGTTTGGATGTGAATCCTTTGGATGTAGGTCCCACTTTTTCATTAATGTTATGAATAGGCTGGCGCTATCAGTTTTCTCCCTCACTTTGCCTCTTTGTGACCATTTTCTTTCTCAACTTTGTCATGCACGCCATCAGGGTCTGTCACAGACAGGCAGGTGACAAAGATAATCTCAGAGCCTTTGACAGGGTGTCACATCATAGGCAAAGCCCTTTAAACACAGCCCATCTGAGTTAATGGCACACTCTGAAGGGAGAAAATGGATAGCCTGAGAGACAGAGGGGTGTGTTGACAGCCCAAAGCAAGAGGACACACATGAGCCGTCATGTGATCCTCACTCGGGTTGTTCTGACATGGGGCACAGCAGGTATCTCGGATATCGCTTTCCTGACAGCTGCAAAGACACAAAGGCTTTCATGCTCATTTCCTAAAACCGCAGCTTGTGAAAAAAGTGATGATAACTGTTACTTCTGCTGTTAGACAAGACAAGTTCAACCAAGACGCAGTGTGATGTTGTAGTGATGTTTCCGCCACTCAATCCTAGATATCGAATGGGAGTGACTTAAATATACACTGAGCATTTCGTCAAAACATTGCATTTTGTCTTTTATATGACACTGTAATCTTTGAGATAAAACCCACTGTAGATCACCATGTGTATGCGTGCATGCATATGCATGTTTCAAACAATTGTGATAACCCCCACCCCCAGCCCTGCTGATTTCCATACCTCTATACAGTGGAACAAGTGGGTGCAAAGTGCTGTGACTCCACCCCTCAGGCATTCTATATATTTGTTTATTTGTCTACATTCATTTCTCCTGTTCCTGGCAGGGGCTGGGGGGGGTAATTACTGGTGTGGAACAGCAGGAGAAGAAGCCAATTTAAGTGCGGGCACCACTGAGGTGTGGGGCCGGCCCCAAGAGGCTCCGGCTCCTCACCTGTTCCATTTAGGCTTGGAAGAGAAGAGAGGCCACTGGGGCTAGCCACAGTATGGGATTAGACACAGCATTTGGACACACACGCACTCTCTATCTCCCCATCTCTCCCTCTCCAAATCAATAAATAATAACATGGGGACAAAAATGTTCCATCTAACAACATATTTGAGTGAAAAGATATTTCATATTGTCCCATAAAGAAAGCTGAGAGTTATTAGCCCACCATGCAACCAGAAAATCCAGATCATTACATTTGTTTGGGAGAAAAAAAACTTTGAGACTGAATAGTATCTGAAATCTATCTCAGCTTCTTACCTGTTTTTTTCTGTGATGCCAAGCATCATATCAGCTTAAAAGCTTAACACACCTGAATCACACAAATCAAAAATGACAATAATAGCTCCACTCTTTTAAATAGACAGGGGTATGAAGAATAGTTATTGGGTGGAGGAAATAAAGGACAGAGACGGACACCAACTTAGAGCGTAATAACTGGATTTCGAGAGAAAAAACATTAGCAGACCTGTGATGACCTTCCTCAGAAGCTCAGGGCAAGGTCATGGAAATTGTGAGTTTCTGTAAGTCCCTCCAGGGGGACAGGTGTGAAACTGGAAAACTGATTTTTCTACCATGATCACTCCATTCCAACACCCACTGTGAAACCCAATCACCTTCCTTCGACTTTTTTTTTTTTTTTAAATACCACCGGTAAACTCTTCGGTTGCTGCAAAACATTCTCAGTGCTAACTGCAAGAAACAAAAATACATTGAGGTAGAAGGATCTGTTATTTGTTTTGTTTAAAAAAATCTTGCTCTGAATGTTCAATTTTCAAAGATTAACCCTCAAGACACAAATTGTTTTTTTGTTGACACACTACACATTTAAAAAATGTATTTCAAATAAAAGTATCGCCCCCTCACTCATAGAGCCCGAGAGAGGGAATCCAACAGGCATGTCAGCACCTAGCCTGTAGCCAGAAACATTTTGCAGCGTGCAACATCTTAAAAAGCTTCAGATCAGCCCTGTGTTACTTTGCTTCAGCTACCTTCTTTCCCAACTGTATCCTACCATGTTAACATGTTACAAAGCATCATCCCCAAAATGATTGATGCATGAAAAAAGTGTATATTCCTGTCAGATTGTTAGTCTTGCTTGCAGGGGATACACTCAGAGACATGACCACAAAGGCAAAACCTTATTTATCAAGGTTAGCATACGACAGGCATAACTATTTCAGTCTCTTTCAGTTCAAAGCTGACAGTGCACTCACTTGACATTGGCCAAAGGCACATTATCCCATCACAAATATCACAAGAAAATCAACCATACACTTACCAGTGCATTTTATTTTTCTTTTATCAACAGTTTCACAAATTCCTCCTAATCTGCAAAATCCAGCAAACGCCCTGTTCCACAGAGGATTAGTTTGATGAGTACTTACAAGTACATAGCCTATAGCTAAGTTCATGTTCAAGGGAATGACACTTGATGAGGACAGTGTGCATGAACAAATAAAATGCTTTCATATGAAATAGAATGATAATCTTGTAGAATTCAGTAGAGTGTGCTTGGTACAGGTGTAACAGGAGGCAGCACATGGGTACCTAGAATAAGCAAAGACATTTCTGGGCTGTCAGAGAGACATAAATTTCAGCCACCCACAAAGAGCTGCACACAGATTAAATTCAAACAACATCTGCATCTCTTTGTGGAAAATGTGGTAAACAATATAGTCATAAACATACATGACAGTTTATGACATTATGCAGTGCTGCTTCCTAGAGATTCAGTTTGTATAAAACTGAATTGTTTTCATAATTAAGTTATGGTGAGAACATAATTGCTGCATGGATGATGTTCAGAGGTAATGGTTTTCTCTGAGTTCATAAAACAATATAATTGTGTACGGTGCTGGATTAAGGGTGGATGGAGGACATACAAAGTGTTAGTCCTGGTTAGGCCTGGGCGATATATAATGTTTAATACCTTCCTGAAATGTCACGAGGGTATACGATATATGACTGTATATGTGTGTGGAGTTCACACTCCCACTTTCTCTTGATCAAACAAACTGATGAGGCTTAATTGCCTTGTTTACTCATCATAAAACAAACTTCTTTTACACTCAACAGAAACAAAATAAAACTCACCCAAATCGCCTTGGTCACTCTTGATGGTAATCTAGTTGGTAAGTCCACTGTTCCAACAATCACCTGTCAAAATAAATCCTTAATTCACCAAGCTAGATGTAAAAAAAAAAAAAAAAAAATCCCCACAGTCTCTCTGCTGTTGCTGGCCGCCAGCTGTTTATGGTCTTGTAACTTACCACTAGGCGTCGTGGTGTCTTTCAGTTCAGCTGTCTCTTCCACCAGTACAGACCAGAGACTCTGTTGGTGCGTGCTGTGCACTGCATACAATGAGTTTAATAGAAAGAGGGGTGCCTGTATTGATGGAATTAAAAAAACATACCTTCAGGATGTCTGTATAACCTGGTATACTGTAATACTGTGATACCACTAAAGCCTCGTCCTGGGTTAACATCCACACTTCAGTGTCTGGTTAGGTTTAGGTAGCAAAAGTACTTCATCTAAGGTTAGGGAAAGTAATATTAGTAATATTAGTTTAAATTTTAAAGGTGTTGTATGCAGGACTTGTTTGCAAAACAAAAAAAAAAGTTGCAAAGTGAATTTCAGCCTCAGCTTTGTCTGCTTGACATTTGGCCTCGCTACTTATGCTTTTTTTTCGATGCAGTGTCCTGAATTGTCAAAGCTTCCTTTAGGATTCCTGCTATTTATGGTCTGGCAATTCGGCTTTTGTTTGAGTCCATACTTACCTGCAGTGTATACCTTTGATGAAAAACATAATTATAGAAAAATATTGCTGTAGTCACCATGAATGGATACTTTTTTGGCAGAAAACAAATGAAATGTGTTGTCAGTGAAATCTTTGCTGATTCGTTCATCAACATTTTTGCTTGCCAGGGATGTTAATTAGCAACATTTTCTCATGTTCATAGAAAATGAGAATCGCTCAGCGTTATGTTTTACTCAAATGTATTCACTGTTTTAAATTAGATGTAAATAAACATTATTCCAAGGAGACAGGGCTGCATTATTTAACCATAACTCTAACATTCTTAGGTTCAGCAATAGTGTTGAAGATTTAATCCATTTTCTACAATGCATGTATTTCAAATATGCAATTTAATTTTGGACATTTAAGTGTAGTGTTCTTGTTTTATCTTGTTTTTTTAAATAGTGGAAACCAGACAGTGTAAGTTAAGAATAAAAAACAAACAAAAGAACTTTGATCTACAGTGGGAAGTCATAAAAGTATGTCAGCTGTAGTGCAATCAAGTGAATGTTAATATTCATGAGTATATCAGTGGCAATTATCAAGTTTCACTATTCCACCCAAATGGTTTTGCAGCTTCCACGCCACAAATGAATTATTAAGAAGTTTGGATAACAATATTTGGAAAGCATTGTCTCTCAAGAAAGAATTATATGATTGTGATTAATGAAGGAATCTCCACATGCATACAGTACATACAGTATAATACTGGAAATACCATTTATATGTTCATATATGAATAACACTGTAAGCAGTTTTTTTTTAGGTTTGCAGCATTCTTGTAAGAGCATTTACATAAAGCCTCAGTCCACTGATTTTGTAACGAGTCAGAAGTTGGACATCTATTGGAAATCACTATGTTTGCCATTTACAAACGCAACCAGGCTCCAGCTCTCTCTCTCCCTCTCCCCCTCTCCCCCTCTCCCCTTCTCTCCCCATTTCACAAACACACATGCACGTACACACATACCGACATGCAAAGAACCATATGGCCACTGGGCCATATGTAAGCTGTTCTATATAGCCTCTTCCATGCTCCAGTGGTCCTGAATTGGACGATCTTTCTCTATTTTTCCTTTCCTTCCACCTCAGTGTGGATGACACTCAGACTAGTTCTGTCCAAGGTCTGCTGAGTGCTGACTTAGCTAACTGCTGTTGTTGTTTATACCTCATCTCCACTGTACTCATCTAAGGTCAGTTTTATCTCCTGTATTTAAGAGTTGCCTGAGGCCACGTACTATTAAAGCTTCCTCAGTAATTCCAACTTGTCGTACATCATGTTTTGACACTTAAAGAATTACTAAATCAAACGTCAGTCCTTATTAGCAACTCGTAAATGAACTCTTTTCATGTTATTACACTCGTGTCTGTGAAAACTGTCACGCAATTTGTCAAAGTTGCACATGCCAGACAGGCCAGCATAGTTTAGACTCCCATCCTGATTGAAATTGACTCTCCTCCTTTCCCTGACTAGACCAATACTTCTGCTTTAACTGCAGTAATATATTGGTGTGTCATGGTAATCGCATTACATTTGACTACCAAATGGCCTCAGAGCCTGCGCTCATCCATATTCTCTGATACCCCAAAAGTGACATTAATCAATCAGCTGATCCATACTCAACCATGCTCTGTAAAGCTTTGCCTCATTCATCTCTGTCTCCTGTCTGTGTATGTCTCAAATCTTTCCCACTATCTGTCTCGCTCAAATCCTGTCCTTTGCCTCAGTTTTTGTTCTCCCCCTTATCCGCTGTTATATCTACCTTACCATGGGTATTCATGTGGGGTCTATTGTTTTGGCTTTATGCCTGTTTTTCACATTTTTCTGATGCCATACAGTGTTAGATCCACCCGGGACTACTCCTCAAAACTCTTCTTGCTTTTTGTTTTCATCTCTTGATGTGCATGTTTGTTCTTTTCCCTAAATCTGAAATGCTAACTTGCACCATTGTCATGGAGGTTTTCCTCTTTTTTTGTGTGCTGCCTTTCATCTTCACTTGCTGCAGCGATAATAGGAGCAACCAGGGGACATCTCTTACCATATGTATTTGCTCCCGCTGATATGGAGTGTTGTTTTGGAATAACAAGATTCACCATCTCCCTGTCCCCAGACACAGTGCCTATAGATCTGTTCTATTTGAATTTTTTTGCAACCCATGGCTGTCTCCAGTCATCACCCATGGCAGTGTTTGTGTTTTTTATAGCCACTCTGTGTTGATAAGTAAATTCTGTTGGTTGTAATTAGATTCCCGTCACTGTCTCCTTCCCCCTGGCTAATTTTAGAAAACATGCCAGGAATCTAGCAACACAATTCTATATTAGAAGTCCAAGAAATGTGCAAAATCAAGTGTTACACGCTGTATTTTTAAATTGCAGTTCTATATTTCCTCAAGATATACACAGTCAATCTTGAATTTTGGTAAGCAAACAATTGATATTTGTGTCATAGAAAGCACAAACTTGCATATACAGAGGTGTCAAGATAGACAAAATATCACTGAATATAATCATATCCAGTGTCAAGATTTCAACCCAGATTTCTTTTGCCAAATGAACTAATTTTACACTTTGTCTGATATGTTATTTCAACTTATTGCAACATCTACTTAAAACATCACTCTATATCATCTCTGATTGAAGCTACCTCTCTTTATCCTTCTTGGGCAGAGTTCTGAAAATTTAAGGAGCACAGATGGCCCCAGTTCAGTGTCTGACTTGGCAAAGTCTAAGTAGAACTTATTCAGTGAAACATATGTACAAAAGTGGCAGCAGACTTAAGGAACACATGAAAGTAAATTGTCTCTTTTTAGAAAGATATGAGGCTTCTGCATAGGTTCAAAACACATCTTATCATTCACCACTTTACCCAGATGGCAGAGGTTGCCTTTGCACTACTATTTGCTTTGTTAAACTCCTCCAATAGTCTAGAGTCAGCATGATATGACTCATGATATGCACTGCAACAGGCATTAGTGAACAAATATTGAAAATCAATATTAAGTCAAGGGTGGTATGTGTTGATGTGACACAGCAAACTATTGGCCTTGCTTGTAATAATGTGAAGCTCAGAAGCCCCAGACTAACCTATGCAAATCCCTATGCACTTCGATATTATACTTTAAGAGCCGTTTTCCTTTGCACCATGTTTATGATAATATTACCATTACCAAGAGGCCTGCCACAGGGACCGAAGTAATTCTTGTTACTGTTTGCAGATTTACTGTTGCTTTCTGATTTGTATTGTCTGTTGAATCATGAGAATTGATTTTATTTGTCTTTGTTGATGAGATAATTTGCATGCATTGTTGCTGATTTCATGGTATTTTCAGGGTTGAGAACCAGAATGGCGTCAATGACATTGTGAGTGAAAATGAGATATACAGTATATCAAAAAAAGCTCTCGATGATCTCTTTCTACTGCCAAAAGGGTACTTGTGAATTCTATACCAATCCAGAGTTATTAATCAAAAATCAAAACACAATGAACACACTGAAATATTTGAGGCCAAAAGCGCATAAGTGCACTTACTCACTGTCACCCTGAAACCATCTCATTTTTGTAAATGCAACATTTTAAAACCACCTTAAGGGAATTTTTCAAAAAGTTGACCCAAACATCCCGTTTGAGTCAAGGATGAACCAGGTCCACTTTAATGGTGAAAGGTAAATGACAATGTAATCTTGCTTTCATCTCATTCTTGTTAACACAATATCTCAAGAAGGCCTTGAGGGAACTTCCTCAAATTGGGCACAATCTCTTGTACTCATAAATTAACTGATTGGAATTAGGTGGTCAAGGTCAGAGGCCAATGTCACTGTGACCTAAAAGACAAACATGTTTTTTGCCCATTACTCAAGAATTCATACTCTAATTATGAAGTTTCACACAAATGTCTAATAGCATAAAATGAGGATGTAAAGACATTTCATATCTAGAAGGTGAAATGTCAACATGACATCATAATGTCTGGTTATTACTGAAGATTATACTCAGGAACAGAAGGGGAGATATGTGGTCAGATACTGAATTGGTGGGGCTAATCTGGGGTGTCCACCTGGACACTGTGCTGAATGTGTAGATCTTTTGTGCTGCTGGGGCAAAGACGTGTGAGAGGCATGCATGGTTTCACAGACATGGCTGTAAACTGTGACTGCGACATGATGAGACATACTACTGCAAGTGGTAATTATAGTTTTCAGTAAATGTCAAAACATTGGTCAATTGGTAATTTTTTGTTTTGTCAAATAGCCCTTATGCCCGTCTGCTTCTCCCAGCTCGATGTGATCTATAGGCATATATAGTACATGATATGGAGATATACATATTGCATTGAGATGCTCTGCAAAGGCCAATCTGAAACCTCCCATTCTCCACATTTTATGACATTCAGCTTAAAGAAGGCGAGATTCACACTTAAATAAACTTGATAATCTCTAAAGAAAACCATCTGTGCTTCTAACAGAGCAAAGGAGGGAAAATACAGAGAGAGGGTGGAAAGGTTGAGTCAGAGGAGGTGCAGAAATTACGAAAAAAGGGATTCTGTAGATGTTACCAGCGGATGGAAAGATGCTGAGAGAGGTATTAGGAAGAAGGTGTGAAGAAGTGACTAAGAGGTGGAGACAGAGAGAAAGAAATTGAGGACTGATGCTGCAGACTGCTTGCTAGTGGATCTCTCCTCCTCCCTGCCTCTTTAATCATTTCTTTTCTTGTGGAACTGGCCTTGGGCCCTATGTGATGCTGCTCACCTTTACTCAAACAGGTCAGTCAGACAGTCGGCCTAGCACTGATGAAAGCTAAGCTCAAGGATTCGCTGAAAGACACTGGAATCAGCATTCACAGCACATTGATGGGGGGAAAGAAGGGTAAAAAACAATTTCTTGTGACCTGTCATCTTGCTATCATCGAAAGACATGCTAATGAAGTGGTGTTCCGTCAGCAGATGTTGTCACTTCCAATATTTTCCTAGTCAACCGAAAGTTCCTTTCATGGTGTTTGTTACATTTATTTGGTGAGAATAGCATCCAGCATGTGTTTTGATTTCTTTTTTATGCTCCATTTCACGGTTACAAACACATGTTTGAAGCTGCCACAATGATTTTAGGCAGTGTCACCCTGCTGTTTTTTTTTTTTTCTTGTGACACTTCACTTGACACATAGAGCCTCTCTGTTTCAAATCTTTTCTTTATGAAATTGCAACAAGGCAAGGAAGAGCAAGAATTGCTCAGACGCACTGTCAGCTAGAATTCAGGGGGAAAAAAATGCATTATGTGTGTGAATGGGTTGGGATGTAAAAGCCCCACTTAAAAGGATGGTAGACAGCAGGTCCTGGAGTTGTAAAGTTGAGAGAGAAAAAGCATCTTTCTGTTGATTTCATTCTCTTTGTTTATCTTTTCAAGACCTCAAAATTTTTTTACACTCTCCACATGTCATCTTGAGGGAGCGAAATAACAAGGAATTCGTGCCACAAAGAGTCAGCAGTTCCCAGTCTCACAGTAGGTTACACACTAATCAAAGCAAGCCAGCAGAAAAGTCCTGTTTGGACCAAACCTATAAATGAAGCAATAGTCCTGTTGGTCTCCGTGGGCTTATAAACCAGCTGTTTAGGATTCCATTGTGGACATATGCTCTTCACAGAGCTCCCCTTCACTTTTAGGAATGATTTATTAGATCATTAGTAGTGCTTCAAAGTCATTTGTCCTCTCTGGGACATATTTCTTTCAGCAACATGCTAAACATTTAGCATGCTCTAAAACTTTGGCACTTTGTGGGTGTTTCCTGTTGTTTCTAAACAATTAAATGAACAAATAAATGTTAATGAGTGCTTATGCTCAATGCTATAATCAGCAAGTATTTATTCATAACGTACTGTAGATATGGGCATTATAGAAAGTGTTTCCAAACCACTATAACATCGAAATGTGAGCAGTAATGGGGACAGTGTGGATGAGTGTAGGTGGGTCTTCAAATGATTTCAGAGGGAGCATATCTGTGCCTGCTTTATATGAAGACTTACAAAAACAGTTCTTTTCAAACTGACTCTGTCCTTAAACTGCAACAAACATATTTTGGAATCAAACAACATAGTAAGCTCCACATATAGAGGGACATGCTTGGGACATCTCCTTTTAATAATTGCATAGTTACCTTATGTGATTCAGAGATAAAGGGTGTCTAATCATTTTTCGCATTATGCTAATACCATGCAGCACATTATGGGAGAGTGATAAAATTCCTGGTAAGCCTTGCTAATCCGCCCTAGTGCTAAAATAATGATTGCTTTTTGTCTGCTGTTGAGAAAGTGGTCCACACCATGTGGGTCATGCGCCGCCTGGAAAATGTGTATCTGCATGCTTCATTATAATACCTCTCTCGCTCTCTCTCTCTCTGTCTCTCTTTTCTCTGCATCTTGCAACAAAGCCTATTTGCCACTTTGAGTGAGCCCTGGGCATTTCTATTAACAAACGGTGTATGGACAGATGTGTGCAAGTGCTCATACAAACGTGCACACACCGAAACAGAATTGCTTGTCTTCTCTCTCACAGATGCATCCCCCCTTCCCCAGTGCGTATGACACTGTTGTTGTTAACTTTTCACAGAGAAATCCGCAGGAGCATAAAAAGAGCATGAGAAGTACATGCAGGAGAGCAGATTTAACAGTTCTCATATGGTTATTTGCTCGTCTGCCAGTAGACAGCATACTGCAGCAAGTAATAACACTTGACAGGGACCCAGGGGCTTGTGTCCTGCTGCAACCCACCACCACCACCATGGCTGCTGTTTTTGTTGGCTTGATTGTGTTACTCAAAGAACTGCTGCAGCACTATTGCTCATTTAATACATTTGTTTGCCCGGATATGCCTTTGCTCCTCTGCATGAAAAGACAATGTCGGAGAGAGAGATGTCTCTCTGTGTTGCTGTAGCTTTAAATGCGGTTAAAGCACTCTCATAAAGCCCCTAGAACCTCTCAAGCTCGATAAGACTCGGTTTGGAGGCTACTGTGTGAGTAAGCAGGCCAGCTGAATACAAAGTTCCAGTTGTAGCACTTGAAAATCCATGTGTGCTTTTGCCACAGTGGCTCATGTCCATAGACACTGGATCATGGCTGACAGAGCTTACAGAGTATAAGAAGGTTTATTCTATGCAGTACATCCAGATATTTCTGTACTTTTTGATTTAATTTTGAGACGATTACCTGATAATATCATGATAATTCCATTGATTATATTTAGTAATGCTGCCAGAATGGTTTAAGTTAAGACGCGTTTGTTGTCGAACAGCAGCGACATCAGTGTCCACAGCTTCAAGAGAGATAAAAGACCAGCGTAAACGCCGACCCTTACTGATACATAACATCAAAGCATTGTTGTTTTGAAAGAAACGAGAGGATATAATCTTAATGTAAATTGCCCCCTACACAAGATCAAAGCACCGCAGTTTCAAACGAAATGAGGGGGGTATAATGTGAATTACTCCCTGTGTACAAATCTGTTCTTCTGTGTGGGGGCAGTAAATACATTTTCACTTGTCATTATACTTTCCCTTCATGAACACAGCCCACATTATGCATTCCCTGCTCCAACTAAATGCATAATTAAAAATAAGCATCTCTCTGCATTCCAAACAATCTCTCTCCCTCTCATTTCCACAACCGGGCAGAAAAAAAAAGGAGCAGCCCCGGAGTACGTTTACCACTGCAGTGTCGTGTGCACTAGCTTCACGCACACTGATGGATGTGTGTTGCTTTGATAAACATTAGACCGCATGCCATCGATTGCTCTTTACTCTGATTTGATGTGTGTGATGGCTGAGCTGCAGCTAGCTGTGAGGGGGCTGCGCCATGGGCCGAAACCACAGACATCAGCAGGAATGGAGGCCCAGCAGAGAAACAGGAAGGAACGAGGAAATGGAGGACACTTGCCAACTGAGAGGGCTAAGGGGGCAGACTGTTTAACAGGAGAATGGATGGGCTGGCGGTGTGGGGGAGCGTGGGGGCGCAGCAGTTGGAACAAATCCTTTGATGCAGCAACACATCGTTGAATGTTTGTTAAATCCTTGAATGAGGTTGGATCCATAAAAACAGACGGATAGAAAATATTCGATCAGAGGCAGAAACATTTACAGTACAGTACAGAGCGGTGACTAAGTAGAAATAAGGAAACAAGCGAGCCAGACTTCATGGATTGAAGATAGAAGAGCAGCATTGCCTCAGCTGCTGGTCATCTGCCATTCATCAGCTCCCTGCCAGCTGCTAGGTTGGCATGCTCCAGGGGCAAGAGGCAGAGATATGTGTTTGTCGGGTGGAGGAAGGGGGTAGTCATCACTGGTCATTGCTGCTTTTCTAGCCACAGACATCAACAAACCTCCAGACGATGTCCTCTTAAAATGAAATCCTCTAAGTAGGGAGGCTATAGCTTGAAATTGGCCATGTGTCCGCAGTCCTTCTGTAATTAAGCAGGCTTTTGTGATAGTTTTCACTCTGACGAAAGATTACTTTTCTTTTAATCATAGTTGCTCCGGCAGGACCCCTCGAAGGGCTCTGGAGATGGAGATGTAGAGTGCCATTAGACTGAGGAGCTAAATTAGAGGTTTCAGTGGGCCTGAAAATTCAAGCATTCGCTTAACTGTCCCATGTGTGCCGAAGCCTGAGCCCAACTAGACCTTAATTATCCTTCGCATACTCATGGTGGTGCACTGAAAACCAGATTGACAAAAATGTGTATTTTCTTTCATCTGTCCCAAGGACTGAGGGAAAAGGTTTAGGACACTAAGTGAAAGCTATAACTCAGCTTCCATTTTCAGTCTCAGAATTAATTGTTGATTGATTGTAAGAAACGAAAACATATTCAGTAGAGCCTCGTGTTTTTCCAACTTTAATCACATTTGGCTGCCTTGAAAACTGTGTACAATACAGAGCTTGGAATATTTTTTATTGAAGCTTGCCAGTTTCTCAGTTCCTGTCTGCTGCCCAATAAATAGCTGAAAAAGCTGCTCAAAGGCACTATTTTAAGACATTTAAAGAACCCAACGGTGATGGTAACTATTTCTTGTCAAGGGCAGTAGGCTTTGAATATGACCGCTTATGTCAATGATAAAACAGTATGTGTAGAATATAGCTTGCCAGCTCTTTCCTGCAATTATAGGCTTAGCTACACAATATGCCATGATCATATGAGTGTTCATTTCAATATAAATACTCTAGAGAAATTGTTATTTTTAATGTGCATAACACAAAGGACAATCTGAAAGCCACCTTACATAGAATTTCTGGTCACAGTGGCCTCTGACTTGAATAAAAAGATCTGAGCTAAATGGAGCCTTTGACTGTCTTCCGCTCATAACGGCGGAATTTAAGAACATATAGGTCTTGCTTGTGGGAAGGCAGTTACAGTACTTTCACTTCAAAGTGATTTTTCTTTTTATGTATATTGCATGGTGTTGCTGTTGAAGTCGTCACTGGAAACTTTCCCAGGAATTTCATAGCGGTCAAATGGGTTCCTGAGTAAGACATCACAATGCTTCACAGCATTGGTTGATGCACAAAAAAACCCCACAAGTTTCATTTGAATATTCTAAAAAAGTTAACTTCTGATTATAAAGTTTAATATTTGCCATCAAAGACTGTTAGAAAATCCTGAGCATTGAGTCAGCGGGCTAAGAGAAGACAGGCATTACATGAAGTGTATGAGCTTCTTTTAGACATGTAGTGTGCCTGATACATAGAGGGACATTCTGTTCATTGTTATCGATATCATAAAAAAACGGGTTCAAGCAGATCTGTGAAAAGTCTTAAAAGGCACTGATTAAATTGATCTAAAAAATAATCCCTAAATTGGTATTATGTCTTAGCTCAATTTTGTAGAAGTCTTAATATATGTTATGACATGGGAAAGAAGGTTTTATGAATCATTTTTGGACAATTCATCTTAAGAAGTTGAAATAATAGCTAACATCTGTAAAAAACTGTTGACTTTACCAACACTGGGACACCAGTAACCATTTGGAGGGAAAAAAACAACATGGTATAGCATTCTACATTCATATTGGAAACAAACAGTGGGCTGCCTGGTAAAAGTCTAGGGTTTGTTTGAACCATCCACCCTCCCTCCCACCTGCCCTATAGGGACCTTCCAGCTCCTAATATCACATCTTTAATGGCAGCGTTTCAACCTGACCTCATCCAGGAGCACATCGTATGGCTGCGGCAGGTTCTGTCCAGCTGGTTTATCAAGTGACGCCAACATTTGTGTATCACACCGGCAGAAAGAAAAAACGCAAAGTGGAAACAAACCAGAGTGCCAGTGTTTCCAGAGGTCTGCCACAAAGCTAGCAAATATACCTGTACATAAGATTTTATATCTTGGCACAGCAGAAGTACCCATGGATATATTAAGGAGAACCAGATATCATGTTTAAAGACAGCACCCCATTTATTTCAGTGAAATTGGTTCACCGTGTGCATAGGCTGAAAACGTCTCTGCTGGCTTCCTCATGTTTACACAATTTTGGGCCCATAGAGCATGTGCACTGAGTCCTTCCCTAGCTGAACAAGTTGAAAGCATGTGCTTGCAAGACTTCCGCTGGCCAAGCCTCCTGACTTCCTGTTTGCTCCTCTGACACATGAATGCGATAACATATTTGAATCATATGAATCGCCCCTCCTTTCCTAATGATAATGAATGGAGAAAAAAAAAAGAAAAGCTTTTTGGGCCGGTGATGAATGTGAAGTTGCAATATCCCGTGCGGCACCACGCCAAAATCACTTCACAGCCCAGCTCCGTTCCTGCGGGCTTGGAAGTACCCCCGCTCCTCGTCAGCAAACATGCTTTCTTTCCTCTGACTGTCTGTCTGCTCGGGTGGCAACGGGAACAGTTGGGGCAAGGGTAATCAGAGTTTAATGAACTCTCACCAGGGAGCAGCATGGCTGCCATCAGCATAGATATGCCCTCACCATCGCAGCCAAAAGATGCAAGATAGTGGATGTAATTTATTGTAAAGAGACAGCAGTCACTGGTGGATATTCACTTATTCACATTCAGTTATTTCTTTTTTAGCTGCACTTGTCATTGTTTGCATTTTTAAATAGATGCATATAGAGTGAGAGGAAGATAGTGTTTCTGTGTGAGTCTGTGCACATGTGAATGAGTGTGTGTAAGCAGGTGCAGGATTTCTGCCTACCTTATTTACATCGGGGACTTGTGATGTTTTAGTTCCCGTCAGTGCTTCTGAGCTGAGTTGACAGTCCAGTTTATCTTTCTTTTGGCATTATTTATCTGTGATTCAGTGGTGACTGTGTGCAAAACAACGCAGCGGTTGATATGATGAGACACTTATCCCTCCACTCATGGCCCCTCCTTGCTACAGACAAATACTCAGAGAGAATGAAATCACAAACAGGGCAGCAACGGAACAGGAAAGGCAAAAAAACATAATTAGGAAAACAATTTGTCTCTTCCAATTTTCCTCTCTGTGTCTTTAGTCTTTCTGTCTGTCTTCCTGTCTCTTTCTCTTTCGCTCTCTCTCATCATCTAATAACTCTAAAATCAAATTGCATTACGCTCCACTTTACTGGTCATTTGGTACCTTCAGGACTGCCTCTTCTGCTGGCCAAAGGAGAAAATGGCTAATGACCCATGATGTATTAATTGAATCATTCCTCTCTGGCCAAATCATTCTGACAATGTCACCACTAAATTTCATAATTGCCCAGAATGGCACCCTTAATTCTTCTGAGTGTTACTGGTGCTTCTGGGTGGCTGGGTGAGGGCAGGGGGTGCAGTTCTTTGCAGACTTTTTTGGACCACAGGCTCTCATCTTTACATCGACAGAGAAGCACTGCACAGTATGTGAATTTGTGTGATTTGCATGTGTGATAAATGTCAGCACATGTGTTTTGCCATAGTGTAATATAGTATTGTATGGGGAAATATCTTATTATGTAATTTATCACCCTCTACATGCCTTTTCATTTCAGGGACATGAATCACATATGCATGCAATGTACAAATAATGTGTGTGTTATGCATATATATATATATATATATATATATATATATATATATATATATATATATATATATAAGAATATATATTATTTATATATGTACATATATCATACAATAAGGGTCACAAAGTAGACTACTGTTTTACAGCTCCAGTGTTACTTTTATTACCTTGGTGGCACTGCTGCCTGTAGTGTTAGTTTCAATTACAGGCTCCAGCACAACATAGTTTG
This sequence comes from Plectropomus leopardus, assembly GCF_008729295.1. Taxonomy (NCBI): domain Eukaryota; kingdom Metazoa; phylum Chordata; class Actinopteri; order Perciformes; family Serranidae; genus Plectropomus; species Plectropomus leopardus. Next base: position 11,265,949 of record NC_056466.1, read on the forward strand.
TTTTGAGTGCATAACAATTCTGATTATTTTTTTTTTACTATCCAACAAGGGAAATTGAATTTGAGACAATATTTCATGTAAGCACATATTAAAACATCTAAAAACCATTATTTCTATGCAACATTTATTTTTCTTATTTAGTCATAAACTACTAGTACTGAAAGTACTGAAACAGCCTTTATTCAGTATTCGTTGGTTTAGCTTATCATCCTGCTGCAGTGATGCACATGTCTAATCCAGGACCCTGTGACATCTTTTGGAATATGTTCACAGCTGTAACATTCACCACACCCAACCGCACCCATCAGTGAAGCTGGCTATGGTCAGACACAACACAGACTTTGAGCCAGAGAGGGCAGTGACACACTGCTTGTTAAAGAACTGTCTGGCTTTGATCAGATTTGATTGGCAGTGTCCTGGCAGCAAAAAAACAAAACAAAAAAAGAAAAAAGAAACACAGCTGTCATCAGATTTCTACTCAATTTTTTCTGTTACTGGTACACTGAAGTATGTGAGAACACATTTTTTCTCCAGAGGACACCTGTCCATTTCAAACCAGTAAGAGGATCAAAGATAAGACCCAAATGTAAAAAAATCTTGTGCAAAATAATTGTTGTATCTTAAACAGAATATTAACTGTGCATTTAGGACCCCATGACTCAGAGTAGGCAGCTTAATGAGAGAATGATTATTGACATTGACAACACAGATGTTAATGTGAAGGCAAAAATGCTACTTGTGATCAAATTAGATAAAAACCACGTAGTTGCATATTACCTCAAGCTTATAGATAAAAAAAAAAAAGCTGATTACTAGTTCAAAAGTAAAACAATATCTATATTATAAGTAAAAGGTGATTTAGAATCTCTGTCTTCCTTTTTTGATTCAGCTTGATTTACTATAAAAAGCAAAAACTGTTCCAGTACAGTTCAGACATGCTCCAAAGCAAATCTACATGTTTAAAGAGCTTTCTGGGATCAGCTGGTGTCACAGTAAAAAAAAAAAAAAAAAACTTACATCAAGAAGGTAATTTTACGAAGAAAGATGACAACAGTGCTGCTGCAATATCTGAAAAATGTTACTTTTAAGTACTTTGAAAACGCCAGCGTTATTCTCAAACATCCCTCTATACAACTTATTTTTGAATTCCAGAAATGTTGTTTGACATTCTCATGTGTCACTGCTTCCCAACCAAGGAGCATGTCCATTACCAGGTTAAATATCTCATCGTATAGTAGCATTAGCCGGCAGCCTAGTGCTACTGTAGTTATTGCAAAAATGGTCTTGAATTTAAAAAAAAAAATCCTGCTGTACAAATATTCTCTCATTTCAGCTGCACTGTGTTCAGAATCAGACAAAATACAGCGCTGAAGCTTAAACCCGCATAAGCGTACTTTATTTTCACAAAGAATATTGATTAGGAATCAGTAAGGGTGTGGATAAAGAATTTGATTAATAAGCAGAACAGATAATTGCATTGGTATCGATAGTATCTTAAAAATAGCTTTCTCTAACAGTAAATATGTGATCTGTCGTGCAAGTATATACACCAGGTTATTTGGAATTAAGTGAAGTCATTTTGTTGGTTTTGGGTGAAGAAATGCTTGGCTTACATAGTTTGTCCGTTCTAATAATGCTTATATATTTAAAATACTCTACACATCTGTGTCTATACAGTAACTGACAGATGTATTTTTACACTCTCTGAATCTCAGTCTGCTGTAATGTGTAGTTTTCACAGTCCCACAGTTTCACAGTGTTTGTGCATGCTTACCTGTATTCAGGTGTGAGTGGGTGTGTGTTAGCTCTGTGATGAGCTGGTGACAAAGTTATTTATACTTCCCATATACAGAATAAACACATACAGTATGTGCTGAAGTTGTATGGGGACTACTATAGAGCCAGGCAGATGCCATGGTAAATAATAATAATAATAATAATAATAATTTGTGCTTTCAATTTATTGATTTATTTGATTTGATGTATTTATTTATTTTTTTATATAAAGACACACCTTAATGGAAAATATACATTTAGATGTATGGGTTAATACAAGGCCTTTTTTTCCATATTCCACTCTTAGATTGGTCCATAAACATAGAATTTGAAAGCCACACATTTTGAGACCTTTCTGCAGTCACAAACACCTCATTCACCTTGGTGAGTCTGTGTTCACATGTCACTGAATAAGATGTTTATTATTAATTATTAAAAACCTGTAGCCATCTCTCAGCAGCAGGAACAACAAGCGTGTTTTGCAAATTAAGAATGGGCATTTTTAAGCATGTGGCACAGCTGCTGTAGCCTCATTAATTATTTATACTGAACAGTATGAAACTGTTGGGGTGGGGAGGAGGGCTGAATCTAATATTTCATCATTCGATAAATAAAAAAAGCACGACCCTCCCGAGCCTTGTTAATAATTTTTTTGGACCCTTCCCTTGACATATTTTTCACTCAATATCTCAACATAATATATCTACATTATTATGTAACATAAAATACAGCCACTCTACTTTTTAAAATAAAGACCTTCTAAATAAATCGTTATTCAACAGTTATCGCTGAATGAGTGAACCAGACACAAGCTCCAGCTCTCCAGCTGATGAAGGGCTTGAGTACTGCAATGTTTTTTTTCCATGTGCTCCCAAATTACAAATAATGGCTTTAAACTTACTATATATTACATGAGATGATGGTGGCTGATATGCATGAAATATCTGAACATCCTTCATAAATTAAGAGCCAATTATGTGCAGAGTTGAACGTCCGGTTCTGCTGGAGTGAGTTCATCCATGCTCCAGAAGAGCATACAGTTAAATGTCAAAGCACACATTAATACTGTCAGTGCACTGAAGTTGAGTGTTTGCTGACGTGCAAAAGCTAGTGAGAGAGAAAGCTGTGTGCTGCGTGAGTTTTTTACTCTGTTGACCGCTAAGCTCTTTTACACACAGCTGAATTGGCTTTTATGTACAGTGACATGAACAGTTGTTACCACTGTAACTGAATGAGCAAAAAAGGTGCTAGTTATTTGCCACCCTCTGGATTTAAAATATGAATCAGAAGTATATCAGATGATATTGTAGCCTAATAAAGTATGACATCGGATGTCTGAATTTCAGTCGTGTTTCATTAAATGATATCTAAATCGCTGCCAGGCTTATTGGAGAGTTAAAGTCAGGTAGAGTGTAGTATCAGTATGTCAAATTTGACGCAGCATATGAGCAACAGAGTCATATTCTTATGACACAGAGATTACCTAGATAGAGTCCCAAAACTGCACAGTGATTAAGGAACATATTGAAAAAGAATCCCAAAACAATGCCAGTTGTTCTAAGTGATAAATCTTGCAACCCATAACCACAATAAATGTTTGTATTGTCTGTTTCTGCAAACCACACTTATGTAATGTTTGATTGTTATTATGTAGCAATTATGTTAAAACTTTAAGTGTCTTTACGTTTCTTTAACACTGCCGTTAATGTATAGTTATGTCTAGGCACAAAAACCATGTGGTTATGATTAGGACAAGATCATCTTTTGATATAAAACGGCCACTTTTGGTGGCACAATCGCTGCTGGAAATGCTGCCAATGTCTTGCTAAAAAACAGCCAGTGTTTTGTTTGTTGGTCTCAAACAGTGGTCTACAGTTTGGCAGCCAGTTTTGGTGGCTGGAAAGGCTGCCGATGTCTTGCTTAAACAACCAGATTTGTTTGTTGTTCTCAGACAGTGGTCTGAAGTGGTCTGCAGCTTGACAGTCATCTCCTCCTGATCTCACAACCTCCACCGTCACCTCCACCTAGATGACAAAAAGCTCATAATCAAAACTCACTTCAGAAATGTTGATATTATATATGTGAAATGTACAAATCGTAATGTTTCTGTTGTTTGCAGAATAGAATGATGTTGCCAACATCGGGTCCTAGGATCAGCACCTTAGGCAATGATTATGACACACTTTCAATAAATGATCCTCCTTTAAAACAGGAAGCCTCTATTGACTGCTAATCTACTGACAGTCTTTGACTTTTAATACAACTAAACATTATTTAACATCAGTTGAGTTTTCATCTCATTGAGGGATTGTTATCCAGAAGCCCGCAGGCAGATAAAGTCACATTAACCTGAGGTGGAAACTAAAAACACAATGGAGATAAGTGGGTCGATATTGTCTTGAAAACAGCTCACAGCTGTCCAGCAGTTTGATATCAGCTGTTTTTTTCTGTTTACACATGCAAGTCCTGAACAATTTCAATTTCACTATTTGTAAGCAGTATGAATCCTTTAATATTGTTGTGATGGGGAAGTGTCAGTCATGTGATGCGCGTAAAGACTATGTTTTTTACAGTCGTGGTCCAATGTCCTGTGGGTGTTTCTGCTGATGGTAAAGGTGTTTGATGAAGCAAACACACATTTTTTAACAAAGCTTTTGGGCAAATTAATCTCGAAATATTTTAACATCGGCTCTACTGTGTGGCATTCTGAGCAAGGTTCCAGTTACCTGCTCTGGCTTCTGAGGGCCTTGGGCACCACAATATTTTGCCCCACTCCCTCATTCGGGATTGTAAAACTTGATATAGATTACATCTTATGACTTTTCATTAGATGAGTTGTCTGTTATAATTAAACCAATTAGGCTACATGGCTTGGAGTACATAACCTAGTTATGCAGGCATGTTAACAGCAGCTGCTGGAGGTTCAAAGGGAACTGGCCATTGAACAGTAAGATAAAAATGTAATGCTGTATACACAAAAATGATCATTCTTGTAGATTATTGTATTAAAAATTGATTAAAGCTGTTTAACACATGGATTTTTGTCAAAAAAAATTGCAGGGCAAAAAAACAGATTAATTTTCTTTTAGGATAGTTCCTTTTTCTTTTCTTTTCTTTTTACCTTTGTATTGATAGGACAGCTGTAGGCAGGAAAGGTGGCAGAGTGAATGGGGGTGACATGCAGCAAAGCACAGGGCGCACAGACTACCAGATGAGCCAGAGGTCGCCCCATAAAAATGGATTTGAAGGGTTCTTATAAATGCTTGAATGCCTCTGTGGAACATTCTTGCAGGAGAAAAAATGTTTAGATGGCCCTTGAAATAAACGTTAGACCAGTGAAATCCTTTTGTCCCAACTGATGTCATACCTCCAGGTCATAGCTAGTTTGATGCCAAACTGGGCAACATCTTATCAATTTGGTTCCTTCGTGAGCAGGGACACTCACTTGCTGATATTCAGCTGCAGCTGATATTCACTTGCTTGAATGTTATGTTGGTCATGGTCTCAAACAAACAGAATACATGGGTCTTTTTTTTGCAGAATAATGTCATCATACTGCCAAGTGCTAGCTGTCAGACCGTGATCAGACAACCCTTTATCCCTGGTTGGCATAATATAGCATCCATGCAGCAGTGATATTACAATAGGGCTAAATGATGTTCTGTTGTACGTTTTTGATAGCACAGGACCTGTTTGCACATGGATTTTCCATATTTTGGTAGGACACTGGTCAGAAATGGCTTTTATTCAGCAACATTTTGACATAATGAACAAGGTTTATTAATCAAATAGACTCGGACTCTGTTAAATTGCAGAGCAAAAGAAAAGAGGCTGAACTCATGATTTAGTGAGAAAATTGTGTGTGGACTTCTGCCAACTAAAGAAACAGAAACTGCAGCTTTTGTCAGGGAGCTGGATTGTGAAGTAAAATTTTCAGACATTGACCTGTGTGCGGAGGCAGCAGTTAACCTATACAGCTACTGTATACTTTTCATTAAGGAGCAGTCGTGTTACTTTTTTTTGTTTGGCAAGGGAGTGAAAGCAGAGCCCGAAAGTGGCAAATTAGCTTTTTGTTGTTTATCAATGACACCCCCTGGGCTCTGTAGACTCATGCTAAATATCAGTGCACATATACCATGTTTCAGACTTGGGACAGACTGTCCTTACTTAATGCTGGCACCGTATTTCACATTTGATGGGGTTTAATAAGCTTAACCTGGAGCCTGGCACCCTTAGTGTTTGTTTACATGTTAAGTTAAAACTTTTGAGGCTACAGTATCTGTTGTGTTAGAGATGTGTATTGGGGGCGGGCATGTTGGGAGCAGGCCAGTGAGCTGTCTATCTTTTGTCAGCCACAAAAGGCTGTAGGCCATAAATCACTATCAAAGACAGAACTGAATGATGTATTCATTCCACACACACAAGTCATCCCCATGCTTCAGGGCTAAAATGTTAACAAGTATGATTCTGTATTCAAGTCAGTGGATGCAAATGACAGGCTGCAAAAGAAGGACAAAGATATGGTACTCGGAATAAATATTCCAATGCGGCACAAGCTCCAATAACAAACCTTAAATAAATGTAGTAAGGCTAGAAGGCACTCAGAGTGCATATCTCCACCAAGGCCACACAATCACCTTAATTGGTTATTTTATTAATAGAGAATGTTAAGAATATCTTAAGCCTCTTTCACACATAGTTCCCTGTAAATTACTGGGAAAACTGCTAGTGAATTTCACTTTTCACACGCCATGGCAATGCTGGAATAAATGGGGCAAGGGATAGTCCACCAGATGGCCGTAATGCAACACTTAAGGACACCATTCCACATAGAACAAGCTAAATGCGTGACAAAGATGTCTCTTTTTTATTTGTAAGAACAATGGGGGCAAGGGAAGGTTTTTGTCCAGTGCCTATAAATGACAAGTTTGCTACATAGGTAATGTGTTTCAGAGATCTACTTGAATTAGAAACACACGTTCAAATGCGTCAGTGTGCGTCCTTTGATTTGTTTGCTTGCTCCATGCAAATGTACCTTGTTGGAAGGGTATAAACCTTTTGCTTGATCCTGCAAAGTTACTGCTTTCATTCACAACACAGCCATACTGGCATTTTCCCTAGGTCTTAAGATGGGGGATTCACTATACAGATTTCCCTAAATATCAATCCCCGCTCCTATTAAAACATGACCGCATGCAGGAAATATTCCCGCACACATAAGGTAAGGAGCTTTAGTCTCTATGTAGACCTAAATGTTCATCAAAATAAGCATGTATCTTGTAACTTGTTGTTACAAGTATACATACAGCAGAAACTCAAGTGAATCATTTGAGTCTAAATCTAAATAGATTTTTGTAACTGTAGTTCTATCCACCTCCAGGAATTATGAGCCAAAACATAAAGAGCTTTTAAACAACCACATGGTGTTGCTGTCCATATCCATAGCAAGAGTGTTACATTACCTTGATCATGCACATGTATCTATATCCTCTTATTGTACATTTGAGAAGCACTTTTGGGTTCACTCTCTAGCTTAGCGACACATTAATATGATAGAAACACCAATCCTATACCTTACAACGGTGAACCATAATGGTCTTCACCATCTGAGCTACTGCTGCTTGAGGTTTTCCATGCTCATTGTAGCCAAATTCTACAAATTAACAAACATGACAAAAACATGACAAACAAATATGAGAAGATATGGTATGACAATATGTGTGATAGTCTTTGATCTTTAAACCGGTACTCCAGAGATTTAGTATTTCAATTTCAAGAACATTAAACGTAAAAAAAGAAAAAGTTGGTAAAGACAGAGGCCAAGATATTTTTATTTGTACCCAATATGGGTCAAGCACCAAAAGCACTCAATTTCCTAAAATGCAACTGAACAGAATATTCTGCTAGGCCTTCCCTGCTTAGTAATAGCCCACACATTTCAAGCTTACACCTCCAGTTTGTAACACAAGCTCTTATAAATTTCAAGTCTAATCCAAGATACTCCTTTTGACATCATTAGGGTTATTTTCTCAGAAGAACATCGTACAACTGGTACTCTTTGAGACAGGTCAACTGATCCTCAGATATCTGGAGTATTTACAGTAGCTTTTTTTTTTTTTTTTTTTAGAAATTCTTACAACATTTGAAAATCCAGCAACAGGGCTTTAGATTTGACTTGATCTTGAACTGGTTTACCTTTTTAAAGATGGCATGCTATGCAGTTACTGTAACATAATTGACTGCTGAGGCATGTGTGTGTGTTCACACTGTAAATGAGTGCCCTTAAGGATCAAAATAATCAAACGTGGTGCAACATGTATAAGGTGTTCATGGTCATTGATCTTAGACCACTCAACACTCAATGCAGTCGACCCTATAGAATAGCATTGATTTTTTTTTTCCAGCATGACCTCTTTGTTCTATCCATACATCGCAGTGTGTTCACAACATACAAACAAAACATGCTGTGGTTTTGATAATAATTAATTTATTGTGTTAATTTATCAGAAGCTGGGTAAACTTAAGTGAAAACAACATATATAGGGTATTAAATGTAATAAAATATGTTTGTGAGATATGAGAAATTAAATGGATTTTTAAATTATAACTCTGTGCACTTCGATATCGTCCATTCTAAATTATGCTCTCACCTAACTTGCGTTGTGAGTCATCAGACGTGTTTTATATTCTTGGTCTATTTACTTTTGAACAAGGTTAGATTGCACTTAGTAATGAAACACGCCGCCCACTCTGACAATTAATGGCTGGGGATGCAATGGGTGGGAACCAATAAAAGTTTATGGACTTGTACATGTTGCAGAGGCTGGTTAGTGGCTCTTGTTGGAAACAAGGCCCCATATAGTTTAACGAGCTCATTATAACACGAGCGTCAGGTATTAGCTTGTGTCATGTCTTGTCTCTCACAGAGATGGGTCTTAGAAGATATAGACACTTAAGTCAGGCTGGTCGCACTCACGCAGAGATGGGCAGCTGTTTTATAAATCGAGAGGTTAAGACTGAAATTGTATCTGTGCGATGGGTTACAGTAATAGGATACACAAATTACGCCTATTGTGGCTTATTGGATCATAATTGAGGGAACATCTGTTGCATTATGTTCAGTAGGCTTACATATAACTGGCAACAAGCCCAGGTTTTCTTTGGTTCATCTGTTTTGTATTGAATATTTAATATTGCTTTGAGAAGAGGAAAAAAAGGATAGTTTGACAATTTGAAAAAAAAAAAAACAACAATTTGCTGGGAATAACATGAAAAGACCAATACCACTCTCATGTTTGCCTAGATAATATAAAGCTACAATCAGCGGCCAGCCTCATCAAAAGGTACCAAAATATGCATTTTTGACCCTCTTAAGCTTTCTAATTAAGATGCTATACGTTGTTTAACATTTCCTTAACATCCCAATGAGTTTGTGACCTAGAGTGGAGACTCCAGTGGGCCTTTTCGCACAATTGAAGGTGTGTCTTTAACTGATGACCGCTTATGTTGAGTTAATGATGTATAAAAGCAGCGGACTGATCCTTGACTAAAAGTCCCCCTTTTATTTTCCTGCAAGTATCGGAAGTGCCAACAGAAAAGTCCTACAAGAAGTCACTGTGCCCTGCAATGAAATAGTGGTATATAAAACCTCATCTTATTTTTTTTATACGCGTTACACAAACAAAATGCGTTACCAGTGACCGGCCAAGCTGATTGCAGCGGCTCTACACAATTCCAGCAGAACCGCTGCAGCATGTTTCATAAGTCATAAGTTTCATATTTGTATAAGTGTCTGTCTGAAGCCTATCAGAATATGCACCTTACCCAAGGCATGTTTCAAAGACCAGATCGAGGTGTGAAATTTAGATACACTGTAATTATAAGGATGAATATATCTTCACTGAAACACAGCCACAAGTCTTTGATCTCAGTCATTTATTAACCCTGTAGGCTACAGCAACACAAAGTAGTATGTAACAATGAATTAAAATAGACAAAAATAAGACACCATTTAACTGCCTGCTTACTTACATATGATAGAAGCACAAACAACGGAAGAATTGCTTATTTTCGCAAGTGTTCAACTGACTTATGCATTTTGTGTCATGTGTGAGTTTACTTTATCATAACATCATAAAAATTAGGTATGGATTTAATCTGCAGATGCTCTAGTTCAAAATGAGACAAACTTTTCTATAGATGTCAGGTTTTGTTTTTTAATATGACAAAGGCCAAAATGTGGCTTGTTGTTTTAAGCTGAGCTGGTTTCCATAAAACTTGTGGTCCATACCAGCTGGTCAAGATGAAATAGCAGGTATAAAACAGTCAATAGAACAAATATTTTTGACAAGTGTAATTATGACAACCACAAGAGATCCGTAAGCATGCATATATGTGTGTCACAAATATGCACACAAAATATCACGCTGACTGATCCAGTAGTTTGCAGGATAATCTGCGAACAGACAAATCTCACACACACACACGCACACACACCAACACTAAATGCATAATTCTCTCCAGACTTATGCCTGGCAGAGATAATTAGAAAACATCAGAGGTGTTGGTTCTGTAGGTGGATTGTGCTACCTTTAAAAAGAGCCAGGCTTGTTGTTTCTACCTGTTCCCAGTTTTACATGCAAAGCTAAGCTAATCATATACAGACTGCAGCTTCATATTTACCATTCAGGCATCAGAATGGTTTCTTCTCATCTTATTCTCTGCCAGAAAGTAAAAGGACCTGAAACTGCTTCATTTGCACAGTTTAGCCTTTAATGGTATACCGACATCATTTTGTCCAATCCTGTACTTGGAGATTTTATTTAGAGTCAGAAAGATATTTCTTATGCAGATGCAAATGATTTGGTTTTGTTTCATGAATATCCAAGGGCATGGCATGGACCTCACAGTAGCCTTAATAAATGAAAACAACTGATAACATTTCCTGAGGTACAATATGTTTGCAGGGAGTTTTACAGCTTTCTCTGAGGGTACTATGGTTTATTGCCTCAGATTTGAGATGCCATGCAGCTTGGGCTAAATATGGCTCTGCAAATCATTGCTATGCATCGTGGGATGCTAGTTTTTCATCTTCTCCCTCTCTTCTCTCGCTCTTTTCCTCTCTCCCTCTCATTTATACTGTCTTTTTTCCTCTGTTTCTTCCTCTCACAAACACACTCACACACTCAGTCTCTCATGTGACTGGATGAGTCTGACTGGTCTGACTCTACTGTAAGTCCAGCCGTCCATTTAGAGCCAAAGCTACCCATGAATTGCAGTCCCCATCTGTATTTATTTATGCACTTGTTTAGACTTTAATTAGTCAACTGGAGAGCACTGCCAAACCCCCAACCCCCCAGGCAGTGAGGCACAAAACTTGAACAACTCTCTACAATTCCCCACGGATGCTGACATGTTAAATTGCAAAAGCTGGTGGGTGCCTAATGGTGGGGTCCTTTCAAGATGTAAAAGCAGGAATGTAGTGGATGAGAGACTTTGGATGTTTTTCAAGACAAGGGTGAATGTGCAGCTTGATCGTGGCCTGCAGAGGTTACAGAGTCGATTCGGTCTTCCACTCTCCAGTCATCCGACATTCCCTTAACCACGGTGGTTGCTATGACAGCTCCTGTGCTTGCGAGTGTGTATTGTGGGTTTGTGAAATACTTTTTCTGATGACAGACAGGGAGATGCTAACACTAACATCACAGCCCATCCCCATAAAAACTCACAGACTTTGATTGATGGCCCTTTTGGTTTGTGGGTTTGCTCAGATGGGCCTCCATCTGTCTCAGGATCCTTGTTGCCTGCACAGTGATCCTCAAAGGATGGTGATACAACAATTATCATTTGTTAATGTCAGATTTTTTTTTCTGTTTTTTTTTTCAACTTTCTTTTCAAGCATCAGTCACTCTTTTACTAAAAAAAATCCACTTCAGTACTTATGTATTGCTGTAACGTTGGCCGAGGTCATTGGCATTAATTCATTCACTTGGTTTTTGCTCTCATGTTCATTAGCAACACTGATCTAATGCCATGACTCACAGCCCCTCTTGAGCTTATTTCATTGTAGCACATAAATACTGTCAGTGAGCTTTGTTCATTTGTCCTGTGAGCCAAAGCTTTACTCCATGAAACAGGTCTAGACAGACAGAACTACCTGCCTCATAGCAGGCCACATTATCAGCTAAATAGCTGTGGATCTATGGGGATTCAGTTAGAGGCTATTCTGGCCTTTCCATCAATCATCCATAAGTAAGCTGTGAGATATTACCCATTTCGAGCAAGAGCATTTTCCTACAAGTTAACTACTGGATGTCATCAACGATAAGGTCAGACGCAGGTCACAAAGTCCTATTAAAGGTCCAGTTTGTAGGATTTACGGGCATTGATTGGCAGGAATGGTATATAATATTTACAACTATGTTTTTATTAGTTTACAATCACCTGAAACCAAGAATTGTTGTGTTTTCATTAATTGCTGCAGGCATTAGTCCTATAGCCTGGAATGAGTTAGCATTTTAGCACTCCAGGTTTCCTCATCTTTAAGTCCATGGGTTTTTTTGAATGGGATTTTTGTTAGATGCCTGAAATAGAGTTTGTGGTTGACACAAGCTTGAGAGACTTAGTTACATCTGGTTCCAAGACATAACACACCACATCAAATGTCCCACTTGTGAATTTTGAAATTTTGGATGTCTTAAAAAGACAGTTGCTAGCAAGTTGCTAAGTGAGACTACAGAACATAATCACATTGGATGCGGCTTTAGAGCTCCCTGTGGTGGTGACATTAAGGTTTGTGACCATGGCGTAGTTCATTTACAGCCCAACGTTAGCTTTTTTCGTCTTCTAATTGCATTTGCACTTCAAAAATAATAAAAGTGCTCATTTGGGAAGATTATCTTGCTACACAAAGCATCATAGTAACAAGTATAAACTTTTGTTTGCTGCAGCGCATTGGCCCACAGAAAAAATCATTCCTGCAGCACTGTATCACTACATCGAGTCTTGGAGTCAGCCATGTTGTTTACGGTAGCCCAAATTGGACAAATCAAACACTGGCTCTGGACAGGGCCAGTCATGTTTTTGTGTTTTCACCTGGGCTGCCCAAGTTATTCTACACACTTGACACACAGGAGAAATTTCATTTCTGCAACCTCATCACTAGATGCTACTAAATCCAACACACTACCTTAAAAATACAAATGCCTTCAAATGCCATTCCCAAATACAAAGCCAACCCCCATCAATAAGACAATTATCATTGATCCTAAGCTTTGTTAACAAACGTTCTTTTGAACTGAAAATATATAAGCCATTACGTTTTGGAACATTTTTTTGTAGCTAGTTCCTGCGTATGAGGCCATGCCAAAGCCACTACTGAAGTTAGTGATGTAGAAGCCAACACTCCAAAGTATTAAAATATCCAGCGCAACTACAGTGATTTATTACTTGTTAAACTCCATCAAATCCACCAACTGTGTGCAGAAATTCTGGAGTCTGAAGTCTCACTCCCCTGAAAGCCTCTCTCACAGAACAGCTTTAACGATCAGATGATCAAACACCCATATTTACATTTCTTTCACACACCAAGTAAAAGTGCCAGCCAGAATGACATCACAGTTGCTGTTATTAATCCTTCCTCTCTAATGACAGTAGCTAAGCACTTGTTGCATTTCCAAATCCAATGGTGTTATTTTTGCCATTGCTTACACTGTGGACATACGGAAGTGTGATCCTTCCAAAAAAATTAATCCTCCAAAAGCTTTTCACTGAGGGCTGAGAAAACTGATGTTGTCAATTGTTTTTGTTTGCTCTATGAGCTCATTGCACCCTGCTAACACAGGCACCAGACACTCCCTGCCTGGCTGGACCTGGAGTCCCACTGCGGCCAAAAATACAGGCAAAGGATGATCGGGCTGTATTTGACTGACATGACAGTGGTTGCTTTACATATTTTAACATCTTTTTTTGATTGATTAGCCTAGCGCAAGACCACCAATCAAGTCATTTGTAATGCAAATTCTCCCCTTTCCTCCTTGTTTGTTCGCAGGGATTCGGAAATACCGAAGTCCAAAACCTGAGCTTAGTGGGGGGGGGGGGGTCCTTTTATTTTTGTCTGTTTTAGTAAAGCAAGTAAACACAGGGCCATTTAATATTTATATGCAGATGTTACTGGCATGATCTCACAAATAAAACAAAAAAATATAGCAATGAAAGTGAAACCGACTTGGCAACATCATGATGGATGGCCACATCTAAGGCCCGTTTCACACAGCACATGTCAGCAGTGCATGAGCAGCGCTGAACGTGTTGTTTTTTTTTATTTTGGCGCCCATGTTATCAAGTTTGAGCATTTACACTGCCCGCCAGAGCAGCGCTTGTCCCGTACTTGTCAGCTGCAGTAAATCGACAGAAACGGTGGCTCGCCGATTTTTTTACGCATGTCACGCATGTGTCAGCAGAAGTAGACAGTGAAAATTGTTTTTTGATGATTATATTGATTCTAGACCACCTTTTACTGCAATTTTAAAGTCTCTCTCTGTCACAGAGATGAGGAAATACAAATATGCCTGTTTTACTCCAACTTCCCTGCTTCCCTTTCAAAATAAAAACCCTCTGTCAATGTCTCTGTGGACAGAATCACATCAGTTACTGACACAAGCCATTTTATTTTGAAACATTTACAGGACCGTGTTGTTGGCTGTGCAGGAGCTTGTACAACTTTATAAATGAGTGGAATTTCTGCTCATAAATATAGAAATACATTACTCATAGCAGCAGGCAGTGATGCAGCAACAACACTGAATGTGTAAACACCACAAGCATGAAACACACTGCAGTTTGGCGAGGCTGCAGTCATACACAGCTGACGCGTGCTGTGTGAAATGGGCCTAAGGTAACACATCTGCATAATATTCATCGGATGATGTCCGGGGATGAGTGAACTACAAGCACTCAACCAGTAAAATAGTTACCTGTAGTTACCAGGATCAGAACTTCATAGATTCAGCCGCCTGGCCGGTTTTCTCAAGCTATTGACACAATCAAAGAATGAGTTGAAGAAAGATTTGATGATGATAATACACTTTAATTACAGAGCGCTTTTCACACAAGGAATGCAGCTCAAAGTGCTGAGATGAACCACTTCACTGTGCACACAAGCAATGACAGCAATCAAATTAGCAAGTCAGTGTATCTTTGCTGCACACAAGTTAAGTAATTTTTAGGCAACTACTTCCCAACTTTTATTATTTGCACCTCAGAAAAAAATAGAGGAGAAAATGTTGACCTTAGTGTCGTCAGTGGTGTGTAAGGCCACGCTTCCCTTCTCTCCTCAACCTTCAATACTGATCTCTGCCGATCATTTACAGCACTCTCCTCTATGTTATCTAAAATATTTATGAATTTTATTCTAACTGTAGGTAATTACTTGACTGCAGATATTTCAGTGTATTATTTGATAAATACTGTGGTATGTCCAGCATTCAAAGCACTAAGGTTATGTATAGTAGCTACTCACCCACTCACACTAAAAGTAAACTCTTTCTATGACATATTACTGCCCATTAAACATGATTAACACACAAATCATATGAACTTTCTTCTGTTATTGATGGACACTTGGAGAACAACACGTTGTCAGTAGGTAATAATCTGTATGTGAATCATCCAGCCGACTAAAGACACACAACATGAGAGCACAATGCAGACTTTTACCAGAATTTCCTTAGTGATGACATCACCGCTCACCTGACTGCTACCTCCCTGCATCAACTAAGGAACACAGAGGTTCAATCAAAACTAAAATGTTCTACCTATCTTCTATCAATAATGGACATCAAAGTCAAAACAGGAGCCTTTTGTACACATTCACATCACTATAAGCTGGTACCTGGTAGTACCTGGTACTACCAGGTACCAGCTTATATTCAGTGTTATTAACGTATTACAGTACACATTTTTTTGTTTTTTTTAACCATATCTAGCTATAAATGCACAGTTTTTATTTCATACTTTTTACCTTTGTATTTTATTACTATTATTATTATTATTGTATGTTTTATACATTTTCAGATATTGTTTTAGAAATGTTTAATACATATTTTATCTCACCTCTTACATTCTTGTATATTTTGCCAATGCCCTTTTTTTTTAGAATTTATCTACAGACCTTTGAGACATTCTCTGTGTAATCAGGCAATAATAAACTTAAATTTGACACAACTATTAGACAAGAGGTGTAAAAGTAAAGGCATCCTATTGCACCACAGTGGTACCTCTGTACTGCTGTCCTTTATTACAAATTAAGAATCGATCAGAAAATGTAATGAAGCACACCGCATTATAGACAGATTTGCTTTCAAAGCCAGTAAAGAAAGTGTTTCCAGCATCATGTTCTGAAGCAGCTCCATCAGCTATGAATGATGCATGTGTATACAGGCTTATTGAATAAAGTCAAGCTCAAAGTGGATAACATTCCACTGCACTGCTGCAGACTGTATAACTGTTGCTATGGATGTGAGAGGATGAGCATAACGGATCTGTCTCTTTGTTTCACTGTTCTTTATTTATCTCAGGCTTTATGCATTTTTACACTTAACCCAAACCTGCCTCCACACACTAACTCCTGCAGATGACTGTTAATGTTAGACATGTGCAATAAGAAAGACACCTCTGGCTTCGCTTTTGCCCTTTTTCGGCAGGTCCTTAAGGCCCAGTGTGTGGGTGAGGCTGTCAGGAACAGTTACCTTCTACAGATATTATGCATATGAAAGTTTGATGGGGGTTCACATAACATAGATTGTTTTGGTCAGTGCTCCCCAACTGCCATCTACACCGAGCTCTGGAGAGATTCATATCTGTGTGCATGCTTTTGTGTGTAATGGTGACATGGCACAAACTCATTTTCTTTACCGATTTATTCCTGTTCAGGTTCACAGTGTCGTCTTCCCAAACGTGTCTGAAAAGATGCAAATCCAGCAATGAGAGGTCCAGGGCCAGATGTAGTGAGGGGGCAGTGTTAACTAGAACTTCCTGTTTTGATAGTGTAGCTTAGAGTGCCATTATCTACAGTGATAACAGCTTTATAATACAGCTGGTCTGAACAGCATTGCACAGCACAGGTGAACATGTATATACGGATATGTATGATATGTAGGTCACATTCACGGTGAAAGGCAATACATAGATTCTGAAATTGTGAAAGATGCAATTTCATGGCTTCTTCTCTGGACTGGTAAGGACAGATAAAGCTGGTATTAAATAAACTCCTCCTCTATCAACTTT
Organism: Plectropomus leopardus; assembly: GCF_008729295.1. Taxonomy (NCBI): domain Eukaryota; kingdom Metazoa; phylum Chordata; class Actinopteri; order Perciformes; family Serranidae; genus Plectropomus; species Plectropomus leopardus. The sequence goes on from NC_056466.1 coordinate 11,283,010, forward strand.
AATGGGAAAACATGAGAAGTATGTTGATGCTGTCTAAGGGCCCCCGTGCATGCGAGAAGGGCACCACATAGACCCTTGGTGCTATGGGAAACGCTGTCAAGAGCACCCATGGCCTAGATGATGAATTGTTCCTTTAACTGTGACCGATGCCACCCGATTTCCTCAAACAATGGTTCAGTGTTGGAGGGAGACCGAGATGTTGACTACATAATGGCAAGTGATGTATTATATGTTGGAAGGCAGCGGGGAACAGGCTGTTTTTCACCCATCCTCTGTGACATCTATGCTGAGGTCAAGATCATGAGAACGTAGTCCAATTGGTAGCTTTTGGAAGAAGGCCCGGGGCGGCAGACTGCAGTTGACCCCGTAGGTCAGTAATTCCCTCTTTAGTGAATGGATGCCTTTAGTCTCACTGTCCCAAACTGTTGCTGGTTTTGTTCTCAAGCCAGGCATGATGGATACACACTCTGATACAGTGTGTGGAAGGGTACATTCAAAACTGCAATATGAATTTATGCCTCCTTAGAATAAACAATTGGGTCACTATTTCCATGACAATCTTTAGTTGTTGAATAGTTCTCTGTCTCTTCAAACTGAACTTGATGTGCCTCATTTGCGCTTTCGCCGCAGCACTGGCAATCTAATCCAACCCACCGAAAGTTCCCATATATTAAAAACAATTATATAAATTAAAAAAAAAATGGGGGGAATGTTTTAATAGAGCCAGGTTTTTTTACGTTTGTCTGGAGATCCACTCTTTTTATTTTTTTTATTATAAAGCATTATAAGCAACTATAGTAGTTTTGAAACAAGGCATTGTTATACTTGGCAATGACAAAGGTAAAAGCAACTCTTATATATATATATATATATATATATATATATATATATATATATATATATATATATATATATATATATATATATAATATATATAAATATATATTCATATTATATATATATTATATATATATTTTATATATATATATATATATATATATATATATATATATATATATATATATATATATATATATATATATATTATTATTGCAGGTAAACCATTCAACTAAGATCAAATTAGTATTTATTGTATTAGCCACACAAATGCACCATTAGCCTGGGAGATCAAGGAAGTTTTAAGCTTGATTTTAAATGTGTAAAAGTTCGCTATATGACATTCAGAACATTAATATTAATATAGCAGCAAAAAACAATTGTTATAGCAGAATAGAGGCTTCCTGAGTAGAGAATGAAGTTGCGGTCCCTCCGTGTGTGTGTGTGTGTGTGTGGTGTGTGTGTGTGTGTGTGTGTGTGTGTGTGTGTGTGCGTGCGTGCGTGCGTGCGTGCGTGCGTGCGTGCGTGCGTGCGTGCGTGCGTGCGTGCGTGCGTGCGTGCGTGCGTGTGTGTGCGTTGTAATCTAAGCTTCATTGTTCTTTGTCCTAGTAGATGGGCCAGGTAAACATACATGTCAGTGCATGAGTTCCTATGTGTGTATCCCACAAGCTTGCTAATCACCACCACTCTGCATTGCGCTCATACTGTGGTTACCATTGGTAACAATATCTCAACTCGTGATGGCAGAATGGCAGCAAAGAAGCAGGAGCTCTACTGATCTACTAAATTGGAGTAATCTTAACACAATGATAATCAACATATCGTTTATGTATCATGTACAATACAAAATACCATATTCTTCAAAAGTGCATCACAATATTAGTCCTGTGCCCTCTCTTACATCCCAAATTAGAAGATAATAATTGACTACAGCTGCCGATCTTATCAATATGAACCCTGCTTGAAATTAAACGGGAAAATGAGCTGGTGCCACACCCAGACCAGACCCGTGAGCAGCTTGTCCTTTATCCAGACCTTTCCTTCCCTTTTCCCTGCCCTACGCTTTTTCATTACAGCAAAAGGGGACAGGATATTAGTCTTCCTCAAGGGCCGGGGAGCGAACTGTTAGTCACAGAGCGGAGAAGTGTTGGCTATAAGGAGATGATATGGAGCAAGAGAGCCACGTAGCTTAGGGTGGGGTTGGGGGTGTTGGGTGAGTAACGCTGAGCCGTGGTCAGATCTGAAAATGGGGCTCAGCATGCTCCACTTTTAGAGGAAATAATGAGAGATATGAGCAAAGAATGTTACTTATTCTTCAGTGGATTGACCACTTTTTAACCAACGATGTGACTATAGTTCAGCACAGTCTTGTGACGATGACATGATGATTTTGGTTCTTATGATAAATCAAAACATTCAGTCACCACTTGCTAGTGAATCGTCAAACTGAACCACATCTAACAGGTATGTTTGTATGTTCCTGTTAATAGAGATATTACCTCAAAAATAGCAGACTTGTTGCTCAAGTACACATTGAAAAGTCATTAAAACACCACACCATAAGTTTGAATTTGTCCCGTTTGTTTAAATCATTAAACGTAGATTAAATGTCATTGTGACAACTTTAAGTCTTATTGCATCCTCAAATTTTGTAACAGGCCTGTACTTGATAAGATAATACACAGATGAATATTTCTGTTAGCAAATCAGTGAAAAAAAACAAATATCAAATTAATTAAAGAACATTTGAAAAAAATAAGTAAAAATTAAGGGGTTGGGGGTGTTGGTGTCTTTTTGGCCATATACACACACATTAATCAAGAAAAGATACATTTTACACGCACACACAGTTTGCTGTTCTAATGCACTTTTGTTTACAAGCAAATCATTCATAAGGTGAATTTCAGAAGGGTTTCTGGAGCTTGACAGTCCCTGGTGGTGCTTCCTCTACGAATTAAATCCCTTAGATCACTGAGTAAATGATTTATCAGTGGCTGCCATACATTTATAGAGCTGCTCTCATTTACTTTACTTTTTTGGCACCGAGTCTTTCCATATGAAGTACTCTGAGGATTCCTCTGCATTAGCAATGAGGTTTTTTCTTGGATCCAATGAAAAAGAATGTATTTTCTTGCAAGGAAAAGACATTTACTTAGCAACTTGGATCTACAGGAGTTAAAGTCTTCTGCTTTGGAAGGCAATCCTAATAAAAATTGTGCCGCATCTTTACAAATTTAACATTTCAGAATTGTACTGAACTCCTCTGCTGTACATGACAAAAACTTAAAACAGTTTTAATGAAAGATATAATAATAACAATGTTATATAAAATTAACCCCCTGTGAATTGGGAAAATTAGCTAAAGAGACCAATACCATTTTTTATACCAGGCTTTAAACTTGTTTATTCCTGCTGTAAAGTTGATCATTTTAACTCAGCCATCCATGGGGACTGACTCGCCTTTGGAGCCAGCCTCAAATGGCCATTAGAGAAAACAGCAGCTTTTGGCACTTCATGAGGTTGATTTTTCACCCCTGGAGATTGTTGCTTGGTCAGAATGAGCACTTGTGGAGCCAAAATTTCAGGGAAACATCTATTTGAGGAAATTTATCTCAACTTGTGACAAAAAAGAACTTTATAGCTTTACTGTAGTGTAATAGAAAAGCAGGAGTGAGTAAAGTATGCAGTGGTTTAAATACCTGAAAGTATTTTCATCTGTCTTCTTGAAACATCAGTAAAATTTGTAACTCATTCATCTATAGTCGAATATTGCTTTTTACCTAATGTGTTAATGTGTATGTTTTCCATTCTGTCGGGCTGCCTGTTTATCCTTTTGTCCAATTGCATGTGGGATTTAATGTTTGTGTGTGTGTGCTCTGTAGGGGATGGTGGACAACCTAAAAACCAAAAGCAGCCAGGTTGACCTAAATCAGGAGAGGTGATAACTCAGACAGATAGCTGGAGATTACCCAGGGATCAAGAGGCTCAGTGGCCTCTCAAACAACAATGGCTGGAGAGCATATCCCTTCTCTCTCCCTCCCCCACAGAGACCCTTATGGCTGGTGTGAACCAAAACATTCATGCCAGTATTCTCCATAAAAGAGCTTTGCCACATGGTCCTCTAGTTGTTGCTTAATGGAAAAATGAGCATCATGATATTACTTAAGAGACAAAAAAACACTGTAAGCTCATTTTGTGAATATAAGATGCTTTTGTTGTTTTTTTTTAATGTTCAGATACAGTACTTATCGTCCTTTTAATGCTGTAGAATTATAGGATTTGTGGCATAGCAACAGAGCCTGTAAGAGTGATTTTTTTTCCTCCCCAACAATCATTTAGTAAATGATTACAGCTATTGAATTACAGCTCAGTTTAATGAAATGGCTTTTGTGATTTCATTTTGAATCATGTGTGTCCATGAGGCCAGGAGTATGTGCGGTTGTGGCGACTGCAGGAGTGCATGTGTTTCAATGAGATGGCCTCACCATTAATTCATGATTGATTGATGAGTCTCCTACACTGTGGCCAATAACAAGCCCATCTTCTCTCAGTATATCTGTGAGTGTGGGATGTGTTGGTGCGTGGGCTTGTGAAAGAGGGGCAAGAGAGGTTGCTCGCTGATTACTTTGTGCTTTGCTTCATCCAAGGAAATAAAACCATTTGTTCAGGATATTTAGATACGTCTTTTCCATCCTCAATGCCCTCACCTTTGATGCCAAAAAGACAGGCTTTTTTTTAATGTGATGGAAGCTGAGAGAATACATAAATACCCATAAGAAAGCACAATAAAACAACAGGATTCGACTCAAGCAACCCAACATGGAGCTTTTTATGCTTCTAAAAAGTAAGAATGCCACAGCATCTTCTGCTGAAAAGAACAAATTATCTCATAATCACCTCCAGTTTCATGTCTTAAACAGCACAGATAGAGTTATACAATTGTGGATGTCTTTAGTGTCATTCTTAAATACATGAGAGTGTAGCAGGGGGATGTTTGGTGTGGCTCCATGCTTGAATGTACAGTAAATTGTGAAGGGGGGAGGTAGCTTGCTCTCGGCGATGCTTGTTCCGGGGACCATCTGGTTGTATTGGATTTTGGCATTGTCGACTCTCTGTCCTCCAAACCTTTAACTCGCTTTCAGTCTCTATTGTTCCCCTCCATCTCATGTTACAAGGTTACAAATACAGTTTCACTATTAACCTGTATAATGTGTTGTTTATTGTTGCCTTTTAAAATTCTTGGGTGCAGAAAGAATTAGGTATATAAATGTCTCTGTCTAATTATCAGTAAAAAATTAATTGGGATATGAAAAGCAGACTGACTTATTAATTTCAGCTCGTTCTTTTTGGGTTTTCTTGTTGCGCTTTCTCAAGTTTAGTTTGCAATGACTGATGATGGTAATCCACATGTGTGATAGGTTCCTTAGTGCCCACTTTATATTAAAATGAGAGGAACATATAGCTTAGGTTCTATGGAATCTCAATAATCGTCACATATCTTTGCATTAAAGTATCTGAAACACGTCAGTTTGAACAGTAGGAGAGATACAGGAAGACTGGAGCTACTACAGTATCTGACAGAGCTTGACAGAGCTGTGGGTGTGGAAGTATATTGACGAGAGAAGATATGAAAGAGCACAAAGTGATTTCGAGCACTACTCAGTCTGCATGTCAACCTTTCAGAGCACACAGGCATGGATTTGCAATCATCCAGGCAGTGCCTTAGAAAAACTGTGGACATGCAAGACGCAGAATAGATTGTGAAACATTTAGTTTCCTCTCTTTATAAATTTGTAGGAGCTGAGAAGTCCTTGTAAGATGGATGCAATTTAAAGAAATTGCTGCTTGAAAGGGAGTTAAGAGAATTCGATGAATGTTTTGTTATAAAAACTTTACTATGTGATTATATATTCATGTGCAGCTGGTCAGATTGAATTGTGTCATTTTTATGTATTTCTTTTCTTTTAGACTTAATTATTTAAAATGTGGGTTGAAGGAAATTCCATATATTTAAGAACCTTAGAGGATGTTGGGTCAATTAATTAAAATATAGATGTTGCACACTCTCTACTAGCACACAAGATACTGACCCTAAGGCTGAGAAATTGTAATGTATGTATTTATTCACTAATATGAGTAGCTGACACATTTACAGCATAGGCAGATTTACTGGGAGGGTTCACCCCAAAATCAAACATACATGCTTTTTTTCTTATCCTTAATGCTTTTTATCAGTCTAGATTGTTTTGGTATGAGTTGCGCAGTGTTGGAGATATTGGCTATAGAGATGTCTGCCTTTACAATAATGGAACTAGATGGCACTCGGCTTGTGGTGCCAAAAATACATTAAAAAAAAACTCAACAGCAAATGTGTCTTTCCAGAAATCATGACCATGCAGAAGAAAGTGTGCATCTACTCATGGATGCGAGGCTTTTGCTAGTGACAGTGTGAGATGTAAACGTTGATGGCGTTCTCCTGGGCTGATCCATAATGTTGGCTTGCTCAGTGGTGCGTCAGCAGTAGATGAACACTTCCTTCTGTGCGTTGATTTGTTTGGTGGGTGTGGTTTGGTAAATAGTTTCTACATGATACTGCTCACAACATGGTCTGTGGATTATCTTTAGTTATCAGGTCATGATTCCCGTAGAGAAACATTGCTGATAGTTTTTCAAATGTATTTTTTGGCAGTATGAGCACCACCCAGCCCGGTGTCATCTAGTTCCATTATATATATTACTTGCAGACTCCACAGCCATGATCTCTAACTCTCGGCGACACACCAAAACAATCGACATTGATAAATAGCACTACAGGTAAGAGGAAAAAAAAAATGTTTTAATTTGTTGTGAAATGTCCCTTTAAGAGCCAGTTGTTCTTGTAGTTTATAAATATTCCCAAAATATTAGATTCATACATAAGCCGAGATATGTTCGCATATGTTTATGCATCTCTTGATTTAGCAATCAGGTTGTGAATTAAACTGCAGTGTTTTCTGTTCCTCTGCTTTTTTCTGTCGGATTCATTTTTGAAAACTGATCTTATTTTGCATATTCTTGCTGCATTAAATAGGACTCAACATTAAAAGCACAACTCTTGACTTTTTTACCTCCTGCAGAGTCTTTGTTAAACTTTTCTCTTTGTGGCTTATGCATTACTGTCGTGTGTTCTGTTCGGCTTTCGGCTGTTGGTAGATACCTAATGGTATGTGTTTGAAGGTTCTTGCCATTTTTTATTAAAAAAATAATCGAAAAATACTCCTAGGTTTGCAGTCATGGGACATTAAAAACTTCAACCATTTAAAGAGCACCATATGGCAGCTTTTAAAAAGTTACTGAAATGTCACAAAACTAATGTTATGGATCTATTTTTTTTTTTTTTTCCTGTCATACTTCCACATACAATTTCACACACGGACACACATGCAAGGCCAAACACGAAGCAGAAACTGGACCACATACTTTCTCATCAAACATCCTCCCATTGTCATTGCAAGCCCATGGGTTTCATTAGTGCCAGCTTTAAAACAACAACTCTCATTCCCACTCCCACACTGTAGTCCCAAATGCTTTCAATGGAGGAGGAAACAACACTTGCCTGAAGGGTACGTGCATATGAAATTCCACAAAAAATAGTGTGATTTATATTCTCCACTCTCATTTGACTGGCACAGGAGAAACACAGAGATTGATCAGTTCTAATATTAATCTACCTTTTTTTGCAATGCAGAGATATAGTTGCATTGACTAGCTGTATGATCACGTGTGCTTATCACGAGCTTGTAAATTTGCAATCAAAGCCAACTGTAGGCCCAAATCATTTCATGCTAAATATTTAGGAACTGACTGAAATGAAAGACTTTGGTCGCCGCAGACAGCAGGCAGAGCAGGTGATCACACTGGACGCCTTTTTGGCAGTGAACGCTGCCTTTTGTAAATGTTTTCACTGGATCTGAAGGGTTTTGTGTGCTGCTTAAGCACCCAGGGCGTCTTGCTTTTATCCTCCCGACACACCTTGCATGTTTTTTTAGAAATGCCCTGAGCACCCCAAGTTGAAAAGTATTCAACTGTGTGCAGAAAAAAACGACAGCCTACGTCACCACAGCTTTTGCTATCTAATCAAATGGCAACAGAGGCAAGGCTTTATTCTGGCTTTCTTTTTCCACATCAGAGTTGTAAAGAGGGAGAGTGAAAAAACAGATAATATTGGTTGTCTCTGCCCACTGTCTCACCCTGAAGGAAAATCACAATAATTGGCATTGGTTTTGCAGCATCGTGACTGAAATGCTATGGTTTTTCACCCCTACAATTAGAATTACATTAACTGATGTAACAACAAAGTAGTGGACAGCAGTTAACTTTGTGGTTGCCTAGCAACAGTGTGAGGACGCTTCCAGGGTCCTTACCACTGTAGGTTTCTCAAACTAAAGGCAGAGCACAGTAATGTTTCACTGTAGAGCCTGTAAAGCATTTCTAGAGCTTTATGTTTGTTACAGTATGCTGTACATTGAAATCCCCATTCCATCCAAATCCCCATTCACTTTAAGGTTATTTTGCTGGTTATTTGTGAGCAAAGGTTGACTGAAAAAAGGTTGTTAAAAAGGAGAGATTAACTAGCTAGAGTTGGAAATTCACTTGAAAAACTGCTCTGGAAAAAAAACCTTCTGCATTCTTTCATACACACATCCAGACAGTTCAGGGTTGTGTTTTTGTACCTGCTTATACTTCAGACTTTGTGCTGCATGTTGAGAGTTTTCAGCAAGCCTACAGGGACAGCATATCTAGAGCGATCAGACATTTTACCATTGGACAGGGGAGGAAGAGCTGGATCCAGGAATCCCAGCCCAGGAGGCTGACTTATTCAGTATTCTGCCGATGTATGATCCTGACCTTACTGTTGCATGTCCTTGGTGCATGCGGAGCGCAGCAAATGCCTTTTTGGGGGATTGCATGCTCCAGCCCATTTTAATGTGCCTTTTCATTCTCTGCACACCATCACTAAGCCCCACAGCAGGGGCTCAGAGCAACCATTTTGATTATGAGAATGATTGAATTAATGCTGCTGAAGTTGACACTTAATGGATTATAGTGGTCAGAATTGTTAAAACACATGAGGCAGATCTGTGTAAAGACATCCTAAAGCCCTTTATTTATCACACTCCCAGGGAATAGGTTTTAAAAGTCTAACCCTGCTAATCTTGTGCAAAGTCTAACCTATTAAAAATGAGGTCTAACACATACAAACAACAAGCATTAGTCCTGTAATAAAGTCCTGGATGTAATACATAAAGAGTACCTTCTCTGGCATAATTCCAAACCATACATGGCTCACTGCTGGAGCAAAGTTATCAATATGAAATCACTATTGTTGTTTTTTCTGAGATAGACACTGATATGAAAGATTATTGCAGCAAAATATCTGCAATTAATGAATTTTCTACTGTCACCCTTTAATTAAGTGAATCTCACTCTAGCATATTACCACTATGTGTCTGTTGATTATAAGTAAATTAATTACCCAGTCATGTGCCAGGAACGTATGAGTGTGCATGCATTTAGGCGAGACGGCTGCCAGCTGCAGACAACTGTTCGAGATAAACAACAAACAAATCTGGTTGTTGTTCAGGGAGACTTCTGAGCTATTTCCAGCAGGAATTGTATCCCTCAAATAGCTTTTTCAAAAAAAAAAAAAAAAAAAAAAACTGCTCAGACGTACTTACATTGGTGGTTCCTTTATTACAAAGAATGTGCATCCCGCTTTGTCAGGTACAATTTGTCTCTGGACGACATGTTCCAAAAATTTTTAGATTTCCTTTTGAATGGTGGTGGACATCCAGTGGTTTGTTCCCTGAAGCCACTCACATCCCCTGGGCAACTCATAACATTATGTCCACTTATCTGCCACTCCATCATAAGCTGCTATAAAACTCCATTCTGATGGATATACCACCTCAGTAGAAGTCCCTCACCACCAAGATATTTTATTGATCTAAAAATCAGCTCAAAAACTGTCCTGGCAAATTTCTGGTCTTTCCCAGCCTATTCAGCCTGTCTGTGCTATTGATTAGCTACTGCTACTGAAAAACTCGTCCCAAGTTTAACGTTTTACTGCACCATGGGCTGACCCCCAGCATTTTACTTTGACCTAATATGATGACGTTGTCTCATGAAAATTGAAGAATTAATTAAATTTGCACATTTTAAACATATTTTGTTCATTCATTTTCTGACATGGTAAAATAGCCAGCTATTTACAGACTGTGTTGTACCAATGCCCTTATCAATAGGGGGTGATGCAGGACCTTCAGCACCCACCTTCCCCCATGCACATCTATGATGATTGCTTTTTCTTTCGTTTTCTTTCTGTTTTTTCAGTAATCAAAGAATTTTCAGCTTTGTTGTTGTTACACTATTTTTCTGACTGTTACCTTTCCTTTCAACATAAAGACCTAAGCATCCACCACGGTTTCTATTACAGCAAACACTCACCACCCTCTGTTTTACTGCTTTGAATACTGCAGTGTTCCATAATCTTTGTTGCAACCGTTGCTGTGGAGTAGCCACAGACCTGCATGCTTGTCATCATTGTTTTCACGTCGAGCAATGCTCAAAGCTGCAATATGTTTGATTTGTATCTTTTTTTCATTTCCTTAAACTTAGGTTTCTTGTCTCTTACCTTTGTATCCTTCTCTTCAAATGTCATTAAATACTGTTGCAGGAGGTTCCTTCGGTTGATTCGTGGCACTTTATGTTTGTATGCAGTTTTAGTTTTTTCCTTCTTTTTTTTCTGCATTCTCACTATTCAGCTGGCAATGGAGGCTTTATCAGGCAACCTTACATTTTTCATAATAAATGTACAACAGTGAAGACAAGCAATGAAGGAAATTCGTCTTTGGATCGCACCTATTTTCCTCTTTAATGATACGACATGAATTGTTCTCATTTGTCATTAATAGACTTGCTGAGAGACTGGAGCCAATTGAAATTTGTAAGGCATTAACTAAAAGCAATATCGCTGTCACAAAACATTAGCTGCAGTGATCTGATTGTAAATGTATTTTGTTCAAAAAGTTATTAGGTTCGTTTTGAAAAGTTATTTGGTTCATTTTCGAAGACGATCAGGAGAGCCTGCTTGTGCATTGGGGAACTCTCCAGTCCAAAGCAGCCAGGAAGAAATGTAATGGCATATTGACTGAAATGCAGCCTTATATCTCAAGGTTGACATTTACCATAAATTCACTGCATATTCCACTTCATTTAGTCTTAAACTACCATCCACTGAGTGGTAACAATGCCAAAACAGATGAGAATTTATACGCTGAATTTAACAGTGATTGATTCCATAAACATTTTTACTAGCAAAAAAAGAGGAAAGCTCTCATTTATACAGTTCTACCCAATCAGCTCTTTTTGTTCTCATCTGTTTCACAGAGAAACATCCAAATAACTCAAGAACCCATAAATGCTGAGTTTAAATGATGAGAAAATGTGCACATATCAAACCATCAACTCCAATATTTAAGAAGTATGTATGAATGGAAAGGATGAAGTACAGCTTGGATTGCAGCATAGTTGAAATGTCTTAAAAATGATGGACTGACAAACATAAAGTAAGTTCTGTTAAACTCTGGAGGAATTAGTTTCTGATATTTAATAAATACGCATTCCTAGATAACGGTTACATCTCAAGTTGGCAAATTGACGCATAACATATATCAGTGCAGTTTACACATTCACAGATGGTGATTTGACATTATGGGCAGATTCCTGGAATATCTTATGAATTCAGGAATTCAATGTCAATGTCACACTTTATTTAAAGTTATTTTTATGGAATTATTGTTAGGTGCTGATGGCTGTACAAATCCTTGAAAACAAAAACTTTTTCATTTCATTGTATGTGAGTACAAAAATAGAAAGCAGTACTGTACAACTGTAAGTTTCTTTATTTTCTTACTGTGAACGGTTCCCTCTCAGATATTTTGATTCACCTTTAATGAAGAGGAGTTAAATGATAACATTTTACACAACGGAAATGGTTAAGTTGAATTCTTGTAAATGTACTTAGTTATTTTCGATCACTGTCCCAGTATACATTTGGCTTATGGTTACACCTGAACACATTGGCCATCAATGCTTAAAGGAACCCCCCCCCAAAAAAATATATATATATATATATAAACTTTTTTCTCCCTCTTTCCTCCTACCTGTAGTGATCTTTATCAGTGTAGCATGTTTTGGTGGGAACTGCCGCACGTTGGAGATATTGACGTATATATGTCTGCTTTCTCTCTATTATAATTAACGCGATGGCACTTTGCTTGTGGTGCTCAGAGTGCCAAAAACAGTAATGGAGTCCTCCTCAGCTGAGTTGTGACGTTAACTAGTTCAGTGAGCTAACAGCAGATGCATGCTTCCTTCTGTGCTGTGATACGTTTAAAATAGTTCCTACATAAAGCTGCTCAAAACAAGGTCTGTGGATTATCTTGAGTGACCAGGTCATTTTTGGAGAGAGACATTTTTCCGAATTTATTTTTTGGCACCATAAACCAAGTGCCATTTAGTTATAGCATTATATCAAAAAGAAGGCAGACATCTCTTCGGCTGCTCGACGACTCAAACATCAAAACAATCTAGATTGAAAAATAGCTCTACAGGTATGAGGAAAAATACATCATTTTGCTTTTGAGGTGAAATGTCCCTTTAATCAGGTTTACACGGATAACTTATAGAGTCTCCAGCTTATTTGTATGTTTTCAGACTTTTGAGAAACTTAAAGCAAATCATTAAACATAAACTTACACTTCTCTCAGGAGGAGTCAACACTCAAACATGTGTCCAGTGGCAGGCAGCAGTGCTAACTGGTCAACCCGTGGCACTTTTCTTTAATAGTTTGTGTAAAGCAGTAACAGCAATGATGTGATCAAGCTCTAACATCCATACAGCACTGTTTATTTGCACTGAAGCATGGGGTGTTATAAACTTATATAGACTTGTAGTGTTGTGCTGCATGGTTGACAGAGTGGGATGCCAGTGTCACCATCAGCTCTTTGTCAGCACAGTCCCCCAATAAAAGGTTGTCTTTCTGCTCTTCCTCTTTTTGCTTTCAACAGCAATGGCTGTCGCAAGTTAGACATTAAATGCGCCATCAGTTTAACTGGAGTTCTGCAGGCTCTCTGCTCTATGCAATGCAAACACTCTATTGCTCTGCCATAGGCTGTCTGATTTCATGCCAATCTGTTGCACTCTTAACTGACTGTGTGTTTTAAGTGTGTGATTTCTAAATGAGTAAATGCTTCTGTATGGTTGAACATAAGGTTGTTTTAATAGATCTGTTCTGATTTCAGAAAAATAATGCATTTTAACAAGGTTTTTTTCTTCTCTCTATCTCTCTTTTGGCATTCTTTGTGGATCCATTGGTCTTCTGCCCTGCAATTAATATGACAGGTAAGTCCATCTTTTGTATTTATTTTCAAGCCTCTGGGCTAGATTAGCTTGTATGCACCAACTGTCAGTGAGTCTGTGAGTGCGAATGTTTACAAAAATTGCATCTTAAGTACTTGCTGCACCAGGGATACATTTTAAAACAGTGGTTTTGTAAACAGTGAACACATTCTCTTTGCTTAGCTGACACTTGGAGAATGGGGCAATTCCATTTATGCAGCCAATCGCATTGGCTACTGGAGAGATGCCAATCTGCCCTCACAGATAGGGAAGAGAGAGGGAGCAAGGAGAGCGGGTAGAATAGCATTTATTCATCCTGACACTGATCAGATAAATGGGAAATGATAAATGCTGTCTATTTTTACTTTGCTTAACCTGTGTTAACTTTTTTTTCAAAAAGAGGCTCCTACTGTCTTGCTGTGCCGTACCTTTGAAACCCTTAATCAAAGTGTTGTTTGGGATTCAGTATTATTTGAAGTGATCTGACTATGAATAATGAAACACCATGCAGTTGTCCTGATGACTCATTTAGCATAAATGGTGAATAAGTTGAGCTGCTGTCTGTCTGCTGGGTAAAAGAATACACAGTCTTTCACAAAGAAGACAAAAAAGGATTTTTTTTTTAAATAGTCCCCCAGTATGCATTTTTTATTAATTTTCCTTTTGTTTGTTTGAGTTCTTTCAGAAGCCGCTGGTGTCTACATCTAACACAGTAAATTTAAATGTCCAATCAGGGCTGCCCAATTTATATAGTTGTTGAAAAGGCCATGATGTCCCCCGGATGGCAATGTGGCTGATATTTAACTCTGAGGTGCAAGGCCTGTAAGCCTTCATAATGTTAATCATAAAGATATGTGATATTTATTTTTTCACTTATTTATAGACTTCTTACACTTTTTACAAAGAATCATGATCTGTTCTAGTATGCCATGTGACAAATGGTTTGAATCTCATTCAACACTTTTTCTTTAACATTAGAATTTAATTGATTAGCTGTTCAAATTCAAAGTAGGGTTGGACTGATGGCATGGCATCATCCATTAGTCATGATTGTCAGTCATTGACCAATGAGCCCAACACTCATCATTATCAACACAGGTTTGAGATGGTGCTTATTGCATACATTAAGTGCTTAAAAAGTAACAATTCTGATTTATCTACCAGTTGTACTCTAGACTAGCAAATGGGCAAAGTGATACCTTTGTTAGTATCCAAATTTTTGTCTGCCATTGTGAAGATTTGCCATCATCACTATTCAATATCTGTTCACATTGCTTGATAAATATTGTGGGTTTGAATGGGCTTGTCAGAAAGTGACATGGTAGCACTCTGAATAAGTTATCTAAAAAGAAACAATGTATGCAATAGCCCACCTTCCACATTCTCTTCCCTTTGCTCTGTCTCTCTTTCTCTTTCGGTGAAAAACACATGCAGCATTGCTCTGTCCTTGCCTCAGCCCTCAGTCCTGATGATTGGGCTACTATAATGCCTAAAATTTGCACAGTACAGGTTTGTGTGGTTAATTAATGATTATTGTGGGTTCTGCAGTGCAGATTGACTCTCATAATTGGCCCCCATCCCAAAGAAACGGCATCTTCATTGGTGTTTCATTGTGGACAATGTCATATGCCAATTTGGTAGACATTGCTCAACCCTTATTCAAAGTTAGAAACACATTTAACATGTTGATGGATGTAGTTTGGTATATTTTTCACTATCTGGAAACACTCATTTAAACAGTTTGTTTCTAATGCTTTCACTATAATTGTCTTCCCTCATTATGCTACATTGTTTCACCCTTATGCTGGTTAGTGCAGCAAAAAAAAAAAAAAAATTCTTAAGCATACATAAAAAGTACTGTTTCATTATTGAAATTGTTAGTTTCTGCTCATTGTAGTCTCCTATAGGGCATACATGCAGTTGCAGAAATATCAGCTATGTATTAGTATCGATTGCTTCTACCTTGTGTGGGTACTGGAGTACAGTATGTGTTAGACGCGTCTTTAGACATCTAAGTTGTAGGACTATTGACACATGAGGAAAGGAACTGGACTGACAAATAGATCAAAGATGCATGAACCTATAAGATCTGAGGTGTAAAAGTGTCAGCCCAAATGACCTTGGATATGTTTTACATCTCATTAATTACCCCAGAGTCTATCTGTAAAGGTATGAATAACATAATACAGGATAGAGAATCCTGGCTCCAGTCCTGGATAAGTCTTTGTAGTTCAGCCACCGTAATACTCTGAATAATAGGCGCTGACCCACATCTGCTCATATACGGGTAACATTGAGCCCCAGATGCAGACCCAGCTGTTGCCATGTATTATCTCACTGACTGACCCTAATGTTAAATGCAAGACAGAGCATTATCATGGGCTAATCCAACCTAGCTATAGCAAGAAAGTTAAAAAGGCTATATGTGGCATTTACAACATTAACATAGTAGCAAACCACTTGCTAAAGATACAATAGAGTTATGGTGTCTTGGGCAGAGGATGATGTCACACTACCTCTCTGTGTGTTGTATTCGTAGCTTTTCTGCGTAGTGTTGTGGTAGACAGTCTTGCGTGTATGTTGTCACATGAGTCCCAGTAAGTGTAGCCCAGTTTAGCTAATTGCTGCCACCCTACACTGGGCTAATACAGCAGTTGCTGCTGATATCAGAACGCCACCATCGGTTTCCCCCCAGGTTAACAATGTTAGTTCTGTCAACGCTTTGGCTGCTAGCTGTTGGCTTAATCACTTCTATGTTGAGAACTGTGCACAGACAACCTGAATCACACTCTGAATCATAAATGTGCTGTGCGTGTTGTATACAGCTCCTTTAACTAGTAAATACACACTAATGATAATAATTAACTATAATGGGAAAAGTCTGTATGTCTGTCCTTCGATATTCTCGACAATCATTCATCCACTTACAGGACGTATTGTTGAGGACACATTAACCCTATTAACTGTCACACCCCCAGACTGCATACAGGGTTCAGCTCAGTCTCTGTTGCTTGTTGCCGGACATTTGAGAACAGATGAAGAAAAAGAAACAGGGGAAGCTGCATTGTAGCAAACTCAGCGATGTAACTCTTGGAATAAATGCTTTTGTTCCCACTAATAGCCTGTTCCCAAATAACTAGGGGTTTGCAAATGAAGCATATACTCTAGAATTGCTTTGGGGTGCAACTACATTATCATGGCATGGCTTGGTCTCACTCACAGTGTGCCAATAAACACCGCTTGGGCAGTGGCCCTCGGCATCAGATACAGACACACTGTGCATCTGTATGAAATGCATCTGGCTTTCTACTAACTCCAATATAAACCCATTCACAGTATTATTAGACATTTAAAGCTGCAGGCATTGTATAAAGAGTGAGAAAGTCTACTTAGAGTGTGTGGGACTTGAGGTGGATGTGTCCAATGTGCACAAGACTTGGACCTAGGAGACTGGTGTTTGTGTCCCACGTGAAACTAAAAGTCAGCATTGAGATATTTTGTCTGTTGTTAGTCATTTGAGTCATCTGACATGGCTAAAATTAACCACAATCTTTTCCTAACCATAACCAAGTGGTTTGTTGCCTTAACCTTACCACAACCCCTTGCGTCAAGGTGCAATGCAAAGGCTGGCTTCTGCCCAAGTGTTGAAATATGACAAGAAGGGATGAGATCACGTTGTATGGCAAGTGTACTACTCAGGACCCAAGGAAGTGCAGTCGAGTGGGAAGTTGTTTAGATGAGCTGTCCTCAAGAAAGTTGCAAGAGCAATACCAGAGGCCATGCAATCAGCCTACTCCAGACATTTTAAAGTTGCGCTGCACTAGTATTAACAAAAACAATACTGTAATAATAATAATCAGAATAATAATGGCCACCAGTACTCTCTCACCCTCTGACTCACTGTCATGAATATTCAGCTGCCAACTTTGCCCCCGTTCTCTAACCAGTTCCACCTTCCTCAGTGGCCACAGTTCTAACTACAGTACCATGTGTAGGTAAGAGTAATGACTCCTTAGTCATTATTATTAATTCAGTGTTGCTTGAGGATGGTGCATGTAAATGAAGTCAGAGGCGTAGAGAGCTATAGGTTGCCTGGAGAGTTAGCCTGAGTAATGAATGTATAGTGCCCTATTGGACTTGTGTCTGTTTTAGTAAAGTTATTATTTTGACAGTTTGTTCAATTTTTATAAGGGGAGACTTGGAACTGAACCGTAATCTTTCCTTCGCTAATCAAATTCAAACGGGGATCGCTCTATATAATGTGTTAGTTAAATTTCCATTTTCTAGCCTCTTGTAAATTACTCGCCAGCTTGCATATGTAGGTTAGGCAAACACCAGGATTTGTTATTGTTGAATTCAGTGCAGTAATATCACATTCATGACAACGGCAGCAGCAGTGTTTGAAAGGAGGGGAAAAGAGAACATAGAGAGAAAATATTGTGTCCGAGGTTTTGGATTCAAAGATAATGTTGATGATGATTAGAATATTGATCCTGATAACCCACCTGTTATAAAAGAAGCAGTGGAAAGCCACCCACTCATTGTCATTAGTCATCAGCAGCTCCTTACAGCCTACTGCAGTATGTGCTGCCACCCATGATTTAGCTCTCCATCCAGTTATGAGGGGGTGTTAAGCGTTTATTATGCAGCACAGTCCTAGTCCCAATGAGATGGCAGAATGTTGCCCGATCGATACCCCTCACAGGAAGCCAGGTTAATTTATTTTTTAAGGATTTGTTTGCGTCTCTAAGCCCCCCCCCCCCCCCCCCACCTCGCTGCAGGTTTGTGATGCAAGCTATTTCCCAGAGATCTGCAGAGTGATGTTTTGTCACTGACACCACTGTAAAGGCAAAGGCGCTGTACCTGCAGGCATACTGGCATAAAGATGCATACACCATTTTGTCTACTGCTCCACTCTTTGTTTTATGTTATACAAAACCAATGATGCTGTTTTCTTAGCGCTGGCTGTGATTGCTTGTTGATTGATAGTGAGTCTAAATTTATTATGATGTCAGCTAGCAGCCACGTCTACAGTTTGAGACTGCAGGGTCGCTCCATTGTTAGTGTTTGACCTTTAGAGCTGACCCATGCTTGTACACAATGCCCCACTTTTTGCTCAAAACACCCGCTCTGAATTTTCTCATTTCATTGTTGCAACCTTTTACTCTTTGTGTCAGTAACTCCACCTTTACATCCATCTTTCCTTTATGACTTCTCATCTTAGCGTTGCACTCAATTTTATAATATGGTCCTCGACATCATATGATTTCTGAGGTGTGTTTGGCTTATTCTCAGCCACACATGTGCATATACCACATGCTCAGTATTGCTTTGCATAAACTACAAACCAATTGCTCCAGACCTTTTAGCATGTGCATTGCCCTTGTATATCCTCTGGCAGGGAAACAGCTGCGGCTCTGTGAAGCACAGAACAAATGTCACGTTTTTTTGTCCAACTGCTCTTGAAAGAGGCAGATCCTCACACTTTTTCTCTGATCTGATTTGTTATGAGACAGACGCAAATCACACTGTCAGTTTCTTATCATCTTCTGCATCAATCCTGGATTTACATATAAATAAAACATAACCTCATCCATCAGTTTATGCTTGAAAATGTGAGGGAGAGATGAATACATTTGTTATCACTATGATCATTTTGGTTACCACTCATCTGTATTGATTTTCACTGAGCATCATCAATCAAGGCATTTGCAATGGATGCTGTCTGAGAGCACATATCTTTCCTCCGGGAATTATCACCCCAGGGTTAGGTCAAGCAGAGATTTGATCTATTGTCAGTTAGATGAATTGATGTTTTTCTCTACATTTACTGTGTTTTATGGGCACGAAGAGAGAGAACGAAGGTAAAGGTGAATAGGGATGGAGATAAGTCTGAAGTAGTTTAAAGTCAGCCCTCAGGACTCAAAGCTTTTAAAATATTCAGAGCCATTCTCCATCACCTTTTGCCCCGGTTGCTTGTTCAAGAACAGAGTGAAATGAAATCAATAGCGGTGCCAGTGCTGGCCTCTATGCCAGGCATCATCCAATATTTATACAAATGAAGCTTCACAACCTCAAATTTACCCAGCAGTTGCATGTTTAAGGGACTGTGAAGGACTCAAAGGGGGGTGAAAATTTAGACAGTATGTGAAGACGGGAGAATAAAATAAATCTGTGTCCCCATCATGATGCTGTAGCGTACATACTGCAGTCATTTGCATTCACTTGACACGGCAGGGTATGATTAACAGCTATGTTGAGTCTTAAAGTGGGACGCCCTTGGTACCATAAATAAGAAATGGATCATAAATCCCACATGGCAACTTTAAGCCATTATCACTTCCAAAAATGTCTCCTCTAAAAAAAATATCCATAAAGTTTAGTGCTTTTGTTAGTTGAGCAATACATGCAGCGCATGCAATTTCCAGTGATTTGGTTGTTTCCGGGACATAATCAAACCTGTTAAAAGCCAAAAAATATAAATAAAAATACATTGTGGGTATATTGCTCACACTTCACCTTTATTTTTCATCCTACAAGGGCCACTTCCTCAGACACTGGTTGGATGTTAATTAATGAAACAGGGTCCCGTTAATGTCACAGACCACTGAGGTCAGTTTCAAATGAAAATTAAGATAATTCACTGCCATTTTGCATGGGTGCATGTGTGTCTGATGACAAACTCCTTGAACACAATTATAAGCAGAAACTCACATACAAATCTTCATGTTATATTTTGAAAACTAAATGAGAAATTCCATGTTGAAAGTGAAACTTGAACATTTTTAATGAGGCTTTTTAGATTATTGTGTATTTACCCCATGTATTTATATTATATTATATAAAATGCATGTTTAATACTGCTTGCATTTATTGAGAAATGGAATAAGAAATAGTTTCAGTTCAGTGGATTCAAATGTGAATCACTAAATTTCCAGCATATCCTTCATATTAATAAGCATGATTAGTATGTGGTGTGATTTTACCTGAGAAAAATCCTATGAGCTGTGGGAGACAGGGAAGGTAATTTGATATGTATACCCCATGGCTCTCTTAATCAGATCTTCCGGGATTTGACCCATCTTGTGATTACAAGAATTAACACAAATTGAATCAATTATTTTTGAAAACTTGCAAATTTGTCCAAAAAAAGAAATCTTTTCATAAAATATTGTAAATATGCTTGTATGTTTTACCAAATTCTACCATTTTCAGCTGAAAATATTTCATTTAAGAACCACTCACAATGAGCCTTGGTCAAACAAATAATCTGCATCCCCAGCAAAACATCTTTGTTCAGACATTGTTGTCCGAAGGACATATGCACTCCTTCTCAGGCTCTGTATCCACAACATCTACCAATTTAAAACCCACCAATCCATCTGTAACTCTGTAAGAACCATTTCTTACCTGTTCTTCTGACCTGTTGTTGCGTATTCTTCAAAGAATAACAGAACACCAGCTGCACTTACAATGTTGTTGATATGTTTGGTGATAACTTTTTACTCTTATTGGAACTAATTATGTAATGATTGTCAGTGAGTTCTTAAAACATTTTTATTCCTGCTGACTTACAAGTTGTAAACATTATCTTAATTTATCGCAAAATAACACAAAAAATAATGCAAATTGATGCATTGAATTTTTCCCAGAAAAGCTGCTGCAAATTCAGTATATTGATGTTGCCCCCCCCCGCTGTGGAGGTTTGCAGAGTATGGTGCACAATAGGTAGAATGCAGCCACAGTATGAGAATATGCACACTAGAGAGCAGTCTGTTCCCTCTTTCTGCAGTCGTTGTGATCCTCCATCTCCCTCTCACACCCGCCTCCCACCTTCTCACACAACATACTGTTCATGTCAAAGGACCCAGGAAACACAACATCTGTCAGTGCACTAATTTACACAATGAACACCAGAGGAAGAAGGATATATATACACCTCAAAATGGCCTTGTATTCAACAAACATTTTACATCACATGAAAACACAGTGAAGAATATTGTATGTGCAAATCTTCCTTTAAGCTGCTGGATAATTTCTTCAATGCTTCTGGTACAATTTGAAATTGTATTTTGACTTCAGTATGCATGGTTTTGATGATTGTTGCCTTTAGTGTGCTTGATTCGGTGAAGGAGGCGCCGCTCCTCTGTGAAAGCCAAATAGTGAGAGGCAATGAAAGGCATAGCTTTAGATCTTTGACACTCTGCTTTCTTTACTTGGATGGTACACAAGTAGTGACGTAATAATATGGAAATATGCTAGCCGATTGAAATGAAATAGATCATTTGAATCTATTCTCATATAGGCAATGGGAAGGGGGAAAGAAACTACACTGATAGCGAGCCAACACAGTGAATGATAAAAACAACAAATATGAGATTTAAAACAGAGATCTAAAATTCAGACCATGGATTTTACATTGAAGATGAGATGCAGATATCCCTCTGCCCCCTTTTTTCT
This sequence comes from Plectropomus leopardus, assembly GCF_008729295.1. NCBI lineage: Eukaryota > Metazoa > Chordata > Actinopteri > Perciformes > Serranidae > Plectropomus > Plectropomus leopardus. The sequence continues at coordinate 11,304,748 of NC_056466.1, forward strand.
CTTTTTTTTTTTGGTTCGACACACTGCAGAGACATGGCTCTCCAGTCCACGAGCGCAAAGACTGCGTCTATTGTCATTCATCCTTTCTGACAGGCTTCTCACGTACAAATGAGTTTACTGTGAATAGCAATTCATTTATTTAAACATTTTTTGTAGTTTACAAAAGAAATAGATTATCTTGTTTCATTTTTTGTCCACACTTGCACTTCTTCTTTTAACATATTTTACACAGACTTTTATTTTTACAGTTTGAATCCAACTTAAACATCTTTTTTTATATTTTAAATGCTTGTCAAATATTGTGTTTACCATAATACAAATGGTTTGATTTTTTTTCCTTTTTTTTCTTCTTTTGTGTGTCCCCAGTTTCTTTTTAAACAATAATTAAATGTCCTGAAGTAGAAAGACACATTAAAGCTCAAATATCCACCCATGAGAGAAAAGCCTCTGTGCCCACAATGTATTCCTCTCTGTGTTTCTGTAGAACATCAACAGGTCCAAGAGTCAGGGGCCCATTATGCCCCGTGGCCTCGAATCAGCAGTAGATAGCAGTAGCAGTAAATCCACTGCGTTATAGTCAGCCGCAAAAAGCACACTGCTTCCACATCACAGTGAGAACGCTGTGTAAAAAGTGTCCAAAAAGATCCCTTTATTCCTTCTGTCCCGCAATTTTCCCCTCCCCAGTGCATCCAAAAGAGGGATTGACTGTATATCCAGATAATCACAGGTAAAGACGTACTCACAAAGCAGGGTCACACCTCACACTCCCGAGAAGGTTGCTGTTGGCAAGTGCAAGAACCATATTCATTGATGATTACCAGAGCTCCCTCAATGTGGTTGGGTTTATAGTCAACATAGTACTCCGGCGTAGAAATTGCAGCCATCTGCTGCATGCTTTGCTTTTGCTTCTGCTTACGGCGCTGACTGCTGAAGCACTGCCTCAGTTGTCTTATTCCGGCTGGAAAGCACTTCCATGCCACATACAGCATGAGCACGATGATGAGAAAGGAAAAGATGAGTGCCATGGTTCCAGTCACCACCTTGTGGATCTGCATGGTGCTCTCTAGGTCATCATGGCCCACTGTGACGGTGAAAGAACTGGTGACCACCTCACTACCCTCACCCTCGTAAGGGTTGGGGGTAAATGGGCCCAGGAAAACGGAACCACCCTGGGCCAGATCCCTTGTCGAGGCGTACAGGCCCGCTGTAGTTACCTCCATTGTGGGATCCTCACATAGCTGAAAAGCATAGACAGCATCCAACACATCCTCGCCCTGTGCGGTGTCGGGGCTTGAACACAGCAGGGAATTGTCACGCTGGCCTCGGAAGGCACTCAGCCAAGAGGCCAAGGCACACACGTTGCGACTGCACTCCCAGTCATTCCCTGCCAGGGTAATGCTGTCCAGAGATGACCATGAATCCAGGATGCGCTGGTCCACAGAGGTCAACCGATTGGAGTCTAGCATCAGCAGCTTGAGGTTAGGTGCGCTCTCAAAAACATGTGGCTCAATGTACTCGATTTCATTGGCTGATAGGTCAATCTTCTCTAAAAAATGCCATGTCCAGTCCAGTGTATTGACAACAACAGTGGCACGATTGTTGTGCATGTACAGAGTACGTAAAGAGATGAGGCGAGGGAAGTGGGCTAGGTTGACTTTAACCAGCTCATTGTGCTCAAGATGCAACTCAGTCAACTTGAAGAGGCCGGCGAAGGAGTTTCGTGCCAGGCTCTGCAGTTGGTTGTATCCCAAGTCCAGAAACTGCATGCTCCGGCAGTCTTGAAAAATCCGCACTGGCACAAATTTGAGAGCATTGTAGCGCAAATGCAAATTGGTGAGCTTTCTAAGGCCGTGGAACAGGTCAGGCTCTAGTGCCTGCAGCCTGTTGTACGAGAGGTCCAGGATACGAAGGTTGGGGAGGGGCCTAAAGGTACCATTTGGCAGACTCTCTATCCGGTTGCTGCTGAGGTCTAACTCCTTGACCCGTCTTAGCCTGTCAAATGCACCTTCCTCTACAATGTCAATGTTGTTGTGATCTAGGTAGAGCCAGGTGAGCTGTGACAGACCAACCAGTTGGCCTTCACGCAGCTCGGTCAAGTTGTTCTCTCTCATGGACAGGCCCATGGCACTGCTCAGATTGCGGGGAATGTCTGTGAGGTTGAGCCCCTCGCAGTACAGCAGCTTGCTGTCGCAGCGGCACAGCCTTGGACAAACCCCCTCTACCAAGGGAACCGTTCTTAGAAAAATCCCCAATAAACACAGTATCAACCCAGGGGGCTTCTTCAGTGGCCACTTTAAGTACAGTCCAATTAGAAGGAAATCCATTAGCATAAATATCCAGGGATGTCTCTGAGAAAATGTCCATTGAACCACTCTGGATATTGTTTTCTGCACCTATCACATCATATTTATCACATCATATTCAATCAGTTTAACAATCTGTTTTGTTTTCTTTTGTATTTTAGCTGTCAACAATGAGCAACAGAGATATATATATATATATATATATATATATATATATATATATATATTTTGTCAACCAAGGGAATCCTTGTCGAAAATGCAAAAGGATAAAGGGCAAGTCTCTCTGCTTATGTTAGAAATCAAGCAGTGGGTGGAGAGTAGAGGGGATGAGAAAAATGAAATTTTCCTCATTGATCGATGTTATTTGAAAAGATTCCTACTCACCCCTATCCAAAAGCTGACAATCTCCATTCAGCGTCTCGCTTTGTGCCCCAACACTAATTATGTGCGAATCTAAAAAAGACCCCACTGTGGTACAAATTCTCCCCCCCTCCCTTCACTCTTTTCAGTGGACACCAGATCCTTGGCAGGCTTACAATGTCTTAGTTCTCCTCAAGTGAAAGAGCCAGAAAGAGAAGGAATCCAAGTAGCTTTCAGCTAGATGGTAGGAAGTGCAAGTTCCCCTGTCTGCATGCATGAGCTCTGTCTCTTTTGCTCCTCCGCAGTCCTCTGCTGCAATGATCAGAGGGAAGAAGAGACAACCAGGGAAAGAGAAAAAAAACCCAAGGAAAATTCTTTTTAAATATCTGTCTTGCTCTTTTCTCCTCCCCTTTCCTGCTTAACTAACAGCAGATCTGTCACCACATATTATCGTCCATCTCTGGAAGCAATCACTGACTTGTAAGGTTTAAATCCATTCAAGCGGGTAATCATGCTTTCAGTGACGGACGCAGGAAAAAAAAAACAGGATTTAAAGAGGTGAACCCTGTTCACTGTTGTCTTGTGTAACAGTATTCCTTGTCATCTCAGTGGCTCATCTCGGTTAAGAAGCCGCTCGCATCCCCTGTGGCTTGCAGTTTTCGTTCACTCCCTTGCTCTCCGGGTGTTTTTTCAGCCAGCTGGAAGAGGCTGCTGAAGGCTGGTGCTGGTAGGCAGGCAGGGGCGGTAAATGTGGGAAGCAAAGGAGCGCGCAATCCCTTGCAGCAGAGCAGTACACTGACAGCGCATGCAGAAGCACCTTCTGTTCACTGAGTGTCGTAAGCCACTCACAATTCAGAGTGCTCGCTCTCTTTCCCCTCACTCTCTCTTGCTCTCTTTCCCTTGATCGCTCACTCACTTTTTCATGCTGTTCCCTTCCTCTTTCTCTCTCTCTCTCTCTCTCTCTCTCTCTCTCTCTCTCCTTCCCTCCTCGCTTTTCTCTTGCTGTGTTTTTCTCTGTGCCTCAGACATTTACATATTCAGAATGGGCTGGGCTTAAACCAGGAGCTTTAATGAAACCCCCCCTCCCCTCTCTCTCTTCCTCTCTCCCTATCTCCCTCCCTCCCTCCCTCCCTCCTTCACTGACTGTAATGAATTGGGCCATATAATGACTGCCTCCTTTGACGTTGCTGTGAGAAAGCAGTTTTCTGATTTCAGAGTTGCAAAATAACATTCATCCGACGAACAAAAGGGTGTCCTATATTTGTTCCACCCATAACACAGAAAGCCATTTGCATGTATATTAACAATCAGTTGAGTCCACATATGGAAGAACAAAAACAGGTGGAAATAATATAATTACGATTCATCATATTCTCTCCCAAGATCACAGCTCCACACAACACACGGAAGTGATTATTCTCAGTAATGATGATACAGTTTAAATGTGCCTATCATCCTATGTCCTATGATTTCAAATATGACTTTGTGTAATGAATCAGTCTCTGTCTATTGATATTCATTGTTTAGCCTTGGCAGCTATAAAGAATATAGTAGAGTCAAGTATGACATTCTTCATTTGATCAAACTGTCCTGTAGCCAGGCATTCTGTGTCATTGCCAATTATGGCAAGGCTATCCATTCTGAATACAGATGTAATTGCTTGCCACATAATATTAACATTAAGCTATAACATAAATATTCTTCTCAGAAGGCCCGCTCTCGTCTTGCTCCGCTCTTCTCTGGAATCACTCCTAGCCTTGTCATCTTTCTGCCATTAATTTTCAAAGACAATGAGCTGTGACAGCGCCTTACATTCCTCATATCAGCCAAGTTTCTTACCATCTGATCTTTTCTCCCCCTCTCTGAGGTCATTACATTTTTACTGACAGATGCCTTATCTTTGACATGAAGCCTCCTTGTTCATTGCTTTTTTTCAAGGGGAATATAGAATTGACAAGAACAAAATCAATTTGAAAAACATTTTTAATTACACACAATCCAGGCTTAGTGATGAATATAAAGCCAAATAAATACTGAACAAGGAAATATCTTTTGATGGAGGAGAACAAAAGCTATAATAAATATCCGCAGTTTGTCTCTCTTTTTTTCTGCAAAAAAACAACAAAAAGACTGCATTTCTTTTGCAAAAAAGAGTTACAATTGGGTTTTGGTTTTTTTCCCATCTTGACAAAAAAGAGTTGACATTTTCTGACATCCGTATTGTGTAACTGCCGCCAGAAAACCTAATGTTATTCTACTCTCATAATAAAAGAAATAAATAACTAAATAAATTAAACATAAATAAATACTAGTAATACATGATAGAGCTCTTTTTAAGATTTTCAGAGATTCCTTCCTACTTTGTAACTGGGGTCTTGTAAAACTACAGGGCTAAACTGAGAAGAGGAAAAAGCGCATGTTGTTTCTGTCAAGCTTCTGCAGATGTTTACCATGTCACTGTGTCTGTTTCTGATAGTATGGCATAAACATTTGCTGTTGAATAGCTAATAATAATAACTAGCTAATAACTCATAATCGCAAACTGGGTGCCCATTCCTTGCATAAGAAGAGTTTTAAAGGAAGTGGGTGTGATTTAAATTGGAAGCAGGTGGGACCTTACTAGACATTGTTATTTTAAGCTTGAAATCGATGTGGGTTGATCAGAAGTTGCCATATTTATGATTTATCAAAAGGTTTTTACAGACCAGCCTCAGAATTGAGCTTCAGATCATTTCCAATCACAAGAGTAAGAGAAGTATTTAGTCACTCAACTAAGGATCTTCCCTCATCAAAAGCAAATAGATAGATTTTACTTGGATGATACTCGTGCTCTTAAAAAGTGCAATATCTGCATCAGGTACTTCAGTCATCCGAGTATTCAACTCAACCATATTCAGAGTGCTGGTTAGATTAGATGGTTTAAATGCATCAAAATGTATCAAACAAAATGAATTCCAAGCCTGTGATATAGCTCAATGCTACAGCAACACCACAGGCCTTTCAGGCTCTTACACTACCATCATTTTAAGCTGTTTATCCAACTGAGCCTTGCTGAAAAGATAATGAATCAGCAGCTAAGATTTGGTCTAGATGGTTGTTGTTGACTGTATATTTTAATCACTGTGAAGATGTATCTTTTTTGGATTACATAAGCAAATAATGCCAAACAGGTTCACACATGCCAATGTATCGCCAAATGCTTTCATATGCAGCACATCAAAAATGTTTCCATGTGTCGTGACTATGCTATACAACAAAAAATGCTACTAGATATAAAAACATCCAAACATATTTTGTTTATTTAAGAAAAAAATAACTCACTTACTTATCAATACCCATCTTTCATCTGTATATTTTGTCTTTTCCTCAACATTTTATTCATTGTCTACTTGTTTATCTGGCACCACTTACACAAGTTTTTACAGAAAGCAAATCTGTTTTTGGGCAAAACAGATTTTCTGGCTGCATCAAGTGTAACATGGGCTAGCTTGGAAATGAGGTGGGAGTTTGGCTCTCTGTTTGATTACAATAATTACACGAAGGAACCACAATTACCTAACAGCCCTGTACTTTGTTCTGACCCTGTCTGGAACTCGACAGCTTAATCTTAAATACTGCATTGACCACCAGGGACTTTACAATACTCACCAAAAGTCTCTTAACAATTTTGTTACAGTAAAATAACTGACAGGTCTTGCACTAATGTTACTTTTGATTGAAACTTTTTTTTTAAAAAATGTGGCTCAGATTTTCATTTTTAGCTAGAGAACTCATCTGTAGTTCATGGACAAGTGAAAACTCCAGTGTTAATACAAGCTTCATTGGATGGACGTGAACATTTTTAATTCAGTAAGCGGATTTTACCTGAAATTGCTCTGTCTTAAGATCTGATCCAATTTTGTCATCCCACCATGATCATCAAAGTACTCAGTTACGTTTGACAGTTACAAAGATATATTGAACACCAAAGAAAAAGAAAGAAAAATTGTCCTTCACATGATCTGGACATCTTAAAGTTGGAATCATCTCTGCTTTGCCTTTGCTATATTCCCTCTTAGCTGTAATGGATGACTACACCATCAGCTAATGACTTGGTGCACTATAATGACTTGACACAGCGAACAGGAGATGAGAGTATCCAGACCATCAGTTTTCAGACTTTAAGAGCTTTGGCTCTCTGCTCTGGAGTTAAGGTCAGCACAAGTGTGAGTGAAAGTGTGTGGCTGTGTAGGGGGGGTGAAACACACACTGACACACTCACATGAACGCAGTCATATAAACAGATACAGCAATATTACAGATTGATGGCTGATAAGGATATGGATTTTTTTTAATGAATAACCTTTGAGTAACCTTCTTTTTTTTTCTTTATAAGCATACATCGTCCTTAAGTGTTGGGGTTTATGTCTGAATCTAACTCAGCATCTTTTCGTATCTAATTGTAAACCATGTCAACAAATTCATCCAGGATCTTTGTCACCTTGAGGAAGTAGCTGTGGCTTTATTTGTTGCTATGGAGCAAGCAGATAGCACCCAATAACGATTTTAATCTTTTACCACAAAATTTTGTTTGATGCATTTGAGAGTCGCATCATTTTTTGACTAATCACATGATTCAATATGCCCTCTGGCTGCAGAAAGATGTAACTGCTGTGGCAAGCCATATTGTGAAGCTGCTCAATGTACATTTGCCATTATGATGAGTTATCTAGCTAGTGGTGCTGCACCGCTGGTTATTTTACCGTTAGTTAGAAATCAATCTTGAAACAAGAAAATTTCAGTTAGGTTAAGTCAAGTAGTATATATGAAGAAAAATTAAATCACTATCCCTAAGGGGTCGTCACTGGGTCAGTTATCGGTTTGATAAAGATAAGCCTCTGGGGGCAACAACCAAAATTCTGGGAGATCTGATGTAGCAACTGGATCCTGGGCCGTGACTTTTCCCTCTGTGCATTGATCATTTCGGCTAATATCCCTTTCTCTCTTTTACTCTCATCCCAACTGGCAGAAGCATATGGTCACCCTTGCTCTCGGTGGGATTTGTTTTTTGTAATTCATAAATTGTTTGGTCTCTGTAAGTTAAAAGAGAATGGCGTAGACCTGCAAAAAATGAAACAAGTCCTGTGATAACTTTTTTTTAATGATTTGGCGCTATATGAATAAAATGGACTTGATTGTCTATGAATAGATATTTGCATATGAGTGTGATTCATTTTTTAAAAAGTTAATATAGAAGTAAGGTTGGATGATAGCCAATGTGTTCTGAGATCGCATTTATGCCAAAGCGTTAATATTTCTTTTGCCTTTCACGTGGACTGTTTACCTGCTGCTCAACTGTGATTGGTCACTTCTACTCAGACTTCAAATAGAAACAAAAGGCTCCTGATGCAGATATCTCTTTAGAAAGGTTAGTAATGCAATGACAAGATTATGATCCCTCACTGGCTTCCCATCTGACCACTGCTTTGCCTGTTTTAGAAAGGGAACATTGCACAGCACCTTTGAAATGTTGTCCTACATCTGACTGACTTTGAGAGGACAAGCTGTCACTGGACAAAAGTTCAGTTTGTGACCATGTTGGTCAGGACTTGGTAGTCTCTTTAAAATAGGACTTTGTTGTGTGTAATCAAGCGTGCAAAATTTAGATGGATTTCCAAAGTATAAAGCATGTCCTTATAATTATGTGATCCTTTTATTTGATAGTCTTGGATAGTTTCTATGATGAAATGGCTTGAGGTTGTTGTGTATTGTTAGAAGACTGAATGGATTCCAGTGATCAAATAAGACTCAAAATTATCAGCATCTATGATTACAGGCCCATTATTTAAATCATTTATCGAATCAGAGGACGCCTGACTGTGCGAGCCCAACAAAACAAGGCAGATGATGACTAATTGGCCCGCTGCAGAGATAATGTTGATGGGCAGCTGGGAAAGGATTGTGGTGGGGGTCGGTAGAGACACTTATGCCATAGAGCGGCTGTCAGTGATGTGGTGAGGAAACAGCAAGAGATGGCTCTGCATGTGCAATTGAGTGCAACCTCCAGCAGATGGAGGTTTGTCTTGGTTTGAAAGGGTCGCAAGTGGACAGAACACTGAGCTTATTTCAGTTTTAGTTCTTATTTTCGATCTTCTTTGGTACTTAAGATGACATAATCCCATTATATAATCAGCAACTGAGGATGAGCTGAGGAACAGAGGAAATGCACTCAAAGATAAATTGCGATAGCCGTGGGCATTTCTAATTATCACCATCAGAGTCTTATCTCAGATATATATCAACTAAATCAGAAGTGTGAAGACTGAAACTCAGTCAAGGTTCGTGCCAGTATACTTTCTGCAGAGTACACAAAAATACTTCATCGTCCTTTGATCAAAGGAGTTCATACTATTTGCAACTGAGGGAAAACCAAATAGGAAAAACATACCATCATGAGGCTCACTGGAGCATGTGACAGGGGGGACATGCCTGTCACTATGGGTTGCAACTCCTTGAAGCATGTTTTATGTGCTACAAAGTTTGCTTCAGTAAGCACAGTCGACTGCGCAAACAGAAAAATCGATATAGCGTCACCCTCATGATTAGCCCATGTTTGAGGCTTTCGAGGTGGGTGATAGTTTGAGCTGAATGAATGAATGGATGATTTATAGAGCGATGAGGAAGTCAAGCTTGGCAAAGCTCTGATATTTTGTCCATGGTAATGTGAACATAAGGATCTGCATACTGTACGTATTAAGAAAACAAAGATTAAAAAAGATAGATACTAAAAAAAAGTATCTGTCTGAAAAGGCCAAAGTAGGTAAAGTAAAGAGAGTGTGTATCATCTTTGGTAGGAAATAAAATGTGTACCAATAAATCTGGGGGTGGCTTTTGGAAGCAGCATGATCTTAAATCGCCTCTAGTTTTATGTTTCTCTTACGCCACACAAATAACATTTTGCACTGTGCAAATTGGACAGTCATGATAAAACATTTCTCAGCTGTCTCTATTGAATGCAAACTGGCAACAACATGTTTAAAACTTTAAATGTTTGTGTTGTTTTCCTAACCCCCTGCCGTTTTTTTCTTCTCTGCAATCCTTCAAATCTAAGACATCCAGAGCTGTTTTTGCCTCTTCACCATCTACAACGATACATTTTCATTTTAAGTTCGGACAGCAAAACTTTCAGTGTAGGTTGGATGAAAGACATTGCCACTTCAGAAGTTCCAACAAAGCAGTGGTGACTGGCCTTGGCAGAGAGTCTAATAATCACAGTGTCCATGTCACTACTGCGTGGAATTGTGCCCTGCTTTCTGTATATAAGTGTCTGACATATTCTAATTCAAACAGACATCTTAGAAGAGGTATTTCATAAGACATTCTCACTCCAAATTCGTCAAATGTCAGGACCTTCAGCAGCAACCTATGCCGTTTTAGGTATCCTTGTGCGTCAGCTGTTTACGCTCCTGGATGCCGTTACGGTGATGTAAACACATGCATGTGGTGGGATGACACCGCCCATTACTATGATGTCAACAAATGCAAGCAACAAGCTCCCTATGTTTACACAACCATTCAAACTTTCATGATAGTTGGGATCAGGCAAAAGAGGCACATGGTAAAGTGTAGAAACAAAACACACACACACACATCCACACAGGAATTGAACTCTGCAATCCCGCGCAAAAGTCCGTTGTTTGTAGGACCCATCCACCTCCCTACCCAACCTATAAGCGCTCTGGCGCTCTTTACAGTAGGTGGTTAACGGCAGTGCTGACATTGTCCTTCAGCATTTCAGGCGCACGCAAATGGTTTTGCCCATTCCCGTCACATGTGGACATGCCCGCTGCCATCCGGCTGTCCGCCAGCTAAGAACGCCACCGCTTCTGTCTGACCACGTTATCATCTGATGCATCTGTGTGTGTTGACTGTTGACACGGAAGTTGGCTTTTGGCGTTGCACTTGTACGCCAAAAGCACTGCAAGAGCAGCATTATTTGACGAGTTCGGAATGAGAACGGGTTGTTGTTTTAATACCATTTTTTCTTTCCCAATAAAGATTCAGATACCTGAATTTGCGCAGCCGCCAATACCGAGTACCGGTCCAATACCATTGTGTTAAAGAAACAAAAAACATCTGTATACTGCTGACTCTGCATGGGTGTGAGGTGATTGTTGTCATTGTTGTGTGGCTTGACTTAAGTTAAAACCTAAACGGGTGGGATTTTCCAGTGACATTTTGCCATCTAACCCTGATTCTAAAACAGTGTTTGCCAATAGTTCCAGAGCACAAATTGCTGTGTGGGCTGCTGTTTCAAATCTACAAGAAAACTGCTATTTTATCTGAGTTTGAAACTGCTTAAAAGTTTTCCCATAAAATAGCATTTCCTACATTGGTATCAGTATCAAAACAACTCTTAGGATATATGATGCATTATTAGTATTTGACTACATATTACTTTTACCAACACAAAATGGGAATGGAAAAAAAAAAAATCTTTTGTTTGTCCATTATACTCTGTTTTGCTTAAAAATCACAATCCTCCCATAATGTTTCAAATTAATTAAGATGCTCTAGGCCAGGCTCTTTCTCGTGATCATGTGTCCACTGAAGCCTCATGTTCTGTTCCATCGTACTTCAAGGTTTGATGAACTGCTTGCGCTTTCAGAAACGCTCCCTTACTAACCACAGTTGTACTGAGCTGCTTGATCCACTTGTGGTCTCCCTGTTGTCTTGAACCTGTTGTCCTTCTCTTTCATTGAAATGCTGTTGTGCCCACAGAACTGCTTCTGACGTTTTTCATTTGTTACGCTGTTCTCTGCAAATTCCACACAGTTATGCTCAAACAGTTCAGGTGGGTGGCTGCATCCAAGATGCTGAGGCTTTCACGTCTGGCATACAATCAATCCCATCGTAATGTAAGGCTAAAGAGTTACTGTGCCTCCTGACCCTGTTTCCCCTGAACTGCAGCAACATTGTTTGCTATCTGAAGGTCCATGCATGTTGCATTGACTATTATTTGGTCCTTACAACATGTCTAAAAATTATATATTTGCAGTGCAGAAAACATATGTGCAGAAAATATCTTTGCTTCTTTAGAGGGAATGAAAGAACAAAAAGTGATGGTCGTAGAAATTTTGTAAGCAAGCATGTAGTTCTAATAAGGACTGAAGAAATTTCTGATAGATAACAGACAGTCAGAATCAGTTAATATCTATATCAAGGACTGCGCTTGAGTAGCTTAGGCGTGTAATTTTGCCACTGATCAAAACATGTTATGTAGCTGTTACTCACATTTGGTTAATATGTAGAAAAAGCAGAGATCAGAAGATGGATGAGAGCTTTGCCTACATATGACAGTTGGATATGACATCTGCATTGATGTTGGTGTTGCAACAGACTGTTTTGATCTCCTTCTCCATCATATCCTCCCTTGTGAACAAGACCTCGATATATTTGATGCACTCTACTCTAGGCGTGCCACGGTAGTCGGTGTTACCAGTGTTATACAGTCTTCAGGCATACACAAATTACAATACTTGCCGTCACTTTGCTTTTTATAAAATCAAAACTTTGTCCGACAAAGGTGCTTTTTTGACAAATGCCATAAATGACCATGGTCTTGTTTTGTAGACACATTTTTTTGATGCATGATAGCTGTAGTCACTGACAAACATGTTGCATATCCTGTGACTACTTCAAAGGCCAAATAGAGACAACTTGTGTTTTGCCAGTGAAGTTGAGACGCTCCAGTCAAAAATTTAAGTAACAGATAACATCAAGAAACTTACCCAGCTGATTAATTACATGAAGATGATTATTTATTTCAATTAGAAGTTTTCTAAAAATTTGTTTTTTTAAGATATGCAAATCAGGCATTTTCTAATTAAATTTTCACTTTTGCATACATTTCCAGAACAGAAATCTGAACTAAGATGAATTTATATATGTACATATTTTGGAAATTTTTCACCACAAGTCTGAAAGAAAACATATTATGGATGTAAAAAAAAAAAACAGATTTTAAATTTATCAATGCATGAAAATGTCCTCACAAGTAGTTTCTCTGCTTTAATGCCTTTAAGCTGCAGCAGTAGGAGATGTTCGGTTTGCATTAGCAGTAAATAATACAATGCTCTAATGAGCATTATCACAAATAGCTTTTCTGTTAATGTTAATTGTAATTGGTATCACTGTTGTCACAAATTTATTTACCTGTGGGATAATTTCCTTATTGTGGCATCCCTACTTTACTCTAAACCTAAAGCTCTAAATCTTTGACAAAAAGGATAGATGAGATTTTAAAGTCACCAAACCATAGAATGTCCACCCCTTTACCTTTTAAATACAACTGCTGTCTTTAAAAACTAGTCAACTGTCTACTCCGTTTGGCCCTACATGAATGATTTATACAAAACATTGATGATGAATAGTTTAAATGATGCCAATTTTCATCAATGCTACTTTAATGTGCTTAATAGCAATAGTGACGGAACTAGTAGTTTCCAAGGTTTGTGTGTTGGACTGTGAAGAGAGTCCACAGTGGAAGTGCAATGTGTGTTTGTGTAAAAGAGAGAATTAATGGGTCCAAATCACTTCCAGCTATGTCCAAAGCAAGGTGTTCCCTGTTGAGAGAGAGGGAGGCAGTGATTTTGCCATGTCACTACACACAGCAGTCACACTCAATGTTAGACATGCTTTTATACAAGAAACAAGATCAGAATTCTTCACCCGCCACCACGGCTGGTAGCTACCTGCCACAGCCAGTTTTCTACCCGGCTCTGGCGGGGTGTTGTGTGGGGGTTTTGCATTTACAGTATTTAATTGAATTATGTGTTTTAACATTTTCTCTTAGTGCGTTTCTTTATGCATTTGTGTTCTGGCTCTAATGTTTTTGGCTTCAGAGGCTGCATCAAGCAGCGCCTGCGACTCGGCTCTGTCTGCCAGAGGAACTTTGTTCTGCTGTCAGATGACGCAGAAATCCCACTGAGAGCCACCAAGCCCATTTTCAAAACCCTGCTCTCTGGAGCAGCATGCCCCCACTTTTGATAGCCCTGACTACCCTGGCCTATTGCCTCATCCAGAGCCAAACAAGCCTCTACATCCTTCATGTGTCCACTAGCCTCTCTCATGTTGGGATGAAGCAGGGCAGAATACAGCGAGTGGAGGAGTCTCTGATGCAAAAGGCTGAAACACTTGTAAATTTGGACTAAAAATTACTTGTGCCTTTATCCCCAGTGTCCTTATTGCAAGGTAAGGTAAGAACCCCAGACTAGAACTCTGAATAAAACTCTCTTAGAGAGCAGTCGCACAAAGGACCGATGAACCTTGTATTATATGAAAGGGCTTTGTGTTTCACATTTGACGTATTAAGTCCTGCATTAGGAACCTTGAATTAAAATGAGTTGAATTGTTTTACACATAAATAAAAACTCAATTAGTGAGCAATGCATATGCAGTAATTATGTACTAGAAACTCTGTTTTTGCTTTCCTCCAGGCTTCCTTGCTTTCTTCTCTTTAATGTTTACATTCAGCCAGTAGTTTTGGACACAATTCTGCATCACTCTTCCAAACAGCCATAAATTGTACATAAGATGGCCTTCCAATTTTCATCAACTACTGATATTTATGCAAATGTTCTTGCCATTACTTTTCTGGGATACATTTTGTAAACAGGTATCACTATGCAGATGTCCCAGGAGCAGTTAATACTAAAGAGCACTAGTGTTTGAAAAATTATCTTAAAGAAATATGTCACTCCCCAAATGACTAGTATATCAGTTAGTCACATCTTGTCATGTTAAGTTTGTAAAGAAAACTATTTTTCTTGCATTGCTTCAGTTAACAAAAAATCCCCAAATAGAGAAAATACTTGATGATTTTTTTTCCATGTTTAACAACAGCAAAACCATATCAGAATCTCTGGTAAACTGTTACACAACTCACACAGAATAAAGTCTCATTTATCCAGCCGTATGTTCAGTATTTCACAAACTAAAAGTGAAACTTCTCTATGCTCTCTTCAAAGCCAGACGTCATAGACAAAAACACTAAATTTTCCTTCACCGAACATGGGAGCTGCTGGTTAAACACTGCCTCCATCAGTTTGTTTGTTTTATTGTGTGACTTTGGTGAATCCAAACTAACCTTCTTTGGATCCTTAGTCCTTAGTCCTTAGTTCACTGTAGGCCTGCAAGAAAAACAAAGTTATCTTGTCAAATTAAATGTAACAAGGGGTGTGTCATTGTTATGCAAATGATAATTCATGGATGAAGCATTCCTTTAAGAGGAAAAAAAAGTCTGGAAGATACCATGAGACCCCACTGCTGCTCATTCAGTGTCGGTGCTACCGGTGGTGGTGAATGAGGGAGTCCTTTTTCTCATAATGGTCTCACCTTGATAGGAACAATGAGTACCAGGAAGATAGGATGACAGTTAGATTCATTGCATAAGCTGTGGCGAGTGACCCAGGTCTATTTAATATGTCACTTGACTTTGAGTGAACCCAATGACACATTCAGCATGTCAAATGTCAGACTGACCATAAAACAAACACACAACATACACATGTATAACACAGCAATTTAATTTGACCAAAAAGAAGATGGCAGCTTTTAGAAATACAGTGAAATAGGCTCATTGTTCATATCAAATGGAAAACATTTTAATTGACTAAATCATATCTTGCTATATGACTAATATCTCGTACTTTTTTATTGAACATATTTTAATTACTACGTAGTAGAATATATCAATTTTGAGATATAAACTAGTAAAACACAAATTGCATAATAGTTTTTCCACATTGTGGCCCATTATAACTTCACCTAATTTCACTTGCTTTTATTTACTCCTTGATTTGATAAATTAGGAGATGCCACGAGGCAATGAACTCAAAATTGTCATTACTGTGTCAATGAAGCGCAGGCATTTTAAATGGTTGGACCTGTTCATTTAGAAAACACTTTCCAAACTACCACTTCCAGATCGCTAGCAGCATTCTAAGCGATTAATACAGGTTGAAAAATAAAATACATTGGATTGCAAGAAAAAGAGATCAAATGCTGACTTGTCATGAGATGTTTTTCTCTACATGCTCCAGTCTGAGGGGTGGCATTCTCATATTGCACAATGGCATGTCAGATATTGTACAATGCCACCTACACCAGGAAAGCAGCCATCGTGTTTGGTATCACCTTGCCCCGTAGGCCTTTTTCACAAAGACATTTTTGCCATGTCACAGTAGGACAAGCACAGGCGTAAATAATGAATTTAATGATGGCAGAATTCCATTTAGCTGCCTCAGTGTCAGGGTCCTGGTACTGTGCATGCTGGCTCACTGTCACACTGTCATGGCTTACCATTACTTATGTTATTAGTAACACCTGTGCTTTTTCTTCTGGGAGAAGTCAAAATGTCTGCAGTAAAAAGCTTTTTTGACATTGTGACATTGATTGTTTTCTAGAATTTGTTGCAGTTAATTATGACAAACATGAAGTCATGGTGGAAGTAAAAAAGTAAAAGTCTTCTTGGCAAATTACTTTTTGGCATAAAGCAAAAGATAACTGGTTCAGACTGGAATATTTCTCATGATTTGTACCATTAGAAGTCTGTAAAAAAAGGAGAAAAAAGGGATATAGGGTGTTAAGATTTGATAGAAAGACATAACCTTTCATTTTCATTCACTGCTTTACCATTGGAGTCTCAGCATGCCATATGTGTGTGTGTGTGTGTGTGTGTGTGTGTGTGTGTGTGGGAGGGTCACCAGCAGATTCTCATATTGCCTTATCCCAACTCTTTCGCATAGAAAGCATGTGCACAATGTTTATAAATGAGGTCCCTCTACTAATATTATGAGAAACTACAGTGTGCCTCATCCTCTCTCCATACGCACAAACACATTTGATAAACATCCTCAGACATTTTTCTTCCAAGGCCCGAGGTGCGGGGGTACTCTTTTGTACCAGTAAGGTGTTATTCCTCCTAGCTCGTCAAACTAGCAAAGCAGTGTAAACACAGAACCGTGTGCCCCGAGCGCGGTGTCTGCCCGACGAGGAGCTACACTAAGAGATCGAAAATGCAGTCTGAGTTGTTTCAGAATAAAATACGCTTGTTGTGTTGAAGGAATATGTCACCCAGTGTAACAGTATGACTCTTTCATGTGTTTTTATTGGCTTCTTGGTGACAGTTTGGTGGCACAGAGACATATGCTGAGGTATATCAGGCTCTGACAACACAGACGTTATTTTGTCAGATAAATTAATTGCTGGTGTTAGTCTCTTGCAGGGATATGTTGATAATAATGAGAAAGATCAAATAACGCAGCTGTGTCCTTTAATGGTGGGCTTCATGTTGCCACATGCTACATAGACAGCAGCCAGGGTCAAAATACTCTATTTAAGGGGAATTCAGTAGTTAGGTTAACGTCTATAGCACTTGATAAAATTACACAGACATCGGCAGTTAATCCTTTGAAACCTCGAGCACCATAACTTTCCTTGTGCTGCTTTAAGACGCCTTTGAAAAGTATTTCAACCTTTGAATCCAGAGCAAATTCGTGCAATTTCTTTCAAAAACATGGGAAAAAGGCATTAGGCAACTTGGTAATAAATGTTTACCAAACTAGTTAATTTAGAAAATTATTTTGGAAAAGCTAGGGAAAATGTCGAGGTATAAAAGATAAAAGCTAGGGAAACATTATATTTCTAACTTTTTTTTAAAAAAAAAAAACAACTAATTTTCATTCTCTTAATTTTCTTTAATTTCTTCCTTTTTTTGTCATTTCTTCTTTTGTTGCTTAATGCCCTCTTGCCATGTTTTTGAAAAAAAAAAATCGAGCCAATTTGCTCATGTTTCAAGTGGTTAAACACTGTCATCTGGCACTCAGATATGTGAGAATGCTTGTGTTTGTGTGACTTGGTGTGCATGCATTATTATTCACCAAGACAGATACCGACCTCATTCTTCACTCCATTGCAATAATATATTAAACATTTACACCCCATATAAAAGTGAAATCCTTCATAAACCTTTGAGCGAAATTGATATAAATGCTAAAGTAAGTGGAGACCAAATGCTATGCTCTTCGCCTGCTAATTGTTGCCTGTGGGCTGCATTCAGTCCAGGTAGCATCTAATGTAATTGTCTCATAGATCAATTTGTCATGTCTACACACAGAAAAATGTGCCGTTACACAGTAGATGTCAAGCTTTTAGAGCTTGTGCATAATTTATTGTTACAAAAGTTATTTTAAGTCTGTTACAAATGTAGCATACAACTATCTTTTCTCTTTATCTCAGTATGGTGCCCAAATATCTGGCACACCTAGAATTCAGCACAAAAGAGGGATGTCCTTAGTGTGCACAGGGGGAAGCCCCACAACACCTCTTTATAATGACCTGAGGGGGTTGTTAAAGTTGTACTTTAGTAATCCCCATGGGGTGCTCAGCTCCAGTCCTTAGACCAGTGCCTTGGTCAAGGGTAATGAAAGGATAATTCCTGTTACCTAATGTTCATGTGTCCACTGGTGTGTGATGAAACTAGGCTACCTTTATGAAAGCTATGTGAACAAAGGGAGGACATTCTGACTTCCACCACTACGCCATTGTGCAAAAGAAGTTCACAGGGACATTTTGTCTTTTGAGCTTTTTATTTACAGGTCACAGTATTAAGGGAAAAACAAAGAAACTGTTAGTTTACATAGACCATGCAGATTGTTTTACTGGCAAGTTGGAATAGGGCTTTGGAATTAACATTCCGTTGTGATGCCTTGAGGGTATTTCAGTGCCTAGTGTGTCATAGTAGTTGGCAGCTGGTGTTTGTTTATATGTGGCGCAAAAGACGCTGGTGCTCCTTTTGGGTACATTTCATTGTATATTTATGTCTGAAAATGTGCATTGTGTACAACCCATGGCAGCCTGACAAAGGATGGAGTAACATTACTATTAAAGTTGCAAGAAACAGGGGTGGATAATAGAGTTAACATACAGTAGTTTTGAAGTTGGATGTATCCTGAAGCAGGCTGCTCTCATGCACTGTTTGCATGTTTTCCTACAAGAAGTGATGCACCAAAATGTGTACCTATGTAATGTAATCATGAGGCATTTTGGAAGGCTGTGATCACTTGAACACCAGGGGAGGCTGTGCGGGTCATCCACTTATCAGAAGGTTGGTGGTTCGATCCCCGGCTGCTCGAATCCACGTCAGAGTATCCTTGGTCAAGACATTGAACCCTAAATCACTCCCAATGGCTTTTCCATTGGTGTGTGAAGGTGTATAATGTTTAAAAACTAAGTAGCTGGTGTCACCTTGTATGGTAGCCTCAGCCACCTTTGTGAATGAGTGAATGCAGTATAGTGAACAATGTGGAAGCGGTTTGAATGGTTGAACTAGAAACGCAATTAAGTCCAATTACCGTTTGTGCTTAAACAGTGACAGAAGGTACGAGGGTAGCATTGGGGTTGTGGATGGTGTCATACAATTCTCAACTTCCCATTAAGACTGGTGTTCTGAATCACTTTTTTTTTGCTTACATCTAACGTCTGCAATCTCCTAATGAAACTGAAACTACATACTCAAAATTAAAAATGCACTGATTAAGAGATATCATTACAATAGATTAATACATCAGAGGAGTGCCATTATTAATGAAAGTTGAATATATTAACTGATACTCTCATCATAAAATACAGTGGAGATTTCTAGTTATTTCAATTAAACTTGAAATAAATCATAAAAATATCCTCCTTAATAAGGCATGATAGTATTCCTAAACATAGTTGAAGTGATTTTGTGATAAATCTTGACAGGTAAGCCAATGTTCGGCAGGATTTGACTGTGGTTGCTTGTTTTGTAATTCACTATAGTTGATCACCCTAAATAGGTACTGGCATTTATATATTTGTTTGTTTTAGGTGTCCTACTTGCTCAATTTAATCATTATGTACTGAACAATTGACATTAATAATAATATTAATAATAGAAAATCTTTAGAGTTCTTTTCAAAATCTATGTTACAAAGCAAAATATAACTGACAGGCCACAAAAACATCCAGTTAATAATAATCCAAATTACACATGTATACAACAAAAATTTCCCATTATCAAGAACTAATAATCGTGCCAATGAATTTATATCCACAAGATTTAATTCAGTCTAAAAGACCTGAAAACTGTGCATTGCAAATAAAATGGTGTCTATATACTGCTTTGCCTCCCTTAGAGAAAATGCTTCTCACCAGTGTCTCTAATTGTATACAGTTTACTGTAACATCGCATGAAACTGACCAACTTGTTTACCTTTTCACTGGCTGAAGTTACAGCCTATATACAGTAAGTCTTTGTAAAAACAAAACCCATACAAGCTAGCATTATGTAATCCATACCATGGCATTATGTAAACTGACCACAGGCAAAATGTACAGATAACGAGATCTCAGTAAATATGGCAGATCTGTTGATGTGATGGTACAGGATGACGCCTCCCCAAGCCCTACACAGCAAGTAAATTAAAAAAAGCAATTGTTATCACATCACAAGGCCACTGGATTCAGAACTGCGCCCTTGATTAAAATGCAGAGTACTGTCCCTGGCAGCAGACAATGGCAGCTAAATCCTCTGACAAGTGAAAAAATTCTCAGCCTCACTTCCTCTCAGTCGTCTTTGTGCTCGTGTGTGTGTCTATGTGTGTATTTTCCTCAGTGTCTAACTGCTTAGAAATGTTTTTGCGTGATTTACTCCAGCCCAGTAATTTCAAACCTAGAAATCTAGAAACCACTCAAAATCACCCTTTGTTTACAAAGTCATGAACTTGTGGACAAACTGCGGAGACCCAACACTGTGGATGGTGCCTGTCAGAAAATTCTGTGTAGCTAAAAAGCCTTCAATTCAGGGGAATGATTTTAACCTGTAGCCATGTTGTCATCCTTGATAAAATAACAAAAGCGTTACCCAACATAATCTGTAATTTTTTAATCTAAATAGCCCAAAATACGAACAAATTTTACATTTTCAGCCCCACTCGCCAGCCTTTTCTGTAGCATAGTGTGCAATCTGGATTGCATTCTTTAGGTGTTGCTTTATTGTTTCAGTCTAACCTGAGTGACAAAGCACTGGCTACATTATCTATCGGCATCAGTCTATTGAAGTTGCTAAGGACGGGGACTAGGAATCGACATTATTCATCATGTCATTCTTCTATCAGCAACTGTCTGCTGCAGCTGCCCACCTGCACCAGAGCCTTGTCGACCAGATGGGCCATGCATAATTAAGACAATAACCCTCAGCGGAGACCTGACCCTGTCACAGCATTGAAAATAAGGCTGGCCAGCCCAGGGGCACACTTCACCCTCCTTGTGATGCCTACAAGTTCCTGCTATGCTGCTCACGCACTAACCTAACTATTATTGCCAGAGCATTCGTGGTGTTACAATTGCCAAGGTTTTCCAAAAGTATTGCTCAGTTTTCAGGAAAAGTCTGTAAAATATTATATGCGCGTCCTTGTGACTCTATCATATTTGTCATTGTTTGTTTATTGACTTTCCTGCATAGAAAAGCTCATATTTACTTTTAATATAAATATATATTCATGTTCTTTAGACACTCAGTAGTTATCACTGGCATCATTCTCATAGCCTTCACCTTTGCTTGAAGAACATTGACACTAATTTAAAAGATTTTTACACAAGATGAACACAGTGATGTGAACAGTTTTACAATGCAGTGCAAAACAGCACATCAAATCGCTACAGACTCAGTACAAGAGTAAATTAACATTACAAAGGCCTTCACAAAGGTATTTCAGACCTAATGGTTGTGATTGCACGAAGTGTTCCATCTAATTATGTACACCCATTGTAAATGTGTTGCACTTTAACAACATAAGTCCTTCATCCCATGCTACCACATAGGTCCCATGTTCTTCTGAATGTTGTTCTGAATGAACCTTATCTCCTAGAACTTGCATTTAAATGTTACTAAACTGCTGTCTTAATCGAGTTGTTGTGGCAACATAACCGCTGCCTGAATTATGTTCAGAGACAGTTTTTCTCTCAGGTGACTAAACACTACATTCTGGTACTGTGTATGCTTGGCAAAGGGGTGGTTAGGGAGGATGGTTGGGCTTAAAGAGTGCAAGACTTTGACACCACAACCTTGAGTTCTTGAACAGATTTCTGCCTTAGGTTTAGAAAACAAAGGCCATTTGGTTATGGTTAGGGAAATATCATGATTTTGGTTAAATGTTAATGTTAAAAAGAAGGTAGTAAAAAAATATTTATGATGTACTCACTACAAGCAGATACTGTATTGCAAGATTGGTTTTCTTTGGCAGAACACAACTGCAGTAGATCATCAGCAAACATTTTGCAGATGTGTTTAATAAAAACATTTTTGCGACTTGCATGGTACGTCAATTAGCAACATTTCCACATAATGTTGATAGAAATTTTAGTTTGTTCAGCATTACATTTCTCTTTTTTCTATTAGAAAATAGATCATGGTTTGAGTTTAAATAATTTTGTTTTTCACTAAGCTACCATAACTTTTCGTATCTCACATGACATAGGTGACATATGTCACATAGCATAAGTTAGATTGTTAACATAACTTAGCACTGAGTTTTTGGTTTCACTTGGGACACAAACAAGGGTCTTCTGGATGAAAGTCCCGTGTAGATTTTGTCACTCTTAATGGTAATTCTGCATTGAACAAAAAAAAAAGACTCACATACAGAGATGCATACATTCTATATAAATATGGAACAGAGCAGATGACGAATCTCTCTGGTAAATTTCAGTTACCATGGCTGATCATTTGCTATTTGGTCCTTCCCATGTAGCGTATGAACATTTTGCAGCACCAGGCATCCCTTGAGTTGCCAAACACATAAATTAGGGTGTGTGGTATGTAAATAAGGGACTGTTGCAGCATGTCCTTGTTTCCACAGCTGAATCAATTTATCAGTCCGTGATCAAATCAGTGCTCATTTAGATGCTGTGCGACAGTTTAATAAATCAGATGTAGAGAGGATCATATGTCTCTCCTAGTGCTTGAATCTGTGCTGTTTCCAAGACGGTTTGATGAATGACAGCCAATATTTTCAAGGATGATGTCTACATGTCATTTTCCTGAAAATACTGCTTGGACTCGAACAGCAGTGACCATTGTAGGAATACATTTTGTAAGTCAGCTTAAGGAAGAGAATAGATGTCCTTTGAAAAGACATCAATCCCCAAACACCCACCATGACAGTAAGTCCTATCCCCTAATCCATCCTCACGCAGTGCACTTACATCATGTCCAGATATTCTGTGGCTTTACTGTTCCTTATTCCTCGTAACTAATAGCAGCAACAACTCTGTTAGTGGCTTGTGCCGCTGCGTGGCTGGACTGATAAAGCCCACATGAAAGGATAGTGGGAGACATAATCATTTCACCAGTTCAGCCAGCTCCAGCAGTCTTTGAAGTTGCTGCACCCTGGATCATTACAGCAAGGGAACACATTGTTGTCTAGCTCTGTACAGTATATCTGTGTTGTTTGTGGACACAGTGGCTGTCTCTACGGTGGGCTCAGTCACAACAGGCAGTAGGTATGCCAGCGTTATCATGCTATCATTAACATGTGTTTATTTGATCCAGTGCTGGCTACAGTTTGCTGTCAGACTTAAGGCCATTTTTCTTCCCTTTCCTAAACCACCCTAATCCCTGATTAGTGCTACCTACACACAGCAACCCACCCAGAAGAGCGGCTTGAGTCATCATTATCCCGGTTTACAAAAACATGCATATCATTCTTCCTTGCCCCGGCTATTCCTGACAACCACCACCTTCACATTGATAGCAATTGGCTGCCAGCTGTGGTGAATGGTCACATTATTTGAATAATTTAAAAATATTCAAATTGTTTTCCTGTGCAGTGAACTATGTGAAACCTCTGTGTGTGATGGAATTTTACCAATATGCGGCAGCGTCTACAAGCTTGTTTTCTCCTCAGTCATTTGAGTTTCTGGAGCAGCTGTAAAGTAAAGTTAAGAGGTCATGTAGAGAGGGGTGGCTTTGAAACCATCAGGCGAGCAGGGGTGGAATCTGAGGCAGTGTGAGGGTGGCGAATGTTTGGACATGACAAGTCAGTCTGTTCCCTTGTTTTTCTGCCTCTACACATTTTTACCTAGAGCCTGTTTATACCTGTTATTGACATCCATCTTGGATGATCTGATTGCAAGTGGACAGCTGAAAGTCAGTCTGCCTACACCTGGCATCAGAATGTGTCTTGAGTCACCTTTTGTTATCGCATATCACTTCCCACTGTCAATGTAAATAAACACTTGAATAATTTCTTTTTGCAAAAACCAAATGCATTGCTATTTTTAACCTGTGGGAGGTCTGTCTTATTTTATGAGGTTTGTCATACTTAACAGCTTACAGCCATTAATATTGAAATTCTATAAAATCTTATTTCACTGTGGAGCTGGGCACAGCACATTGATTCCCCAAACCCCTCTTTGCCCTGCTTCTCTCTCTCTCTCTCTCTCTCTCTCTCTCTCTCTCTCTCTGTTTTGGGAGGGGGAGTTTTGAGCTGTGCACAGTTGGTGACTGTCTGTCCATACAACACAGTGACAGGGCTAACTGTTAGCATCACATGGCTAATATTACGGTTAATGATAAGTCGAGCCATTTTGGTGATGGTGTATTCTTGTTGGGACCATTAAATATCTGCTGCGGTGTTGGTTTGTACTAACCCTGCAGAAGTTGACATGACCCATCACTGGCACGGGAGGAGAGTGTCTTTCAATGTTGCATCTACCAGCAGCCAGCAACACAAATTTGCTTATCTGCAGGGAGTCAACAGGAACATTATCTGGGTAGGTGGTCTTTCAGTGTGGCCAGGACACATTACTGTACACACTGCTGAAAGAATGTGAAAGAATGTGGCCTTATGTGGCCCAGATCACCTTTGAGTATGATCTGAAGGATCAAGATGCATTGAGGAGACATTTAGTGTGTTAACACCTGTA
Organism: Plectropomus leopardus; assembly: GCF_008729295.1. NCBI lineage: Eukaryota > Metazoa > Chordata > Actinopteri > Perciformes > Serranidae > Plectropomus > Plectropomus leopardus. The sequence goes on from NC_056466.1 coordinate 11,329,404, forward strand.
CTTAGAGCTGTCCCACTGTTCCAATCACCCAAGACAAATGTTAATAGTGGATGTAAACACGGCCTTAAATTCATTCATGAAGTTTGTTTCTACAGTATGTATGTCTACATAATTACATTTGCATAAAATTTACCTTTAACATATTTTGATTAGAATGCACAGCACACATTAAAATCTTCAGAAAAGTACAGAAATGAACATGGGATTGCTCAAAAATAACTATTTTCTTACCCAACAATATGAAGCATGAACACTTATAGAGGTATTTTAGTTGGTTCATGTGATACATATTCCCTCTTTCTTCTAGCACCTAATCATAGGTTGTGAAAACTCATGCTGTCACAGAGCATAAAATCTGACATCCATCCGTATTGACATGACAGCCAACGTCAATAAACAGTGTTTACAGGAGACATGGATGAAACACTGTGAGGATATTCTTCTTTGAGGGTGTCTAGCGTAGACATCATTTTATTAGAAAATTACTTGAGAATTCGACCCTCACGGCTGACACTAATATCTATTTTGTGTCCATTGTCTCCAGCGCGGAAATCCCGTAATTCATAACACGTCATTGTTTAGTCTGATCCTCTACAGAGCGTCAGAGGATGATGCAATGCAGGAAAGAGAAAATGATGATGAAATGGGATTATGTCTCCTTGTATTAAGAACAGGTCCTTGAATTGGATTGACCTACAGTAGAGTCTGTTTCAGGTGTTCTCGCCGATCTGTTGCATTTGACTTGTACTGAAGCTTCGCTCTCTTCAAAAACAACCCCAGAAAGCTGCGTCATGTTTGTGCATGTGTAGGCAAGTGTGTGCGTGTGATAAATTGACTTTTTTTAAGCTCTGCGGTGAAACAAAAGTACATCAATGATACTCAGACCTCCTTCTCACCCCATTGACTTGCTTTTTTTCTCTTCACCACCGTTCTGCTCTCATAGATATCACACCACTCTCTTATTTTCTCACCCTCTCTAACCTATTCTCAGCCTCTCCCTCCCTTGATTCTCTTCTCTCCTGCTGCCCTTCCTTCAGTCCCTCCCTCGCAAACTACTTGCTATTCAGTTCAGGGAGGCTGCAGGCAGCATTGCTCTAGCTCCCCATACTGCTGCTGCAGGACTAGACTTTTTCATCCCTGGCTCTCTCTCTTTCTGTCTGATAACCAGACATTTCCCCTCACTCCTTTTCTTATTCTCCTGAAACTATGTACCTAAAACCTTGGCTTAGAGCCCAACACGCTTAATATTTAACCCTCCCCCTACTCGTCGTGCTTCTATTCTTAAACCCCTGCATCGCTGCGTGACGTCCCATTACATGTAACTATGTACAGAGATGTTTTTTTCAGGAATGCATGAGATGAGTAAGAATCAGTCAGACCACATTTTTTCCCTTTTGAGACATTTCACATTGTACATTCAGCACTGGCATTTTCAAACCATTTTAACTCTTAGGATGACTTTTGTCTTGGCCTTAAATGTTTTGCAGGAAAGTGTCTTTTCAAGTAGGCCAACCTTTTTTTTCTGTCAGAGTTTCTGTATCTTAACGTGTTGGATACATCTTCCAGGCATGCCTTGAGTATTTTGTGGAGCCCTCAAACATCCTTTTTATGTTCCAGTGTTACCTCTAAGTTTCTGTCTTAGTGAGCTCAGTCACTGGCATGCCTTTATTTTTCAGGCTTTTTTTGGGATACTTTCTACTTCTTCCTACTACTGTAAAAACAGAAATATGGAGGTTGATAGTTTACAGCCTCCTGGTGCCATTGTATTGACTGTATTGAGAAGGATAATAAAGTCTTTATAACGTCTGTAACCTCACACTGTGAGAACTATCTTCTGTCAGAGAATTCAAATGGCAAATTATCCAATAACAAACTTAACATTTGGCATTACTACTTGTCATCTCTGCAACAATACTTAGGGCAGTATCTCATCCATCTATAGCGAACTGTCTGAAGTGCATAGCACAGATGCATTTGGGGTGTGTCTAATTCCACTTTGCTTGTTAAACGGCACATTATCAGGATGTGAAGCAAAGCACAAGCAGAATAGGGGTTGTATTTAGTCCCTTAATTAGTCATAGGTTTATTTTTGGTGCTACATAAATTTAACCAGACTGTAATCTCAAAATTCCTTTAAAACCCAAGTGTTCCTGAATCTGGCACTCTGCTGTATAAGGTGGATTTGGCAAATTGGAGAAACAAGCACTTTTCTGCTGAGAGTTATCCAGTAAGAGCGATAATATCACTGCAGCAAATATTTCAGAGCATTAAAGCCACAAAATTAAAAAAAATGTGTGGTTATAAATTTGACAGAGGAAACAGAACTGATCTTTTAGCTCCTAAAATATAAAAGCACTTTATGTTGCTCCTCGTGCGTAAACGTGCACAGTGCCTCTCTTAATGGGGTGTCAGACAGCAGCAGCTCTGCTCTGCTCTCTGCTTTGTTCACATTTTAGAGAATGTTAATTGATTTTTTTCCTCATTAATGAAGTATTACTCCGCCCACCTCAGTCCATCCATGCATCCCTGTGCAAGTAACAAACAGAGTGTGCGCATTGTGAACCCACCTATGAAGGTGCATCTTAGCTGAGTCATGCACCCTTGAAAGAAGGAAAATACTGTGCCATTGACTTGCACCAGTTTTTTGTTGGTCTATGGTGCAATCATTCCCTGCTGCCTGGAAATAGCAAAGTGCCATCAATGCACCTGACCACACCTATTTTGAAGACCCACAAGGCCATGGGCGCACAGATGGGCTCAAGTAAATTTACTCTTTACGCAATGTCATCGCTGGCCGTGAAATTGATAACTCTGTCAGCCTGAAACTAGTGATGACAGTTGCTCTGTGATGTAAGACAGGAGCCTTAATTTTTAATCCCCAAAACCTAAATTTCTACATTATGCCAGTATAAAAGATAAAATGTGCTTCTTGGTTCCATTATAATCTTTTTCTGGTAATTAAACAAAGGGCAAAACGTGACGACAAGAGGAAAGACACGCAACTAGATGTCCTTTGCTCTGCGTCTGTCTTTGTTTCTGTTTACTTTTTGTCAGTTCCTGCCAACGCCTCTGTCACTGCTGCAGTTTCTGTTTCGTGCCTTCTCGCTCTGCCCTCGCTGTTTTCCTTTATTTATGTCCAGTCAGATTTTTAGTTGTGCTCTTATCAGTGTTATATAAACAACCATCTTGTCCAGTTTGTATGCTGCCATCAGTAAATATCTAAAATAAGCTCCATTGGGTAATTTAGATTTGCTCCAACACCCAGCCAAATTCTTGTGATAACATTATGTTAACATATGCAGAATTGGTGGGCATCCCCATGTCCTTGTGGTCCGAGATGTGGACCATTGCAGTATTCCCAGTTCAATTCTGGCTCAGGACCTTTGCTGCATGTCATCCTTGTTGCTCTCTTCATGTCGACTGTCATTCACTACTGTCATCTCGAATAAATGCAACAACGCCTCCCCCCAACAAAAAAATGATGTTTGGAAAAAATCTTGTCCTATCAGCTCTAGTGCATTTGGTCCATACAAGGTCTTTGCGATATAGTGTATGTACATATCAGCTTATTCTTTAATCGTAATTTTTATTACCCCGTTTTGTTATTATGTTGCGTCACTCTACCAATTAACCATGTATTCATGCACATGGGGTGTTAATCCTTTATTCTGTGTTTACCCCATCCTAAACAAACTGCTCATTTCGTACTTACGATGTGCTTGATGATAAGCCAGATGCTTCCTCTCATCCACAGCCTGCTTGACCACAGATGCTAATAGCCAGTGACAGGCCCTCAGTCTAAACATGAGCCAGTGTAATGAGAGGAGTAAGCAAACGGCATCAGCCATTAAACATAAGAGAGCTTGTGCCAGGAGGCACTCCAGCTCCTCCTCAGGCAGCGCCATCCTCGGCTGCATTAACTCTAACTTACAGGAGACTGCCAGGCTCAAACAGCAGCGTTATAGATACTATGGGCAACCATGTGAGAGGAGAAGAGACATGAAGCTCCTGTATAAGCGGCACGTGGGAGGTTGGCAGTTCACTGGCTTTCCTGAGGCTCTACAGGAGCTCTGGATACTTATTCATTCTCCCAATGCAGAATTTTAAAAGGTTTGAGTGTGTGAAAATATACAAATGTATGTGTGTATTGTTATGCATTATTGAAATCAAATTATGAAATACTCATTTAAGAATTATTGTTATATTGTATATGGTCACTTAAGAGATTATTGACCTGATATAAAATTCTTTGCTTATTTATAGCTTGATAAAAATATACTTTATTTAATCATTTACTGATGATTTAGTAACAGTTTAAAGCTACAGCAGGTATCTCTTATAACAATAACTTTTTGTCATATTAGCTGAAACAGTCACTGTAAACTGACAGTAGTACATGAGAAAGATAATCCGTAAAAATGATCAGATTGCTCTGTCTCCTCCGAGTGCTCCTAATGACATTTGCAAAAATCCACCATGCCATCCTCAATGGAAAAAATAACGGCAAAACTCTATGTCAAGATGGACGTTTTTTTTAAATCTATTTGCTCCTATAATTACTTAATTTAGAAAGTGATACCAAAGTGATAAGATGCTGCACTGATTTTATTGGTATGTCAGCCAAAACAGACATGTGTCTCTTTTAGCATATTTTTTAAAAATCTTCTTTTATTTTATATTTTATTTTTTGAAGACTCCTCTCATCTGAATACACATGTTGGTATGATTTATAATGTGTATGTTTGCAGAACCATAAATGGTTCTTATTTCTTTTTTTTGTATCTACTAAAAAAGAAGCTAATTCAAATTTGAATTAACACTTTCTCCACCGTGCCTGAACAGAAATACCCAATCAGAGCCCAAAGGAGTCTGTGGTGCAGTCGTAATTACTACTTGTGGACATGCTGCATAGTCCCCTTACATGCTCTCACTTAGTCAAGCTTAGTATCTTCAGTGTGCTGATTCAAGAGCTTTGTAAACACAATGGCTGAGAAACAAACAAACAACAATGAAGAAACTGACCACCCCTCCTTTGCTAACAAAAGCATACATGGCAAAGACAAGTTTAACAAAAGCAGGCTACTTGGAAAGTGAAAGCAAACTTTCTCTTCAGTGTTCCTGTCCCATTTACTTGTCTTGTATGTACTTTGTCATGTACACTGTTGTTGGCAGCACAGTGTGTGCAACATCAGTAATTTACTCTACATTAGAGACTTCTCCTTGGTTGTTTTCATTCAGGCATGGTGGATTCTTGCAAATGCCAGTAGGAGCATTAGGAGGAACCTGATGAAATTATATGTTTCACGTACTACTGACAGGATATGGTGACAGTTTTGGCAAAAATGACACTTTTTTTTTTAAACTAAAATGACCTACTGCAGCTTTAATCCATATGTTTTGTTAAAACACTTCAGAAAACAAAACAATGTTTTTTGGTAATCCAGGTGAAAAAAAATGTTTGAAATTTGATCTCAAAACTGGTCGCCATTACAAACATCAGTGGTTTTGTTCTGGACTCCAGCTCAGTTTTAATAGGCTGGATGAGCATTGTATGAGCCCTCCTCAGAATTGTAACTGATGTGTATAATTTGTGAAACATAAAGGATAATGAGTTGCATGTGGTGCACCAGGAGTCCCAAGGACAAGGATTGAGAGCCACTGCCTTAGGTCATTATCACTTTCATTAAACCTCATTAATAAAAAAGAAAGTCTGGTGTTCAGACCTATATGCATGCCTTTGAAGACATTACATAAACAGTATGAGACTCATCTGTTAATCAGTGCCTACAACAAGATTTTTCCACATGACTGAAGAGACTAACTTTTCATTCCCTTATTATTTCACTGTAAACAGCTGCATGAAAGAAAAAAAAACTTGTTTTCAACAGAAAATAGCAGAAGCACGTAAAGCCCCGGGAGGCAAGATGTAAAAATAATGTGTCCGGTCAATGTCATCCAAAATCTTGTGTACAGTGAAACGCTGCTCACCAATCTTCAGCTCCTAGCTCTGGTAGAACACAAATAAAGGTCAAGCTATGACTGCACCCTGCTGCTTTCTTGCTAAATCAGTTTTCTGATCTGTGTTGTGGGAGGTGAAAAACAAGTGCAGCTAATCGTGCATTTTTGAGTTACTAAACTTTTATTCAACATGGACTGTAAATGTATTTTACAAGTCATACAGATGCGTAAAACAATGAGACTTTTTCATATCAGTGATTGTTTGGAGACCCAGTTATACCAGATCTAAAATTTCTTTTAGTTAGTCAATCATTCAATTAGTCTCAAAGCTTCTCCAGCTCAACAGATACATCATATGTCAATAAATAACTTTTTGTAAAGCAGTAGTGGCTAGTCTGCATGCTGCCCCCATGTCTACATGGGTTTCCTCCTGGTGTTTTCTCCCTCGTTGAATGACAAAGTGAATTGGAGACTCTTAATTGCCTGTAGATGTGAGTGTGAGTGTGAATGGTTGTCTGTCTTCATGTGTTAGCCCTGTGATAAAATAGCGACCTGTCCAGGCTGGCTGTATGCCCAACGTGAGCCAGGGGAGACACAATCCCCCCACAACCCTGCACAGGATCTGCGGGTATTGAGGATGGATGGATGGATGGATGGATGGAAGGAAAAACAAAATGACATATAATCTTTCCACATTTTATCTCTGCAGAACAATAATCAGCTAACTAACCTGTTTAAATGTGCATACACTTGTAACTGACATTTCTGTGCTTATTTGCTTCAGCACTGCATTGTGCATGTGCTCTATATCTATCAGTTTCCCAGGGGGTTATAATGGCTATAATGAGATTATGATATGGCATCTATTTCTGTACCATGTTGCTCTGTCATCTCACTTAGTAAAAAAGACGGGGAAAAAAAACAATTCTAATCGGAGCCACTCATCTGGAAGTATATTTTCCAGCTGCAGGCTTTGTTGCGTGTTTTCTTTCTCAGTATCCTGTAATCAAACTAGCTGATAGCCACCGCTGCACCTCTTTAAGTTCCACTTAATGAGAACAAGTCAAATTGGCCCATCTATGGCACTACAGCTGAGGGAGCACAACTTATCTTAATGAGGATCTAGCTACCCATTATCAGCTGGTAACCCGACCAACATGTTACCACTATTATCAACCCCCACCCCCAGGCTTTCACATACACAAACACTTTCTCACCCTTTCGTTATCAGCTTGCCTTCCCCTTTAAGCCGGCTGCAGACAGTGTAACCACATTGGACAGTAATTGTACCTCTTGCTCCTGCCTAATTGAATTGACAAGGAGCCGGAATTGATGTCATTTAACACATTGATCTTTGGAGACAATGAGACAGAATGCCTCATGCAACCCCCCTTTTTCCTCCCACCTGTCTTCTATTTTCTTCCCTCTGATTCATCTGCACATTCCTTTGATTTGCCATGTTATTGCCGATGAATTACCAGATTCATTCCTCACTTCTTTCACCATCACTCCGTTTCAGCATTTTCTCGCTTTTGTCATTTTTTTATTGCATTAGTTTCGAGGCAGGTACAGAGACATGGCAATAAAAAACAGAATTTGGTCCAATTAAAGAGTATATTTTCTCTTTAATGCTTCAGAAATATATTGATCGCCTGCATTTTCATTAAGTCTGTTGTTTTTGTTAAAGCCAGAAATAAATGCTCTGGACTTTCATTCACATAATACTCACAAATACCATAAAAATAAATACAGATTGTCTAGATCAAGAGTTTAAAGAACTCCATATATTGTGTTCAACTGCTACTAGAATACATTTAGCTACAAAAACATGTTTATTATTAAACCCATATATTCAATGTATTTGAAACAATATTTTCAGCCAGAACTGTGACGGTTAAAGATATATAGTTAAAAACAGTGGTCCGACCTTTCTGCTGTGCTTATATACTTTGTGGCTTTCTTAGGAAATTTGATAAACCAAATTCAGCAACACTGGATTACTGTGGATGGCAATTGCAGTAAAACACATTTTAGACAACAAAAAGAAATTCATACTAGCACTTTGTAGTGGACTTGTAATATGCATAATATGTAGACCGTGTCTACATGTCACGTTCTCCCTCCATCTGCTGTTTATGTTCCACAATGTCACTACAGAGATGTCAACAAATGTACGTGTTGGGATCATGCTACACATGGTTATGTTTAGGCATCAAAAGCACATGGCAGCCAGCAGGAATATCAACAAACTCACATGCTGGCAGGAATGGTAAGGTTTAAGCAAAAGAGGCACATGGTAAGATGTAGAAAAAATCCCATCATGTCCAGATGGGAAGCGTACACCAGACTACCACATTAAAGTCTGAGATTTGTTGGACCAATCTACGCCCCTCCCACTCACCCTGTAAGCACCCTTGCGGTCCTTATATTGCGTAATTTCCAGCAACGCTTCTGCTTGACACCTATCGTAAACAAACATTGTGATTTGGTGTGTTTGGGTATATTTTCTGTAGCAGAACTAAGAACACCACAATAAAATAAAGCTGATTTTGGTCTAAAAACTTAGAACATGTTGTAAATTTGCAAATTGTAAAAATTGTAAAATTTTAAATTCAGGCCCTGCCTCTTTTACATTTCAAAAGAAAATGGAAAACCAACATACCTGAAACCAAGTGCTTCATTCTTCAGTGCATTATGCAGCGACTAGTGTATGTCTTATTCCACCATTACAGGGTCAGAAGTGCAGTGAAGCAGATTGCACTGCAGTGCACCATTGAATTACACAACTTACTTTGCGAGGGCCTGAGAGAACGAGGGCCCTCAGCCGTTCCACCAGCATGCACCATCCACCAGCCATCTCCTGAGTGGGCAAGAAAAACTCCACATGCTACTGCCTCCATTACCCTGCACACTGGATGCTTATTTTCAGGCACCCTCCTCTATCTTCCTCTCCCCAGCTGAGAATGAATGAGTGCACACCGGGGGGTGCAAAATAATGGATGGGGACAGTTGGGAACAATGTCTGCGAAACACCACGGGGACTTGTGTTTACCAGACAAAACTGAACATGCACATTCCATTATGTGGCAGTCAAAAACTAAGCAATCAATGTTTCTGTATGGGAGACAATTGAATCAACAGGCAACTGTGTTGTCAAGCTTTTAATGGCTGTGAATTTGAGAGCGGAATTGCCTGCGCATACAGAGCACACCTGGATGGCAATGTAGGGAAGTCGAATAGTTTCCCAGATAAACACCACAGACACACAAATTCAATAATGTGGCTCGGTTTGTCTCTCTCACTTTGTATCACACACACACATACGTGCACACAGCACACACATACATGCACATATCAAAGACCACAGTTTGGATCATGCCGGGCTGAATATGAGCCTGACGCATTGACTAACCTATGATTCATCATCCTTGTGTATAAAGTTTGTGATGGGGGATTCATGCGTAGTGTTTTTAATTGGGTGCTTTATGTTTTTGCAGCGAACCCAACATGAGCAATACATTTTTCACTGCGTGCTGAAGCAGTTTTGACATATCAAAGCACAAGCGTAATAACAGTATAAGGAGAGCATATTTTTAGTAATGGTAGCCTTTTTTTGACTTACTGTAACTGTCATGCATGTTGCACTAATCTTAAAGATACAAGATTATACAAAGAGCTGCAGTGAATGTTAGAAAATATGCTCACCAATAACTACTGCTGGGTTGTCAATTGGAGGTCAAAAAAACAGGTGATGGGGGTTTTATTCCCTTCAGACTGACATCACTGTGCTGTTTTAATCTCCTTAAGTCAGATTAAAGAGTTCAGAGTTTTGAGAAATAAAACAGCTGGGATTTCTGATTCCAGAAAATGAAAAACAAGCACACCAATTTTGTTTCACAGTGCGTCTATTTAATGAGAGCTGTTTGTGTCATGGGCAGCCTGACCATTTTCTCCTTCTCGCAGTTCAATTAAGGCTGTCGGTTATACATAAAATCATGTGAATATATTTGAAGTGTCCTCGGAAAAAAAAGGTTCAAGTTAAGCCCCTTTTTATTTTTGGCGGTGAACATCTTTAATCCTATGCGTCCCTCTGGTGCCTTAATGACACATTAGGCTCTTTAGGCAGCACAATGACTAATGTTGTCATGTCCTCTGCTTTGGCATAGAAGAGCTTGTCTGTGCATGCACATCAAAGTGAGAGTGCTTGTATGAATGTGTGGCACATAATGGAAGGCAACTGAATGTTATCCTCATTTCCTCTTGTCCCAGACGTCAATCAATGATTCTTTAAAAGCCTTTTTGTGTATGTTTCAGAAAATGATTTTCGAATATAATGAAACCAAATGCATAGTAGTGTGGTTAAGGTCAGGTGTGTTTTTCTTTGCTGGATTTTAAACACATTATGAGAAGCGTTTTTTTAGTTTGGTGCATTGCTCTGCAAAGATGACTGCATTGTGTGATTGCTATTAGAAGAGAGGGTGACTAACTGTAGTATGAGCTGGGAGACAAATGACTCATTCCTAATGTTTAACATCCATATGAAAGAAAAAAAAACTTGTGCTATATGAGCCTTGGACAAGGGCAAGCAAGCGATACATTAGTCCAGAAAAGGGAATCATATCTGTTTTTATGGCTACAGGCTCTTTTTCATTGAACAGCACTTTCACGTCAAGTGACCTTGCACACATGTGAATTCCCCCGCAGCGATCACCCGCATCGAAACGCATGTCGAGCTTGGGAGTGTGACAAATCCAAAATGAAGAAATTGCGAAAAGATTGCGGCTGTTTGTCCTCAAGTTGGTGTCTCCTTGAATGTCAAGTCTTTTGTAAGTCAAGAGAAGAGAAAGTGGGTTTGGACTAGTTGTTTAACTTCCTGAAGTGGTGCCCGCTCACTGACAGTTACATCACAACTGACGTTCTTTGCTAAAGCTCACGTACTTCCTGAGCCAAATAGAACCTCAAAGAAAGAGCTCAGGTTGTCAATGTCACCATGTTGTGGGCCTGAGTTAACATTAGCAGCCCTCCCTCACTGCTCTCTCTCACTGTTTGATAGGAGGCATATTCGGGACTAATGTGGAAACAGTGGTTTTACAACGTGATAGTGACCAAGGCATTGAAATTGACAATCAGTTTCAACCTTGGGGGTGAGTTTACTATGAGGTGGGCGTTTGATGGGGTCTCGTTTAGTTCTTGGTGACACGGAGATACAAGGCGCTCTGTTCCACTCAATTATCAAAAGGGCAGGACAATAGTGCAGCAACAGAGAGATAAGCAACCACATTTTGTGTCTCATTAAACAGGATAACGACTAAATAGCCCCTCTACTTAAAGCCCTGTTGTTCTGTGGTCAGTTTGCCTCAAAGAAAACCTCATTTAAGGATTCAGCAGGCATGAATGAATGGGGAATACATGACACCAGGTATGTGTTTTTTCTGAAAAGGCTGATGATTTTTGATTTTTTGGTTGTTCGTCTTAGTGCTATGCCGGGCAGAACTGTCAGATGGTTGCCTGGCAACAACGCAACTAATTTTGTATGCTGTTATTGCTTTGACAGAAGATCACCGTGTCTTACAATCTGTTGATCATCCTGCTCAACCATGTTTTTCTTCTCTGCAAAAAGGAAGTACTTTAATAAAAGAAGCCACAGAAGACATTAAATCAGCAGATTTGATTGCTTGTCTTTTTGTGTTGACTTGTCAAAATGAAGCGCAGCATTTGCATACATTATTTGCATACATTATTCGCACCATCCAGAAACGTCCTCTCTATAAAAAGGATCAATATCATGTTTATATAAAGCTCAGTCTTCAAAAGAGAAGGGCGAGCCACACCTTTTTCATTTGTCAGTTGTCGAAATAAAAGGACAGAGTAATTAACATGAATGATTGTTTATAGACCTTTAATTCGAGCAGCGGTGGTATTTGACTTCATGAGGTAGCTGATTGAGAGGACCTGAGGGAGGGTTATCAGCATAGCAGTAAATGTAGCACATTCCTCACTTCTAAGATGGAGCACAGTCTTTAGCTGTGTCCCAATTCCCACACTCCTTTTCATTTCTAATGTTGTTGTTATCCATTAATTTTACTCAGTTACCTTACTTATGCTGGCCTTACACCAAACGACTTTTTAAGCGATTTTACTGTCACAGATGAATTTCCAATGCCAAAGTAAATTTCTTAAGAGTTATACCTCAGTTGGTGTGAGCTTCCGTGATCATGATCATTTGGTTTAAGGGGGGTCATAAAACTCAGTCTGAACTGTCTTTAGTCAGTTTTCTAGTCTTTATGTTCTGACAAATCATAACATGTTAAATATTATTGTCAGTTTTTTGTCTTGGCTAATGCAAATACTAAAGGAGAGAGTTGTGGAGTTACCAAGAGTTTATGTTTAATTTGGCTTGTGTCTAATCCATAAACCAGCACATATTTTCATGAGACATCTTCATTTTTGAAACAATTTGCCTCCCATTTCAACGGTCTTCTCCCTCTAGAATACATATAATACAAGAATACAATAACAAATAACAAATACATATTCTGTATACAAATTCTATAGATTTTAGTGATACTGAGTGATACATATGATGCCTTTTATCTTGTGTTTTTAGAGTTCTGTGTTTTTGCAGAGATGTAAGAAAGTGTTTATATGTTGTATTTCTTAAAAAGAGTTCGACATAATAAAGGAATCTAGTTGTAGTTTGCAAAAAAGTGACTCTGCAAGATCTCCAGTCTTTTCAAAAAAGTGTGTGACAAAACGCTCACATTGTCTTTCGATGTGAGAGGCTGTCAGATCATGGTAAAAGACAAGACAGCCCACTGTCAGTGGTGGTGGTTGTGGATTTTGGGTGAAGAGTTGTAGGCTTTGGCTCTTGTCTAGGTGCCTCATCTCCCATTCTCGTTCCATTCCTTCTTCTTAAAATATTTCCAAAGTCTTGTAGTGTATGGTAGGTTTGTAAAACGCAAAGGGTTTAATTGAAAAAAACGGACATACTGTATAGTAAGTATATCTTTTTCAACCCAGATTGCCTATTGTATGCTTGTAATTAATGCAGCAAAAATTTTACAAACTTTAAGCAACCAGACAGTTTCCTGCAGTCATTCAAACTTCAGTCTTGTTTTGACAGGAACAGAGACTGTAATACCCATAGTCCTTGCAGAGAAATTAGGGAACATCCTTTATCATGCTGTAGCAACTCATTAAGTGTTATGCAGTTATCTGTTTAATAAAGCAGTGACAAAACTTTTCATTTATCTTTGTAAAACTTAACCTTTATTCACATATGGTACATTCAGTACAGCACCATTTGAATTTTACCACTTCCCACTGCCTGAGACACATGTATGCGTTTCTCTAGAGGGATCAGAGTACCGTATCATTTATATGTGTCCTGGAGCAGAAGTGGTTCACTCCAAGACACTGACAGCATCTTTATAACCTCCAGGCTAAGCTGCCATACCAAGTCAGATAGTAAAAGTGAAAATCTAATAACTGGAGTTGTATAAATCACCCTACTCTTCTCCATGGTTGCAGAGCAAAACAGTAGAGCTTGTAAGTGGTAAATGGGGCGCCCAGGTGGCATAGCGGAAAGTGGAGCCTCTTTCTTGGCCAGGCGTCTCAATGAGCACAATTGGCAATATTTCTGTATGAAAGGCAGCACGAGATCCTGTCCTAGTTTCTGCTTGTTAACTGGAGAGTAGGGGAAATCTGGAATAGCGTGAAGCTCCGTGCTGCTCTCCCAGTGGAGCTCGCCCCCTGTCAGGTGAAAAAGAAGCAGTTGGTGACTCTGTGTGTGTCAGGTGGAGCACATGGTAGTCTACACTCTCCTAAAGTCACCAGTAGGAGTTGGCAGTGACAGGAAGTGCTTCACACAGGGGAATTGGCGACAACTAAATTGATACTTGCCAGATAGGGTAGTTGCAAAGAAACATATCAAAATGTTTGAGTCATGTTTTCACTGACTGCAGTCTAATCATGGAATGCTTGTAATGTCAACACATGTTCAGTGACAATGTGTGTTTTCAGAATTGGCAGTTTACAATTAAAATACCCCATAGGATTTGGTCAAGTCACTTCAACAGGGAAACACTGTGAAATATACAGTGCAATGTTGGGAGGCAAACAGAAAAGACTTTAATGGCATGTATTTGTAAAAATATGAACTGTAACTGTGTTAACATAGTGCTTTTGTTTCCTTTCACAGACTGGCAGGAAAGAGAAAGGTGACCCATTGAACTCAGCCATCGATAAGATGACCAAAAAGACCAGGGACCTGCGCAGACAGGTGAGTGTGTCTTTCATGCTACATCTCAGTCTCTTTTATACACTGTATCTACCTGCTTAAATTAAGTCACTTTAAAGGTTTTTTTCTGATGTTTTGTTGTGGTTTCGTCCATCTCTCAATACTTTCTTACCCTACTTGTGGTACACAGCCCCAAGCCCATTCTTTCCTACTAAGGACTTTAAAAACGTAGTCGTTTATTTTTTAAAAAGGCTAAATAATAACCTCAAACAGCTGGGCACTGCAGCTTCCAGCAAGCACTTTTCGAAAGGGAGTAAGCATTTGTTTGGGACTTTTTTCAGCCGCAGATTCTGTGCTCTAATGTTTATTTAGAACGTGGGGACAGTTTATGTGGATCTTTTCAGATAAAAAACTACAGTGCCCTAAATTTTCATCTCAGTCAGAGAACATGTTACACACAGTGGCACACAAGTGGTGGGGAGCCCTAATACAAATTGCTGCCCCCCCCCCGGCGAAATAATTGGAGGTTGAAATAACTGTCTTTAAAGGGGTAGTTTGGGATTTTTAAAGTGGAGCTGTATGAGATACCTATGTAGAGTCAGTGTATTACATACAGTTGCTGGCGGCTGACAGGGCACGCACCCCGACAAGAGTCAATATCGAAACATATTTTAGCCACTTTAATAAAGACCTAACTAAAAAAAAACATCAGTCCAAGTAGACACTGTATTTAGAGTATTTTCACCACTTAACCTCACTGTCACACAGCCTTTTTCTTTAGCACTACATTTCTCTTCTGCTGCCAATCAGCTGTTTTGTTCAGAAAGTGCAGTTAGCGGCTGTTACACGATCTGACTGAAATGACTTCACGTTAAAAACAGCATCCACTTAGACGGATATTGTATTTTTTAGGTAAGCATTTATTAAAGTTGCTAGAATACATTTTGATATTGGCCCCTGTATACAGCATGGTAATGCTGAGCTGTGGGTGCATTCCCCATCTGTTTCTGCAAACTGGGAGCTTGTTGACCGCCAGCTACTGTATGTAATACATTATATATACATAAGTGTCTCATTCAAAAATCCCAATATATCATTTTAAGAGGTTGTGACGTGTTAATATTTTCTTAGAGTCAGCTTTTTTTTTGTTTTTTTTGCATTCACATGGACTCACACCTATGGCATAGCTATCAGGACTAATTTATGGTTCAGCATCTTGACACTTCGGCAGGCGGACTGGAGGAGCTGGAGATCAACCACCAATCTTTCGATAAGTTGATCTGTTCTATCTCACAAGCCACAGCCACTTCAGTATCCAGTGAAACTGAACAACTTAGGGCAACCATTGCTTCCAACCATGTTGGCATAGCATGATGAGAAGGTGGCTTAATAAAGCACCAAAGATAGGCTAAATTTTGGATAGAGAACAAGTGGCATGTCCATTTTCAAGTGCTTTAACTTTCATCTCAACTTATTTGAATCAAAATGTGTTCTGTGTGTATCAACAAGTCTCCCCTGAAGTTTAGAGGGCTTAAGTTTAGGTTTTTTCCCTTACGATGAATGTCCTCATTCAAATTCAAGTTGTATATTTGTCTCTAAGGAAAAGGCCAATCAGTCAATTTGAAGAATAATTAATTGTCTTTCACATATAAAGATAAAACAGGATTATTGTGGAACTGCACATTTTTCATTGGCTCTATCTAGCCATCCCTACAAAAATCTCTTGGGATGCGACTGGTTGCACATTTGAAAATTGTTGCTCACTGATGTGTTCTTGCTGTTTTATGTACAACAGTGAAAATACAATATCTTTTTGACAGTTTGACAGTAGCAAAACCTAAACTTATTTTTTAATTACTCTCTCTCTTTCCCATACAGTCACCGTTCACAGTCTCAGAAGCATTGTACAGAGACAGACATCAATACAACATTTAACACAATGAATAAAAATCAAAGTATCTGTGAGACACGAGACAGCAGCATGTACTGGGCCAAGCCTCGTTGCTGCCAAAGCTTGATATTCCATTCTGATAAAGCATCACAAGGGTTCAGGGACAGGTCACCAGTAACGGGGTCAGAAACATGCCGTTAAATTACCTCCCAAATTACACTGTAACAGAGATGAATAAGAAGGCGATTCATGCTGTGATATGCAACATAAGAACTCAAAAGCAATATTGATTTATTTTTCATCATCATTGAGGACGAAATTAATCTTCCCCTGTTGGATCTTGCAGAGTATGAAAAACATAATCTGTACCATTGTTGGAAAAAAAATGGACACTTAATGAGCACTTGCAAGTGTCTGTTGATGTAATACAATCATTCAAGTATGCTTCTGGGATACTCTTTCAATTCTTATTAATTAAAACTCAAGTTCTAGTGACTTGTACCTCACACCTTTAAGTAAAGATTGGAGCACGTTTGAGCACGCATCTTGCCCCAGAAAAAGCAGGGCCCATATATAAGCCATCAGGACATGAGATGTGTTCCCTGAATACTGTTTCACTCCCAAACAGCCCTTTCCTGTCATGCTGTGCAAGATAGGTTTTTTGTGTGCAGGAGAGGCTCTCCGGCAAAATTGACAATAGCAACTACCTGCACAGAGTCGTGGTGGTTGTGTCCTCTCTGACCTCTTAAGACCAGGGGATCATTCCAGATGGGAGGCTATAAGTCACCCTCCCGTTGGGCATTTGGTTGGGCTGCCTGACAGGCTGGCAGGCGGTACTCACTCTGACAGGATGCTCTATTGACTCAGGGTTTGGCTTGACAGAATGGGCGGTCTGTTTGAGCTTCGAGTTTAGATGGGAGGGCAAACACATAGCACACATGCAGGCATTACATAGAGCTGTGATACTGTAATTATGCGTTTAGCAAGTCAGTGGCGCCGTGTAGAGACACAAGACCTTCCTGAGGGGAGGAGCACAATTGCGCATTCAGGCTCCATTGTGAAAAGGAGGGATCAAATATTACAGCAGACAAGTACAAATGACAGACAACGTTTATGAAATGGGAGCAGGTAAGACCGAACAAGCCTTGTGACAACACCGCCAGAGAAATGCAGCATTGTTTTTTTCTTCTTTTTTTTTTTCTCCCTTTCATGCTGTTGTTTACATGCAAGACAATGCTAAGCTGTCTGTTATCCAGGGCAAATTCAGTAGATGTCAAACACATCGTTCCCACCCCTTTTTTTGTTTTCTTAATAAATGTAAATTTCAACAACACTCCCTAGTGTGATGAAGACAATGGTGCATTTGTCATCATGCAAATGTTAAAAGAATGTTTGATCACAAACATGACATTAGAGTATGTTTTCTATCCAAACCAGATAAATGATGGATGTGAAAGGAAGTGTTGAACCAACCTTCACCACTCAAAAATTACAGCCTGGCAACCTGTTGTTAATCCTGTCTCCATCCACAATGATTACACGGTTGCCTTTTATTTACAATAGATATTAATCATCCACATCTCCTGACGAGAGCCGTTCAATCACCACCGAAGTCTATATTCACAACCATGTCCATTTACTCAGCTTTCTTTTATTTTAGTGTGTTTCCCACAATAGCAAACATAACATTTTTTTTGCAGTTCCACAGGATTGTGCACAAAGGCAGGCACACACATAAGCACACACGCGCACGCACACACACACACACACACACACACTAACTTAGACAATGATAAAATGTAAAACAAATAGCCGAGCCTCCCTGAAGGCTTGACCGTGCCCCTCTGTGGGCCAGCACATGAAATTTACATATGTTCGAATTTACATATGTTATTGGTTCTTGGTTTAAAGATACATGCAGATTATTTTGCAACTCGCAACTGTGTTTAATGATGCTTTTTTTAATTATGAAAATCTAAGTATTGGTTTCTTTAGAGAATCTGTTTTTGCCAGGACTAAGGACAAAAGGCTGATGATATATGAACTAAACCAAAACTCTGCACTTTTACAATTAAAAAAAAAGAATATGGTACAGAGAATTATGTTGTATAATTTCTCCAAAAAAAAAAGCGAAAATCTCTCTGTGCTCAGCTGAGGACTGTTGAAATGTTATGTTAATTTATAGAAAAGAGGATCTGTCTAATGTGCTGTCGAAAATTAGTTCCATTTTGTTTTCACAAAATTAAAATAAATGAAATGAAAAATAATGTTCTCATCAGACATAAAAAAGACAGCAAATATCTAGGTTATCTGACTATCAAAACTACATTTTATGCACTTTCATCACCTGACAACAAGCTCTGGTTTATTTTTATCTAAAACTTCTCTCTAAGCCAGTGCCCCTTATGTATTACCAGCCTTCTAGCAGCAGGTGACCCTCTGCCTTCCTTGCTGTACATCTGGTGCTGGCAGCAGTGGGGTTTCATTCATGCTGACCTTCTGGTACAGGATGTAGGCATAATTTATAGAGGCACTGATCATTCCCATGCGATGCATCATTAATATAATAAAAATAAAATACTAATATTGTGGCTTTCAAACATAAAATAGACATTTCAATATAGGGCATACAATATATTGAAGTAATATTGCAGGTATTCGTAGAAGCAATAACCAACCTCTGCCTTATGAAGGAAGTATATTGTATACTCTGTTTGTGAATAATATGGACAAGAGAAAGAACATTTGGAAAGCAATAAGCAACCTTAATCTGGTCCTTGTGGCACACCAAGAGTAACCGAAGGAGAAGGAGGAATACCTGTTAAAGCAGATTAAAAATAAGAAAAACTGGTTAAGTCAGATTTAAATAGTGTCAGACTGTGTCCAGAAACTATGCTGTTGTAAGACCCAGTGACGTCAGACAGGGCACTCAGCTGAATTTCAGTATTCTGCACCACTGAATGGAGTAACCTTGTTTTTGCAGATTTTCAAGGCAAGATATTTTAGATGTTCTAAAGAAAATGATTTAATTATCTGTCAAACTTCCAAGGCAGCCAGAATGTTATCTCTGTGGCTTCTTGAATTGTATCACACATTTTCGAGGTATAAAGGTGAATGATGAAAGTTTGATTAAAGTGTTTAATAATTCTGACTAACCGATGTTAATCCATTATACTGTTGTTGATCTGAAATAGAAATTGTCAATAATGTGTTCTCTAATTTAGTACTGCCTTTTTTGATAGTAAATCAAATGCTTTCATGTATTCATGCATGCATAGCTTGGATGTCACTGAAAATGTGACAAGGTAGAGGAGTTGAAAGGAAAATGGTCTGGGCTGGATACTATTCAGCACAGTAGATGTAGTGTAGGTGTAGAGTTGGAGGGGAAGTGGATGTGCATGCAGCGACTTTGGCTTTTATGCAGGAGTTCGCCTACAGTCACAAAATGTTTACATTTGCCTTTGTATTATCTGCAACCACTTTTGATCTTTCCTTAACCTTAAAAAGACTTTTAGTTGCCTAACCTTAGCCATAATTTTTGAAGATTTGCTCAGAGGAGGGATGCTTGGAGGGATAGCATCTTTTGATACTATGTTTTGGTAACTTTGAAACTTTGAAAGTCCCTACCTCCTACACTTTAAATGCACAGAGCCTCTACTCAAATCAAGCTTGCACAAACTATAACTCTTGACAAAATGCTGATTATCTGAGCTGTTGTCCTTAAACAGCTCACCTGCTATTGAAGAGCCCCTGAGCTGCTCATAGCATTGAGTATTCGCATCCTTGTTTGTTAAGCATTTACATGCAAATTTGCAGTGTGCCTAGGGATGAGTGGTTGAGCCCATAAAGCCCCATTACAGAGCAAAGCCCATGTGCCCATAAAACTTGGGGTTATAATTCTAAGTCATTGTTTTTAGTCAATTTAATTAATTTATTTCAAGTTTAACTTCAAATTGGCAGAGCTTAAACCTTATTTCCGCATAAGAAATGCAAAATGCCAGATGAGATGTCTTAACAGATCAGAGGAATAAAATGTCAAGACAAGCTAATGAGTAATCCAGTTGCCCAATAATAACAACATCAACTCAAGTTTGAAAATTGGCAGTCCTTGTTGTTTAGGATAGTGGCCGGTTTTTTAGTTCAGCTTATTAATAGACACAACAAATCTGGAGTGTTTTTTGAGGTTCTTTATATAATTTAATATGCATGTGCATTCGCTTGCCTGTTTCATCACAATAACACCAAAATATTTTGTCTTAGCCAGACCTGATGTCATTACTGTGCCAGAGTTGTGCAACACGATGTCGAAAGATGTAGTCTCATTTTCCAATTCAGCGGGCTTTCACATCAGCGACCCAGGTCAAGTATATTTGACTCCAAGTCCAGTTTTCTTGATATGTGTGAACATTGTGTATCGCACCTACTTTAAAAGGTGGTCTTGAGTACAGTTCATGTATACTCTGGTGTGGCACGATCAGGTTTGAACAGAATTGTACTAAACCACAAAGGTGGACTATTTAATGTGACTACAGGGAGTTTTTAACTAGCTACGAAGAACTGTCAATTTTATACTGATAACTCTAAATCGGACAGTAATGCAGCCCACCGCGGACAGACCGAGATCGAACTTTACTGCCATCTTCAATCTGCAGTATGAGTTCTGGCAGGAGTTCTTTTGATGTGCTCATAGGCTTCTCAGGGGTTTCTCAACTCTGACAAGAGATAAAATAGACAAAGTTGAGACTTGAATTTGAACACTGAGACAAATTTCTGAAATTGTGCACACTCATTATAAACCAGTCAAGTTTTTTTTGGATCTTACTCTTATCTCAAGAGTGGATTACTTTAGACATAATAAAAATGACTGCAGTGTGGGAGAGAAAAAAGAGAAAATCTTAAGATCTTAAAGAAGGATTTGGCTGAGACAAGAGGAAGGCGAGCTGAATTTAAGAAGTATGAAAAAAATTGGTCAAAATTTCATATTGATGATTAATTGAGCTCATTGTCTAGGAAAAGTAGACTGGACAAAGATAAGATCTTATTTTGGATTCTCTTTTCCTCTAGGTGATGGTGTGATGTTCTGTGTTCTCACAGAGCCACTTGTTAGCAACCACCTTTCCTAAGACACATTAAAGTTTCAGAGTTTGCAAGTGTGGTACTCACTGACGAATTTTATATCATGGAACAAAATGGAAAAGCCTCTTAAACTTGTGTTAACCGCAGACCTAATATAGGGCTTCCAACCCAGAAACCCATTCAGAAAACCAATTGACTTTGAGACAAGGGAACCGGTGGTGCTGATATGTTAAAGGATTTCTGGGTTTTAGAACTCATGACTGGGGTAGTCTATGTGAAAATGCCCTTATTTTAAAAATGTAATGTAAAAAAAGAATGTACTAGATTGTGGTCTCTCAGCTGACTTAGTTTTAAGCATTCTTTACTCTTCAAGTCTGTCATCCTCCTTGACTTGGCTTTACTAAGTCAATGTGGTCTTCAAGCCTACATTAGTGTTAATGCACTTGAATTATAGCCCTGTTTACTTAATGTAAAAGTTACTTTTCTTCTTAATGAGCAATTATTGAAGGAAGCTGCCTCTTGGCTTGTGCATCCGATCATGAGACCATCTTGAACTTTGGAGAGACGTCACCACCCTCTATTTTGCATGGATGTCAGCAGTAGCTGTATTTCAAAATACACTGATGACATAAAAGCACAACCATTCTCTTAGTACGAATAAAGTGCTGTTCAAGTTAGAGGTCTTTGGTTCATGAAAAGCAGTGGTTGTTTAGCTGAGGACTCTTGGAGAGGAGGCTTAGTTGAGCTGTCTAAAATTCAAGAACATGGAGTGGATGGCTCAGTTTCACAATAACAGAGAACTGGAGCAAATATGTACATACTTAACAAATATAATGCCTTTATCTGAAAAAAAAGTGCAGCTCATTCACGTCAGACATGAGTATGCTTTAGCCTCTGGCCTTTTTTGAGAGTTTCGCATTGAGGATGAGCTGACAACTACAACCTGTGCATCATTTTTATTGTTATTTTTGTAGACGATGTTTTGCTTTTAAAACCAGGACTGTAATCAACAATGCCAGTGCAACAAAGATGACCTTTTCAATGTGAAAAGAAATTAAGAGGTGGCAGCAAAAAATTTTTAAAAATAGTTCCTCTCTTTAATTAGTATTCACTAGGTAATCAACCAGACAAAGTTGTTGGAAATGAGCCATGTGTTCTGCCCCCTGTCATCCTGTCTGTAATGAATGCATCTGTCAAGTCATCTCTCTGGGCCGTATTTTGACTGATGGTTGATTCCAGGATTCCCTATAGCACAACTGCCTCGCATATTTTTTCTCTCTTCCTGCTTTGGGATGTTGAAATCATTTCCATTTCTGCCATTAGTTTCTTGATTAGTACAGCTGTTTTTAATTGTTATAATGTTAAGGAGGAACAGCTGCCAGGGAATTTGTCAGCTGTTAAGTAACTCTTTTTTGGGACTAACAATTTAAGAATATTTGTGAAACCTTTCAATCTTTGCCTGCAAAATGTTTAGAGGCTTTGCTGTTATGGTTCATTCTTACCGCTCTCATCAGCATCAATTCCAGGTGCAGCTGTTGAGGTGCATACAATTAGTATGCTAGATATTTCTCCTTTGGGAAGATAGAAAACAAAGCTATAAGGAGAGCGAATATTGGATTTACATTCACCAGGTAGCCAGAGACAAGACTCCAAATGACCCATAATGTTGCCTTTTATCTGCAACTGTTTGCCAAATTAGCCATATCAGCTGTATAAGATGATAATACTAGTATGTCAGTTTTGTTTCGACAGCTCATTTCTGCCACAAAAGTGGACAAAAATAACAAAAAATAGTATCTGTATAAGTAAATGTGTATAATATGTTTAGACATATCACAATCACAGCCCATTATAGTACAAAACGATGTAGTCTGGTAAGGGCCCTAGCTCGCTGAATCCAAACTGCTTGATCACAGACTAAGCTTCCTCACACAACCCTATTGCCAGAAAGAATGTTGATATGGGACAATTCTGCAAAAGCCCAGATTGCATTCAATGACAGCTTTTGTGGTTGTCATGAATTCCAGCCAAATTTTTGTTCATCAAGACGAGTTTGGGTTTCACAGTTCCAGTAAATTATACACACAGTTCAAAACGTGTGCAGTGTTGGAAGGGTTACTGATAAAATGTTTTGGATTACTGAATACATGTAACTTGTCGCATATTCCATTAGATTACTCACGCTAAGTAACCTATTCTAAATACTTACGATTAATTTTTGAATACTTCAAACTGAGCTCAACTGTTTTGTTCTTATTCCATGCCAAAAACACATTCCTGACAGTGTCCTGTCCGTGCATCTCCTCTGCTGTTGACATCTTTAAAAAAAAAAAAACTCTATGGTTATGGCATGCTTCATATGAATTTCTCTCTGCGCCCTAACAGCAAATGAGCATTGCTCTCCAACCACACTGAATAAATTAAATATGCACTCCTGTTACATCATGTAATGAAACCATGAAGGCTACCTATAAGCTGTGCCATCGACATGAACGTCAACATGACTGTTGACATGAACCATTTTATAGCCAATAACAATTAGGTTGTCATTAGAGATTGTCATTTTCCACAACGTTTAGACCTCTAGCAATCTCCCCAGTTTTTGTAGTTAAATGAGGAGTTGTTGAGTAGATAACACTTTATTTCAACTTCAAAAATCAGCCATTCTTTGTTCATTGTGGACCTCTAAAAATGAGCATTAGGGAGAAATAGAAACAGGGTCTTTGACAAAAGCTCAGCCCAAAAGGTCAGCATTGGGTTGCTTTAGACCACTTAGAACTAAAACAGAAAACAACGCAATCAAACTGACTCTTGCTCACGTTGAATTCAGATAGTGCACATGTCAGAGCAAGTAAAACAAAAACAAATTCAACAAACCCTTCAAGTAATCTGTTTTTAAAGACTGTATTCAGAGTACCACCAATTTATAACTGTTAGGGAATACAGTTACCCCTGTTTTGTGTTTTAAACAAGACATTACTTGTATTTCATTGCTCCCCAACCCTGAATATGTGTATTATTTATAATAATTTAGTAGTTAATGGTTAGTGGGGTGAGCTGTAATAGTTTTTTACTCTGAATGTGAACTATGGCAGAAAAAAAATAGGTGGGGAAACACTTTCCCAAAGGCTTGAACACTCAGTAAGAATGCAGCAGCCCTGAAGGTTGAGAAGGGTGTCTCACTGATAAATCACTACCCTGTGAATGCTCTGCTACCTCTATTGGTGTTAAACAGTCCGATAATCCCTGGCTTTTGTCCTGAGGTAAGCATGGCTGCCAGGGCTCTGCTTGCCACCTCAAACACTGATTTGGTTTGCACATGTTCTTACATGTGATTCTAGTCAGTGGAACTGGTCGGTCAATTACTACACAGTCAATTGCATGTTATGATCAGATAATCGGAATCCTATAATCATTTTAAAAAAAAACTGAGCTAGATGGATGTGATCAACAGTCACATCGTCTCGAACAGGTTTTCCTTTAGGAAGATAGAAACTTAGATTTTAAGCACCCTTGATGCGCCCTTTGCCTTGTGTCTAAAACTGGATTCCCCTGGCTAGTATTGCATTTTGCAGGACACATTAAATGAAGGCTCTGAAATGAGGTATTTAATGTGTTTGTCCTCAGACTGTTGATGATCAGTCAGTCCCTCTTCCCCCCTTTCATTTCTCCACTCTCCTCTTACTAATCATCTTCCCATGCTCCCTGATGGATATCATATATGAGAGCTATTACTTAATTTTTGATTTGCTCGGGCTGTTTCCCCTCAGCCGTGACTCCGGCCGTTTATGCTGTGATTGCTCTTGACATTTTAATAAGAAACTTTCCTGTGCTGACCCCAAGGTACCTACTGCTGTGTGTTCTGAATCACAAGTGAAACATAACAGAAACCAAAGTGTAACTGTAAACACTGAGAAATTCAACATAGTGTTCCCTTTTCAAGTGCAAATTCATGGTTTCCACCTTTCCACCTCTTATATGTGTTAAGACCATCAAACTGTAGACAAGTCGAGTTGGCAGCCTCTTAATACTTGTGTTTACGCATGATAATTCTCCATGTATTTTTGCAGTCCTTTTAACATTTATGTACTTGTGAGTTATATGCTGACCATAGGAGATGTTCTTAACATCTGATGCATCTGTTTTTAGGGCCAAGCAGGTGTCTAATCCCACCAAATACAAATATTCCCCCATTAAAAAGCAAATGTGCCAAATTAATGCTAATCTCATCTTTGAAGATCACACAGCCCTCCTACTTATCAGCGAGCATCACAGTTATTCCTCTGTCAAGTTTTGCTGTGCATATGCATCATCTTAATTATTTCACAGAGCTTCTTGTTAGCCACTTCAGTATCAGGTAGGATTCACTGCTGTTAATGTTAGCTATTTCCCCTCTGTGGATGGCAAAAGTAAAGAGATGTATAGGATAAGAGGCGTGATGGAGGGATACGTGGGAGTGTAATTGCACTATTTTCCATAAAGGAACGAATATTTATTCTTTATTTAGTCATTCATTCATTCATAGTCTCCTAGTCTCCACAGTCTCCTAATGGCTAATTGAAACAGGATCGTTCTTTAGGGTGTAATGTAAAATTAATTATGCACCTATGGATCCTCACTCTATGGCACAACTGTGCTAAAACTAAGTATGTAGACATCTAAACATTACACCCATATTTGATTGTTGCAAAAGCATTGCCATCAATATGCTGCTGAAACAGCCCCCAGTCTTCTCGGGAGGCTTTCCACAAGATTTTACAAGATTCTGCTGGGATTTGCCGCCATTCAGCCAAAGCATGGTGAGTTTCGGCACCGATGGTGGGCGAAAAGGCCTAGCTTGCAACTGATCTTTCAATTCCCCGTAGATAAGGTTGAGGTCAGCGCTACGTCCAGGCAAGAGTCCAACACCAAACCAAAAAAAACATTTCTTTACACATGAAAGTTCAAATTTGACCTTGGAAAAATTAGCTTTTAAGTGTGTCTCATGCAGTGTTAGGGAGTAGTTAACTACATGTAGTTCTATTACTAGTTTAACTACAATCTGCAGGAGTTGGTTAGCAGTTTAACTGTATTCAAATCTCAGTAGTTGTTTTAGTAGCTAACTGCTTTGGTTAGTGTAGTTTAAGTAGTTAATTTAATATCCATATTTAAAGTGTTCTCATGAAACGTCTTGGCAGTACAGCCTGGCACAGTGCTACAGCTCATTGGCCACAGTTGTCATTTTGATAAGTCACCTGTTATTTGACTAAAAGTACCTCGTTTGCAACAAAATGTTTGCAATGGAACACTATACATTTCCCCAAAAAGTAATATTTTCCGGATTCCACCCCAACAATTGCCCCTATCATCTCCTTAAAGCACATCTTTTGGCTGCCTAGATGAGGACCCTACTCCCTAAAACAGACTCACCTACCCTTTACTTATGATTTCAGTTTTAGTTCCATGTAACATTATGAGATTCCAGACAAAGATTGTATAATTTCCTTTGATGTAGTTTGGATGAAGTTAAACTACTCTCTAAAACTAGTTTTAGGTGAGTAGTTAAGTTGTATTTAACTACTTTTCATTGTTAAGTAGGTAGTAGTTTGGGACTCTACAGTTTTAATATACAGTACAACACTGGACTCAAGGACCTCGATGCGTTCCTGTTGGCATTGGCATGTTGAAACTAAAAACCAATTCTGAATCAAATTATTGACCCAAAGTTGGAGGCTTACTATTGTCTTCAATACCCCTGTATCTTGAAACATTAAGATCTACCTTAATTGAAATTAAGTGACCTCATCCAAATAACGAAAACAGCCCAGATGTGTCCACATACTTTTGCCCACATAGCCTTTCTTTCTATTTCTCTACCTAACTGTCTGTCTGCTTGTCTGTGTTTGAATCATTACAGCAGTCTTGGCTCACTGCTGTGTTTCATTTGTAATATGTTTTTTTGAGTCTTCATGCTGCCAATACCATCTTTGGAAAAATAAAATGTATGGCCACAAATGACAGTCAGAATGCAATTCCAGCACAAGTAACACTTTTTCAAAAAGTCTCAAACATTAATATGTAAAACAAAAACCTGATGCATTCAGAACCTGGAATCCACTGTGGCACTGCATGACTGGGGAGAAAAATAGCTGCCCCACTAACTTATAATGAGCACAGCCTGTGCTATCTATTGGAATTCCAGGTCTATTTCCTTTAAGTGTTAGTGAAATACAGAGGGAGTGTTAGAGGAGAGACGGCGGGGGTGGAGCATGGAGGAGGCTGAGATCTGAAAGATTGAAGATGGATTTCTGTGGGAGTGGTGTGTGGGCATTAGAATGCTGATGGTGCAGGAGAGACTCTGACTTGGGAAATCACTCGTCTGCATCATTTCTCCGCTCAAACCTACCGTCATAATCAGTTTCACTGTCGGGCATTTATGAGCATCCTGAGGCCCAGCTCTCTCTTACATTTATCCTATGCATATGTGTTTGTACGTGCCATTGACTAGTGATAACAACAACAACAACAACCTGTAAGGAATCTTTATACTTGGTAGATGTCCAACAAAGAACCCCACGCTCTTATAAGTCCTTTCAATTCTTTTATAATTTTTTTTTTAATCTTTTACACTCCAAACCAAAAGCAGTCCTGATGACTAGGCTCTTCATTATTGAATTTAAATCAATTCCTGTCTGACTCAGAAAAAATGTAAAGCCTTTGAAAGCCATTTTAACAGAGATCAGGATATACTGAATAGAGAGAGGATCATTTTATGACTCTGCTGGCTTTCATACCCTAGTGATCTGCATCACAAATGGAAAAGGTAGAATGCCACAACTGTCTACTACTGCATCTTGATCCGAATCAATTTTGATGTAGTATATGTCTCATATTGTTTGTCAATTACATATGTATTTGCTATCCTTGTTCATTTTATATATATATATATATATATATATATATATATATATATATGCTAGAATGTGCCTTCCACCAACTAGGCATTGCATTCTGTTACTTCTGCTCTGGCTTTTTGTGTGCAATTCTTCAGGTTTTTCAGACATACCATTGTCAAAGTCTCCATCAAACACTTTCTTACATCTAACTTGTCAAATACTGAATGCTTGGTCAGTGGACTACATGTCAAAATATAAGACTGGGGGCACCCCCCCCAGCATCAGTTTTGGAGGTTGGGTGATAGGGTGCTGAATTTATGAACATTATATGCATCGTGGCTTTTCAAAAAAGGGCCCCTGGGCCCCTGTTTACAAGCTTTGAATAGCTTATCAGGGTGTCCCATTTCACATGTCTAATTTTACTTAAATCATGTTTGTATTTACATTTTTGATAAACTCTGTGAATAAACAATAAACAAACAAACAAAATAAAATACTTCAATTTTCACAGGAAATGTACAGATTCTGCATGTTATATGTATGCAGTGTCTCTAAGAACATAGCTACAAAATGAAAAAAACATTGTTTTTAGGTTTAATTCATTAGGTTGAGGCAACAAAAGCACAATTAGGTGAAGAAAATAAACTCATGGTTGCCTTAAAATAAGTACGTTTGTTACTAAGGTAAGGGGCCGGGGTCAGGGTTAGGTGTTAGGGTTAGGTAATATAAAATCATGTTATATGTCACTAACATAGTATGCTACACATACTAGCATGTTACTTTGTAATGTTGATAACTCAACTGACTTTTGGTTTCACCTGGGAAATTATTAGTCTCCTGTGAAAGGCTGGAGTTTTTCTGACCCATCCGCCTTCCCTCCTACCCACCCTATGCAGACTTTTTCCACTCTTTATACTATGGCAGTTGCTCGGAGCGTCAAAAAGTGCTGTTGCCTGATGCATCACATACCACTGCTAAGGGCTGCCTTTGTGTGTCGGTATCAGACGCTGAGGGCAACTGACCTAGCATCACTGTTTGATGAGTTCGGAGTAAGACTGGGTTGTTCCATCACCATGGGCTGAATACAAATGATAGAAAAAAACACAAGACTAGAATTTGTGTTGTGTCCCAATATCCCCCATTTCTGTTTAGTGTAAGAAATGAATGTACCACTAGAAAATGATACAAGATGTGACTGACATCAGTAGCACTGCATTGTTTATTATCTCCCTGATCTAAGATCCACATTTTTATTATAATTTTTAACTGCTGTGACAATTTCTCACAGCTTTCCCATTTTGTTTGGGCACTTTAGTATGTATACTACCACCTTTGAGTATGCTTAACTTTGTCACTTTCCCAATGTGAACACTCCACACTCAAAGCCTGGTAAGAATTAAATATTAATTTATGACACAGTGATAGGTTACGGGTAAGGCTGTTAATTTTCCACATGCAAATTGCAGCTCAACAACATCCCCCCCAATCTACTCCATTACTTTATTTACTGCAGTGAGATCACTGGTGAAGTAATCACAGCTAAGGCCTACACACAGCCCACATCTTCTCCTCCACCTTTCCCAGAACGATAGTGGGTTCTGTCACACCTTCATCCAGTGCTGCAACAGCACTAACATAGTGGGAAGATAGTTCTGGCAATGCAAGATTTTTATCATGCCTGATTCCCCACCTTTCCCAGCAGGTGACGGGATAGCAAGGTTACACAATTGCACTGATGCAAGTCTGTTCTCTGCTGAGTGAAAAAGCTGCAATAGTCACAATTCAGAAATGTCAAAGTTTATCATCCTTTGAGAAAAAATAACCTGATGTTCTGGACGTGCATTGGATCTCACTACACATCTCATCAAATCAGTGATCCAGGATTTTTGGATAAAGGAGTGCTTTCAGAAAGTGTGGGCTCCAGGTTGTTTACAGCATTTGCAGACCTGTCATGTCCACTAGACTGGCCAAATCTATTCTCTCTCCAGAGGCAATAGTGATGGATTATCTGCCCTTAGGAAGGCATAATTCACTATTGTTCTCCTCCACTCTGTGGACTGGCAATCAAGTTTGTAATTGCTGCAGGTTATTTAAGTGCGATGACTTACATATGATTTTTTTCTTCCCTTAAATGAAATTTTCCCTTGTCAGTCACAGCTGTGAGCTTTCTTTCTCCGTTGCTGCTTAAACATTTTTAATTCAGGAATATGGTCACAGTGTTTGCTCTACATCTAATTATAGAAGATGGCTTGAAAAGTCAAACAAATCTCTTTCATCCATGTTGTTAATTAAATGCTTTTCACTTTAATGTCTTCATTTGAATGTGTGGAGAAGGGATAACTGCTATTTTTTTGTGTGGTGTGCATACAGTTTATGCTCTTTGAGTGTGTGTAGACCTTAATTGTGTAATCATTGAATCTTGCATTCCTCCTGATGGTGTTGTGTTTAAAAATTTTGAAAAATGTTGGATTAATGCCAAAAACACACCAAAAAGCTGCAAAGTGTGGCTTACTGCTGGAATAAATTTTTTCTGCAGCCGGGAGACATGTTCATGTATGTCAGTTGGATACAGTGCCGGACCTAGCACATCTGTTGCACTAGGCAAGCCCCCCAAGACAAGTTAACAACTTAGTTACCAAATAATAATAATAATAATAATAACACTACAATAATAGAATACAGTTTGTGCAAATTTGCACATTTTGGCTTCTTTTTTTTCTTTGTTTGTACTGTGTCTTGTGTTACTTTTGCTTTTCTTTTTCTCTTACTCTAATGCTCTCCATCCAGACCAGCTATAGGAATTAGATCTTTGGATCATTTTTCCCTAATGTTTGGGTTTTTTTTTTGAATGTCAGAAAAGTAAATCAATCAATAAATGTGTGGTGTGGGGTGGGGATTAGGGGCAACTCTGGGTGGCACCCTCAGCAGCTGCCCATGTTGTCTATGGGAAGATTGGCCACAGGTTATGGGAAAATCCATGTCAAAGAAGTCACAGGAGTCTGTTGACTCAGTGGTTATTCTGCAATCTGCCGCCAAAAGTGAAACTGTCGGAGCAGCTACCACAGCTTTATATAGACATTGCATGACAGCCACCAACAGGCTGCGCTTTAATGCTGCTTTGTGTATTTTCAGCACAATAAAATGCTTTGACTTGTATTATTGCCATTGCATTTTATTTTATTTCCTGCATTAATTGTTATGTTACTTTTATAATTAAAATAACAGTGATGTATTAAAACAGAATGTTTAACTTGAAATTATTATGTTCATAATTATATACAGGGTGTAGTCTAATTAATTAATGATGGAGGCCTTAAGGTTGTAAGTTGCCATATAACAAATGAATGGTGATGCTACATGTGCGGGATCCACCTCTTGTCCCTTCAGTGTATTCTTGTCTGTCTTGGTCTCATGTGACTAACTCTCTCTTTGTGTTAGATAAAGGACTTGTCTGTTGTGGTTTCTATACTGTTCCCTCTGGCATCTCATCACATATCCCAGTGAGGAGCATCAGGGTCCGTTTACTGTCTTATAAAACAACCAGTCCCCTGCCAGTTTGGTTCAAAACGATTCCATAAACAAAGATATAAGTTGCAAAGTCTTCCCCAAAAGCCCTTATGGGAAAAATGACACCTTACAAGCAATTTACACTCCTGCCCGTTGAGAGTTCTCCACATCTTTTCCCCTCTCCCTCTTCCTCTGCCCGTCCTCTCACCTTATTATGCTGCTACATTATATTCATCACAATGCTAAGTGATATGTAATCATTGCCAAATGTAATACAGTGAAGTCATCTGCAATATTATTAATAATATGACCTCTTCCCCATCTCTCTCTCTCTCTCTCTCTCTCTCTCTCTCTCTCTCTCTCCGGTGTTGCAGTTGAGAAAAGCGGTGATGGACCACATCTCAGACTCTTTCCTGGAGACCAACGTCCCTCTGTTGGTGCTCATTGAAGCAGCTAAGAGTGGAAATGAGAAGGAGGTCAAGGAGTACGCCCAGGTGTTCCGTGAACATGCAAACAAGCTGGTCGAGGTCAGTCATGAATTATACATTGGAGCACATGCATATACCCACATAGGTCTATTCCTATTCTCCGGTTCAGAACTAAAAAAATAGCTATGTGCAAATATATGAGCAATGCAGGTGAGGTCATTATAATGGTGTCTTGAATGAAGATAAAGAGCACACAGAGGCATTTCTCTCTTGCTAAGCAATACAAACAGTCCTCATAAAACAGGAAGACAAGAAATACAGTGTGCACTGCATGCTTAAAGCATGAATTTACTTTTTAGAAATTCTGATATGGTTAAAAGAAAAAGAAGAAAGAAAAAACATAAGAAAACAACAAATTCATTACACTGTAAAGCAGAAATATAATTAAAATAATGTGCTTGTGCTAACTAGAAAGAAATTTTACACTTTTTTCCAGACACACACACACGCACACACACTTGAATTCTGCACTAATCTTGTATGCACATTCTTGCTTTCACTAGTTGAATGCCATACAAATAGCTTTTCTCCCAGACAGTGGGGAGGAAATGTTATTAGATTATTTGCTATGTGGTAACAAAGCAGAATGGAGGTACATCTCGCTTCTAAACGTGCTCTTCATCTTAACTGCATGCACATAGACATTTGTGGCAAAAATCACACTGCAAACCACAACTTTAAGCTTCAAACATCATTGACTTTTATTTTAATTTTAGAAATAACATGCTCAGCGTGCAGCTCGGTGTGCAGAGCTCAACTGCTGTGAGTGATGTTGATGAAAAAAATAGACCTGTGTCCTTTTTCCCCTCAGTGTTTTATTAAGGTGATGCAAGTAGCCAATCACAGCCTAATTTAGACCGTCCTGAATATCAGTTGAATTTTTTTGACTTACTGAGGCAATTATATGCATTTCAGACAAATGTATTTGCATTTACATCATGCAACAGTTACTGCTTTGTTGTGATGAATAATCCCTTTAAAAGAATACTGTGTTGTCCCATACACTAAAAACGCCATCAGAAACAAACATGCTCATAATGGGCACCTGCCTGTCACAGCTCAGCGTTTCTAAAGGTTAACAAACAATGATCACAGCAACAGTAATTAAAGCTTTCAGGTATATATATTTTTCATGCCATACGTACCTCTGTGTAGTGATGTATAGCTATTGTTTACCTGTGTGAGGCTACAGGCACTGAGGGTCTGTTTACACACAAATCCACTGCTGTCTCTTTTGGCTTAGTTTGCAGCAAGAAGTCGTGCCTGTAAGGATGTGCCATGAATAAGTCTGACTCCCTCTTTATAAGTCTGTTGCATTTTACTCATATGAAGGCAGATTTAATCTAAAAATAAGCTCACAGTCCCTCAGTCAAAATTGGATCCTGCAGTAAGAGTAAATTACAGATCATGTTACTGCCACATGCTGCAAGCACACTAATACTCTTGAATTAGGACAGGTAAATAAGGCAGGAAGTGTCATTTGGCATTGTTACATATTGCAAATTTCTACTGTTTTCAAACTATAAAAAGTTTATTCTCCTCTTCATCGAACCAGCATCTCTGCATTTTTTTTTTTTTGTATTTTGCTCAACAAACAAACCTAAAATCATAATGTACATGTTAAGGGTCCAATTAGTGTTTTATTTGTTACTGGAGTTGCTAAAATGTCACAGTTGTTCAAAAGATGCAACATCAGTCCTCATTATTTTCTGATACGTTCTCCTTTCTCACATTTAGAGATGTAATGGAATAATTTTTTTTAGTTTGCACATTTGAGGCGAACTCTCTGACATAATGTCAAGAAAATGTATCTTTTTTTACAGATAAAATCATTAATTAATGTAGCAGAAACAGTAAAGCAGGTGACAAAACCAAAGCAAAAGAAAAAAAACATTTGACAATGTGTCTGCCAACCACAACGTTCAGTTCAGCTCAGAGTATCCAGGTTTCTGAGACTGTGCATGTGGTTCTGGACACAGTTCCCCAAGGTAACTTTATAGTCCTATTGGGTTATTTTTGCTCACATAATTACAGAGAAACTTTGACGGGGTGATTGGGAGGAACAGCCTTCCAGATCAAAGACTGAGTAGTGTTTTGTTACTGGACATCTGTGCTTATCTTGTCGAATCATTTACTCCACCCTGACGGAGGGTGGGGACATGCAAGTCTGCCCATCAGTCTGAATGTGTTTCCTGGACCTGAAGAGGGCTTATGACTGTGATACTCGAGTTGTCTTGAGTACTGCGGAAATATGGGCTGTCAGGACTGTTACAAGGATCCATCTAGAACCTTTAATCAGCACATTGATGCAAGACCGCCTGGTCATAATCTACATGTGTTTGCTACTGTGGGAAACAGACATCTTTTGTTGTAA
The DNA here is from genome assembly GCF_008729295.1 of Plectropomus leopardus. Taxonomy (NCBI): domain Eukaryota; kingdom Metazoa; phylum Chordata; class Actinopteri; order Perciformes; family Serranidae; genus Plectropomus; species Plectropomus leopardus. The sequence continues at coordinate 11,363,812 of NC_056466.1, forward strand.
ATGTTGTTCAGACAATCCATGATTCAAAGGCATCAAACTGCCAAAAGGGGATACATAAGGTGCAATTCGCCAGAAAAAAAATGTTGGCATTGTACATTTCTGAAAAAAACACATGCTACATTTGTATGTTCTCATTACGTGGACAAGTAAAAACTATATTTCTTTAAATTTCTGCAATGCTATGGTTATATTAAGGCATAAAAACCTCTTGGTAATTGTTTTGAAAATATCATGTTTTGGCTTAAAATACCTGGTTTCTTGGACTAAAACACAACAATGTCTCTCTAAGCTAAGCAACCATGCCAACCATGGAAAAAATAGTGACATGCATGATTGGTGGCCAAAGGGCTACTGAAAATACAGCAATGACTTGCCAAAAAACAACTGGTTTTGTTGTATGTCTTGACCACTGGTCTGTAGCTTGGCAGGAATCTCTTCTAGGTGTTATGGCATTCCCTCTGCCTCCCAGTTACAGTTAGTTGATGTACTTTACACTTTAGAAACAATGATGTAATACATATAAAGCATGCAAATGTATCGTATTTGTGGTTTGCTAAAATTAACAATGCCAACATTTTCTTTTGGTGACTGGACTAGAGGACAAAATATTGTGTTACTCAGGTCGGGACTCTTTTCAGCTTTTACCCAAAATGCGACACTTTTTATTAAGGTTTATACATATACTGTCTCACATAAGGGGTTTGGATAGAGTTTTTTTCTTGGTCGTCCCTTCCTTCAGTGGGGTAGGAGGAAAAGTGCTTTGATAAATTCCTCTGTCCTTAGGTGGGCGTTGCCTTTTGTTCTCATGGCTCTTTGAAAGGAGCCTTTAGAACCCTTTATGTGAGCCTCTCTTAACATACTGTCACTTACACCGGTACTGCTGCTTCCTTTGACATCAGCTAGAGAGTGAGTGATTTGTGTGCCCTTTTGGTCGGCCCCAACTGTTTGCTGATGAGGGAGGATCTGACTGATGCCACACTCAAAATCTGTCCTTTGCAACCAACAGTGTTAAAACTTTGCTCAGCCCAAGGACATTTCAGGCATACTATTATTGTGATGAAAGGAAATAAGGGGGTGAGATGTCGCATTGCTTTGCCCTGTGCATATTTTGGTTTCTTATGTAAAGCATGTGGCAACATTGAGGTACACAGCAGTTGTTCAAGCAGAGACTCGCTTACTGGCTGTTCAATGGCCTATCTAGCTTGTGTGTTGGCAGACATGAACGCCCATATAGCTATTTGTGTGCAATTGTTGTACGAATTAATTCATATATTTAAAAAAGGCAATTTATTTGTGTGCAATAATATTCAGCATAGTGGGGGAAATTGGATAAACGCTACCAGTGATCACAAAAATGTTACTTAAATGGAATATGGTGCATAATCATCCCATTTGCTCATTTGCATATTTTTCTTCACTTTACTGGGTGCATTCTCTCAGCTTTGTTCATCACAAGAGGACCATTTGTAGCAGCAAATGTGTGGCAACAAAATTGAAATCTGCTCTTCAAAAAAATGGTGGGTGAAAATGATTTTTTTTAAATTACCCAGAACTACAGCAGTGAAGCCTTCTTTAAAGGTATATGAGTGGTGATGATCTGTGCAGGGTCGTTACTAATACTCTGTCCTTTCATTGGATTTTATAGTGAACCTGTGCGTGAGGAATAATAGCTTCAAGATGTGGCGGTAACACAGAGACGGTCTCAGAGTCAATAAGGGCTAGTCGACTCATGTTAACAAGATGTTAACATGAGTCTTGGTCTCTTCACGCCTTTCTGGGTTGCCTGTTGTATGCTGGTTCACAGTTAGCTGGGGTGGTTACATAGCAGATTAACATCAGTGCCATGTTAGGGGTTGATCTAAATGGGTTTCATTTACTAAGCTAATAGAGGTCTATTGTTTTGTGCAGCATGGTTTGAATACAGCAATCTCTATGGTCAAAGGTAGAGCCTATAAATGAGTGCTCCATGAGTCAATGCAGACTCTGACTTTTCCCTTTGTTGAGATAGAGCGCTGCAAAGTAAAGGAGTACTTCATACCCAAATTGACTGTTTGTATAACAACAACTGTATTTTTCTGGCATGCCTGAGGTGATTGAAAAATACAAAAAGTGAAATTTCTGAATTAAAGTAATAGTTGGCTATGTTAAACAGCAGCAAAACTATATCAATACATCCATTTACAAACTCTCACACAACTCGTGTGTTATAAGCCAAGTCTCATTTATTCAGTCGACTGCTCAGTACTGCCCAAACAGAGAGTCCTTTCTGATTGGGAACTGAATGGAAAGGGAATACTTAGATATGTTTTTTTCACAGCCAGACTCCATTGACAAAAACAGTAATTTTACACCACCGAACACTGGAGTGGCTGGTCTACCACTACTCTTGGTTGTGTTATTGTGTTATTATTGTGTTATTGTGTGACTTTGGTGTTTTAAGTGGTTAGTTTGGATTCACTAAAGTCACATGATACTACAAATTACTGTTTGAGGCAGTAGAAGAACGACAGGTGATGTGATCAGCAGGGCAAAATCACTGTTTTCGTCAACTGAGTTTGGCTTTGAAGAGAGCATAGTTAAAATTTTCTCTTTTAGTTCAATTTCCCATGAGGCGGGGATGTTTATTTGAGCATACGACTGGGTAAATGAGACTTGGATTATACTGCATGAGCATCCTGAGAGTATGTAAATTGGTATTTTGATAGGGTTTTGCTGTGTTTTTAAATGTGACCCCCATGACTTCAGTTCATCAAGAATTCTCTCCAGTTTTGCATTCTTCATTCACCATGGAGGCATGCCAGAAAAACAAAGTTTTCTTTACAAAATCAGTACAGCACAGGGTGAGTAATTGATATACAACTGGTCATTTGTGGGCTAGAGTATTCCTTTAAATATGTTCATCACAATGTAAGTGGCAGAGCAGGACATGCATACAAATTTGGGTTTTCATGAGATGATGAGGTGCTTTGTCAGTAAACTCCTATTAGAGATGTCCAGCTGTGATAGTAGAGCCGTGGTCATAGTCTTTTTGGAGAAGTGATGGAAATGAGTTATTAGTCGGGTGGGACATTAGCTGTCATGCATTAAGAATTAAATTGTTTTAGACAAACTTTTTAAAATGTATTGATGTGATATTTGCATCTTAAATGCTGTTTTTATTCATGCAAGTAGTTACACTGCAGATGAGTATTTTACCAGATGTTGTCTGCAGCACTATTTGTATTAAAAAAAAAAGGTCACATTGCTCTGTATAAATGAATACTTTATAACTCCAGAACATACCGTCCATCCTTCCCTCTGACATCCAAACTATGTATCCTCATCACTTTTTGAGCCAGAGAACAACATACCACATATTGAGACATGTAGAGCACAAACTATAATGAGGTGCAGTGCAGAACTTTATCCTTTTGTCAGGGTGAATATGCACATTACTGGCCTTTGCTAGCTGAATTGCTAATACACTCAAGGCTATCCTATATACTTGGCAATATCATTGTCATTGCTGTCATCATCATTATTCGCACCATCACAGACACAGTCATCATAACCGCCACCATCACAATCTTCTAATATATTAGGCTAATTAACATCCTGATCAATGTCACTGCAGTCATCTCCCTGATGTCAGGGAGGAGCTGTCTTAAGTCATTAGCCTGGAGTTTGGACATGATCAGCGGTGTCAAGGAAAAAAGTGCCCCCCTCGTCATGTCTACATTGTTTTTATTTGATTTTTCTTCCATTTTGCTCCACCTTGTACAATATCTCACTTTTCTCCACCATTGTTCTCAGCTCACCTCAGAGTCGAGCCAAGTTCACCCCGAGGGCTCTCCTAATCACATCACACTCATTACACCATCTTGACCAGTAGCAGGAAACCACTAATTATTAAGCTGGGTATATCATTGGCTTAAGGTCGTGTAATGGATCTGTGAAATTTAATGAAATGAAGCTGAGATATTCAGGGAAATCTTCTCCATGACTCCAGAATTAGATTTTAGCATTAGTATTGGTAATGTCTTCTTGTTTAGCTCAGTATTTATAGAAATAGTTGCACACTCACCATGTATACAGCCCATGTGTGTAGTCACAAACCTTTACATGAATGTTCTTTCTTTAATCCTTCATGACAAGATGACACTTTGGCAGACAGACAAAAAGCTCTTGCACTGCAACTGTAATGCCTGTATGATATGACAGTCTCCATTCCTTTACTCCACACAGAGGTTGGGTTATTTTAGCTGTCTCTGTAGTAATTTCTATATATTTATTGTGGAAAATCAGGAGGAGGTTTATCGACACAGAGGAATGGAGAGCTAGTTATCCCTCAGTGTTTGAGAGGTAAATTGTGGGTATCATTGTAACGTTGGTCTATTAACTCAGGATTTTACAAATTATTCCCAAGGCTAACTTTAATGAGAAGCCACCCAATCCTAACCCATCACCGATCCAAACATTTTCCAGTTTGAAAGACATAACAGCAAGAGCCCCGTTTTTGCTGGTGTTTCTGTGTGGTGTTTGATATTAATGGGATGTTAAATGGATTTAGATTTAGCTAAAACATTCCCCATCATTTAAAATATCAGTCTGTGTGCTCAGTATTTAATATTTGGAATAAATTGAACTCTAAAAAGTTCCATCTTGGCTTTAACAGTCATAACTTCTATATAGTCTCTTTTATTGAATTGTATATTCTGCGTGTTTTTTAAAGTGTAGTCAGGATCATTTGGCTGAGAAGTATCACAGCAATTATCAATATTTCAAGTCAACTGCTCAATTCTGGCCTCTGCTAATGGAGATATTATTCCTTTTTCCAAGTCGAATGTGAAATAACCATCTAAAATTCTGTTTAAATGATCTGCTGCAGCGATATTTTAGGTACAACATTACTTTCAATTAAATTTTGAATATCCTGGTCCATTAACATCTTCCATTATTGAAGTATTCAATAGCAAATGTTCCTCTTTTTTACATTTACAAATTATTTGTGTTGAAAATATACTCTTATTGCTAAGCAAAATCAGAAAACACAAAATATAAAACTAGAACAGTCCACAATACAATATAACCCATGTCTTCTCATCTGCTCTAATGGTCCCCACATCTCCTCTCTCTCATATTGATCAACTAAAAGCTACAAATCAGGGATTTAAGAGTCCAGACTTCTTATCCAACACGTAGCACTTTTTTATCGCACCCCATTTAACTGTCACCGTGTGCTCACATCGCTAAGGGAGTAGAGTACACAGCCCCTTGAGCATTACACAGCACAAGTGCAAGCACACAGATATGTACGTATACACAGCTGTTTATCACCCCCGTATTACTCATCAATTGCATACAGTTACCTTGGAAAAATGGACACATTAATCATAGCTATTGTAGATTGGTCAGAAACATGTATGGAAGTAGTGAAATCAGTTTTGAAATATACAGCAGAATTAGTAAATGGTTTCTCCAAATAAATGTTTATGGTGAAAAAAATCCATTACTTATCAACTGTACTATATCTGTATGTCTGCTGTTGTGGTAAAACATATTCTAACAGTAACAGTTTTAATTAATTAATCAATTAATTAGTTAGCTCATTAATCAATTAATTAGTTAATTAATTAACAAAAATCTCAGTGCACCTCAGTTGTTCTCATGCTTTTTCTCACTACGAGCAACAACGCAACAGCATGACCAGCTTCATTATCGCCACGTCGCCGTTAAAGTCTTGCTCAATTGCTCATTTACATAATATGTTGTCATGGGTGTTTCTGCTGCTTGCAGCAGTACAACTTGTCTGAAAGTCACCTAAAGTTTGTATTCCGTCCGAAAAAAAATTCTATTTGTACATCACATTTTGCCATTCCATTAAATTCCCGTGTGCACTGCATCGCACACAAAGTGAGCATAGCATCAGCTTACAAAGCTAAACAACACAGAACCAAAGCTAGAATCCAAAACATATTTGGGTTAAACTTAACAACATCATCATTAGAACGTTGAGGCCAGCACAACTTTGATTTATCAATCTATTCTGGCTCCCGATGCGTCAAATACCGATCCTTGTTCAGGGGCTCTGGCGTCAGATGACAACTCAGTGGGATAGTGGTGGATTGGGATGCACAAGGCAGGCATTGTTTGATTCTTTGAGCAACTGGTTGGAGTGAGTGTCTATGGATCAAACAAACTCCTGAGAGTCTACTGAGTTACTCTTACATGAATGTTAGTATGTGTAGCATTCTACGCAAGTGATGTATGTCACAAGATGTTACATTAAGTTGACCTAAAAATTAAGTATTTTTTCACGTACACTCTGATATTATTTTGAAAAGAGTCTGTATGCATTTATAGAGTCAAAACTGAACATTTTCTTTTGAAAACAGGTGTTTATTTTGAAATAACACAATAAATTAATAAAGGGTAAATTGACACACTGTTCCTGAGCGTTCAAAATTGACGTTGAGGTACCTGAAGCATCATATTTTGACATGTAGGGCCACTGACCAATCACCAGTATGCGATGAGTTGGAAGTGAAAATGTGTTGGATCGGTGGTGTATCATGTCTGTGTGCAGTGACAGGAGTTAGGCATCAGTTTGCAGCTTCATGTCACTGCTTTCATTAAAATGACTTGTCTGTTGCTGTGTCACTCCCAGTGTGTACACACCATTTCTTGAATATAAAAGTTTGATTACAAGACAAATTTCCTATCAGAGAAGCCTTTGGCACAGCATGTGGTCATGGACAGAGACAGAAAACATGCAAGGGCACTGATGCTTCAGGGGTCAACTACATGTCAATGTGCAAATTAAACACTCTTTGAGACACATAATCAAACATTTCTTTTTGATCAAAAGTTCCTTTACATCTATATATATATATATGTTTTATCTATTTCTCTCCCATTTCACACCATTCAATGTGCGCATATAATCACCATTCATCAGTTTTTACTGGCTTATATCTCCCTCTTATATTGATGCTGCAAGCTGAGCTCTCCTTCTAAATTAGAGTTGCCTACATGGATATGCTCTTGTTAATTCAAAGACAAGATGAATATCCAATCTTTCAAAGTTACCATGGTTCCTTTTTATTGCCACTGCAGCATGAATGTACACGTGCCAGCAATTCTTGGACCTCTAAAGGACGTTACGCTCCATCACTATTCTAATGTCAGAATGAGGTTTTCTTCTGACCTTGACACCTTCTCTGAGCATTTCTCTTTGACAGCTGTGGCATTATGAAGGACACCTCTGTATCTGCCTTATCTCTAACAGGCCCTATCTCTGCTTGTGGCAATCAAGACCATGATTGTTCCTAGTCTTCATTGTACATGCATGCAATATACTCTTACTTCTAGTATTGCTCTTTGCAAACTAATGTGTATTGTCTTCTAATGTTGTTTTGATTGTAATTACCCTTTTAATGTGGTGGTTTTGTATCTGCATTTGCATATTTTGTCACTCCCTACTTTGCAGTCTTTAATTTGCCCTTTTCTTAATTTGCTTTCTTTTTTGGACACTTGGATTTTTTATCATTAATTAGGTGGTATATTTTTTGACACATATCCTGCAAATAACAGTATAATCCACTGAGCTGCATATTAACCACCTTAATTACAGCACATGTAGTATTTCCTTTTTAAGGAGCAGCACATTGCATCTTTGGTCATAGAGCTTCCTCCATACATAGCTACATTAAGCTCGGTTGTTCACTTTACCTTCGTCAGTTCATTAGCTTTTCCTTCTTTGGATTTACAGCAGTGACCTTACTTTGGACATGAGCAGAGTCAAGGGGAAAGCCATACCTCCAGTGATTATGCATAATCAATACAAAGTTGAATGTAACCAATACTGAATTGGCCTTCAGGGCTCAGCGACATGAGACAGACTGCAGCAGTAAATATTATTCTGGGGCCCACTGCATTAAGCACTTTACTGGACAGTTAACTGGAAAGGAGGATGGATCATTGTTGGAACAGGTCTATTTGTGATGACCTGCACCTTTAGGCCAACATTAATCCTTTCTTTTCATACAAAGTTATTAGCCTCAGAGGAAATCTACCTTTGGAAGGTGTAGCCACAGAGGTGTATAGAATGATACATCAAGCCCCACCTAATCCACCTTAGGTATGCCTTTTTCAGAGTTATTTTTAGGTGAGCTCACAGCCAAAAAAATGTCAGACGGAAAAGAAAGTAAATACTCAAACGTTGTCTCACTACAACAGATTTCTGTCACTGAGATTCTTACAACAAAGCCTGCAAGTGAATTCAGATATGTGCACATTGCCTTTATCGACTATAATTTTACTTTTCTGTATTTTAATGGAGAAGTGTGTAGGATTTAGTGGCATCTAGGGGTGAGGGTTGGCGATTGTAACTAGTTGAAACTTTGTGTGCCAATTGTGAACTCCATTCTTCATCATTTCTTCACCATTTTTTACCAGAACTATCCACAGAGATCACTTTCTCCCCAAAATAACAGCTCAAGTCACACAGGCCACTACCTCACACCTGCTAATGTGTTCTCACCTTTTTTGTGTGAGAACGTAACATCCAGACATTCAGGAGGTTTGTACAAGGAGCCACACTATTGACAGTGGTCCCTTCCTCTCCAAAAAACAAACCCCAGGTTTTAAACTAGTAAAAACGCCAACAAAAGCAGTTTCATATAAAAATTAGTGTTTTCCCAGTGCTGTTCTGCTTGTTTGGAAGGGACTGCCAACTACTGTGGCCAACATGAAAACACAAAAAACATAAATGGTCCTATTTAGAGCCAGTGTTTGGTTTGTCTATTCTTGGCTACTGCGGCAACATGGGGATGCAACGTGGCAGACAGTGTGGACAAGGACCTGCTCCCTTGGCAGATACAACCATATCACCCTTTTTTAGGTGATTATAAACTAAAGAAAACAAAGTTATTGTATTATATTAAATTGTATCGAGTCTAGATTGGTACATAACAAACAACGGAATGGGTCAAAATCTTGCTTTTTTTTTTCAATGACCCACATAAAATTACCCATAATGCTACTGGAAATATAGCATTGTATTTAGAATGAACCATTGTTGTGGTGTATGTCAGCTAGGTTTCTTCTGGGCTTTTAATTTTATTTTATTTTATTTTATTTTATTTTTTTATTTTTTCAAGTTTTTAATGGTTTTAGAGCATTCACAGTTTTTACTGCCTGACTGTGTTTTTTTCCGCTTGAGTGCTTCAAGCTGAAATCAGCTCAGTGTTTGAGAGACACTCTGCTCATCAGTGTTACTTTTCATGAACTATCCAGTCACACCAGAGGGAAGTGAGAGTTAATGCTATTGTTTATCATAAAGGAAATAGGGGGGGCGGGACTGACATTACCACAACAAAGAGAGAAAGGCTGTTTGATGGGATCACAATGACTGGACACTGAATCTGCTTTGTTCTGTTGTATAGGCAAGGGCTTTTTTATTCCTCTATATCCCTTTGGTACCTCTGGAGTATTTTTTTTTCTTATTTTCTGGTGCTTGTTCCTAAAGCCTCTTGGCGCTTTTCTGCCTATCAAAGATGTCTAGTTGACTATCATCTGAGTTTCTTACACATTGCAGGGCATGTCAGAACAAAAAGTGTACAGTCATCTCAGTCCATTAGAATTCAGAGACAGAATTGTGAAGAGGCATCACTCTAAGGAATAGTAAAAAGGGGATTTTGAAAGTATAAGGTCTAACAAAAGCACAGTAGGCTCCATCATTAGGAAATACCAAAAATTGATATCAAGACTTGAACCAAAATGGGCAAGAGGGTCCTCGGTCAATGATTCAGGTCAAGAGAGTATAACATGCTGACAATATAATTGATAATGCCAAAGTCTAGGTGTCATTCTCATATTACCAGCGAGTTCTTTGGCTGTGACAAGAAAGATTTTATAAAAAATATGGGCTATCTAAGGTCCAGTGAAAATGGATAGAAAAAATGAGGACATTCATGGTATTTGTTTACCTGTTTAAAGGTTGTATTTAACTGCAAAATAAACTGATAAATTAGTTCAACTGATGTTATTTTCCGAGGTATAAGAGCCATTTAGTCAGACACAGTTGTCACAAGATACAATTATTACTTTATATAAGAGGTTAAACAGTGAGCCTGTTTATACCTGGTGTTATCATGCATCTCAAAGGATCCAATCAATAGTGGACAGCATTAAATACAAGTCAGACGACCAACAAGACGCATTGTCAAACCACTTGTCAAGGTGGTCTGGGACATTTTCCACCACATATCTTTGTAATCCTGATATGTACCCAATAAAGACTACAGCATCGGTGCAGGATGTAGTGGATGCTATGTAACTTGTCCATTGAGTTGGACAAAGAGTTGTGGGACAGTCCATCATTTTGCTCTATGGATGACGGCATGTTGAATTCTGATGATAGCAATATCTCCATGTATGTATAAAGAGAACTGGATACTGCATTGGTAAGTGGAGCCCTGTTTATTACTATGGAAGTTGCTAAGTGGTGCATGAAGCCAAATTTTGTTTTCCCAAAATTCCCAGGGATCTTCCGCATCATTGGGCCAATAGAGCAGCCAACATATTCCAGCCGAGTGGCTAACTTCTGGTTCAGCACTCAGCTAACTTGAAAGGGGATAATGTGATTTAATCTTGGGACTCCTCTCAACGTTCAAAATGTCTATCAGACCAAATGGATCAGGCAGGTTTGTGACCTGAAAAAAAAAGTTATCCACTGATTTATAGATTTCTCTTTCACAACGTAAGTCTATGGTGAAAAAGTCTCTCTGGGCCCAGTGACATCACTTGATGGACCTTGGATGGCGTAATTCCACTTTTGGCCACTATATAAAATTGACTTCAAGGCCTGATGCTGTACCTGGGAGCTTCGATATCACTGGCTGTTTTGACACAAGTGCAAGTATGTTGGCGAGCAGCTAGCAGGAATGTGGACATAATAACTGTGCACAGGGCCTTTTACCTGCTAGTATAAGTGATGTAGGCAGTAATGCAATCTGAACCCATGCTGGCGATGTATAATGGACACAGGTGTAAACAGCAATGTCCACTGGTGCTCTGATTACCGAAATGCATGTCAATACCAGATACAAACAGTCCCTGTGAGGCAGGCAGGACTTTTGGGGACTTCAGGGGGTGTTTAGAGGAGGAGGCAAAGACACTGTGTGGGGTGAGAGGGCCAGGCGCTGCTAGTGTTCTAAAAACAACAGGATGTCATTTTACTGTAATGTGGCTCGCTGATTTTGCCCACATACCAACATGGTCAACAGTAGAGGTTGCAACAGGGACTGTGACACACAACTCATGCAGTCAATTGAGGTACCTGAAATAGAAAAATTAAGTGATTTTTAAACTAAGAGCATCACAGCCTGAAACTACAGGAGCTAAACCAAAACACTGAAAGTATGATGAATAGTACCTTGCTGAGCTGATTTTATCTGGACTGGCTCACTCACTTCACCATCAGAGTGTGATTTGTACAGAAGTGCTAGTTAATGATTGTATGCGACCTGCACCACAAACAGAGACTGGAGGGTTTTTCAAGGGGAGAGGCCTTTTAAGGTGAACCTAAGTGTAACTGAGGCTTCATAACAAGTTGCACCAAACATTGTAGAGGCAGAAGAAGTCCATGTCATTGTGGTAACATGCATGTAGACATTCAACAGGTAGATTTATATGCATGGAAATCATCATTAATCCATTCATGTTCTTCTTAACAAACCCAAAACAAATACTTTCGCCTTAAAAAAAGCATTTGAACACATCCCTTGTTAACTTTTTCATTTCTTGTACTAGGAATTCCTCAGGTTTCAAGTAGAATGAGTTTAAAATGCGCTCTATCTGAAAAAGGACAGGGCACACAACTTTGAATTGACACACAAGTTATAGGAAATAAACAAAATGTGCTTATGTGAGTCAAACATGCACAAAACTCTTGTAATTCCAGACTGCCATTATATACACAGATAACATTTTTGCATTCACAAATAAAATCCAAAACGAAAGTTTAATTATAGAGGGAATGTACTGGAAAAGAATTTCCAGCACCGTCAATTTAACATCTAAAAAGCGTACATAAATGTTGGTCTTTAAGTAAGGCATCAATTTTCCCCACCTTTTATGACAAAGGCAAGATGCTGTTTTTCGACCAAACACATACCTATATGCAGCTATGAGTTTATTAATTACATACTAAGATTTATATTAAAAAGATGTAAGAGGGAGCTGGAGAAAGTTAAACAGGCCAAACAGATTCAGTCATGAATGCTAAGGATTTTTCCGTGAAGCCTGTAAGGACTGGCTATATGAAGAGGAAAACAAACTAAATCGATCTATCAGCTGATGTCAGAAATCTTCCCCCTCAGCAGTCATTACTGACAGCAGTGTATTAAGGGTGGTCTTAACGTGATGAAACCTTGATGTATGGCAATCTGATCAATACTGCTACAGGTCACAACCAGTAAGTCCCAGTCAATGGGAGATTCCCACTGCAGAGTAGCACCTGCTTAAGCTTTAATCACGTATTTGTCTCCTGTGTGCTTTTCAGCAGTGCTGTGACCTGTGCATTTACCCCAGTGTTGTATGTTGGTAAAATTAGGCTTAATTAAGAATATCCATTTTGTTACTCAATCTGTGTGCGTCACTACGGGGAAAATATTTACTCCACTTTCAGATTAATCAGACAGTTGTAGTTATGTTTAGCTCATAAAAAATATAATAATCTTAAAGTGCAATACATTGTTTAAGATTTGACTAGAAATAGACAAATATTTTTTTGCTTCAGTTTACCATCAGGTAAATGTTATTTGCACTATGTAAGGGCTAATGGCTTATATCAACTTAACTACCCAACTGTGCCTTGTTAAGCATGCTGTTAATGTATTTGTTACTCGGAATTTTGTTCTATTTTATTAGGCTATAAGTTATATTGATTTGTCTTGTGTGTGTTTTTGACTGTGTTTTTAAGGTTTTCATTATTGCCCAACCAATTGCCCCTCTGAGGATAAATATACTTAGACTTGACTTGGCTATAGAAAAAATGACACCAACCATATTTGTTCCCTATCAGCCTCACTTGCACTATGCAATTCTGTTTGCCACCAGGGTAAGATCCCCTGGGAGTATGAAGGCTCATTTTACGGCGTCGACCAATTGCACAACCAAAACAGGAAAAGGACATTGATTTTTGTTTTCCCTGGTATGGTATCTTACCCCCAGTTACCAAGGATTATCCAAGTATTATCATAATACCAATTGGAAACACTAACCATGGGGGAATGGGTGCACTTAAAATCAATGTTTGTGATCCCTCAGTGTACGAGGCTAACACAGGTAAAACTATTGAATATTCTACAAAAGACTAAATGGAAGTGAAAAGCCCTAAAATTGATCAACATTTTCTGTAGTGACACTTTCTCTTTTCTTTTTTCCTACTTCAGTATTCATCTCACAACCACCCAGATTTATCATGTGACCCACTGGAAGGAACTGTATCAAATCTCTGGATTAGATAAATTATTTGCACATCTATCATTTATTTTTTTTTTAAAAAAAAAGTTACATACACATTGTGGCATCAGTATTAATCAAATGTTGGCATTACTTCAGTATATGTATATACATATATATTTAGTTTTACTGAAGCAAAGGATCTTGTACCTAACACCATTGGTATCCCACATTGCACGTCAAATTAGTATTATAACACAGTGTGCACTAAGTGCCTTTCTGCTTGTAAGCTTAAAGGTAATGTAAATTCAATATAGCAAAACAATAACATGAATTGTCCTCCTGCAGACGACTGCCAGATGACACCTTATGTTTTATTGTGGCCTTTTAAAAGTTGTTTTATTGAATGCAGAGCACCGTATGACATTCAAACACAGTTTTATTGCAGTAAATGCAATATAAAAAACTGCATCATTAAAAACACAATATACATACTGTACATAGATAAGGTACATACACAAATCATTTTTGGGACAGTTATTCTAATAATATACACTGACATTTGACTTTTTTATCTTCCTCTTGGCTTCTTTGTTAATTCCCCTGTGACTCAGTGAACAGTCTCAGAGGGAATTGGTCATCAGTCCTTTTTCTGAAGAATTACAGCTGTGCCCTGGGATGCAATCAACCAATTTTTTTAACCTCAAGCTGACATTTATATTCTTTGTGTTACATCTCCACTGTCCCTAAAAGGGGAAAAGAGAGATAAACAAATGGAAATTATACCGGCATCAAGCATGTATTCACAAGAGTGCCCCCGACCGTCCCCTGCAGGCTTAGGGGAGTCATCTCAAGGGCCCATTATCTCTCACAAAATACATGCATTGGTGGCAATGTTTGTGTGACACATTTTACCAAACCTTGCCCTATCAAATTGCCGTGGAGATAAGCTTAGCTGTGAGACAAAAACGTCAGCATCCCTGCTAAAGAGCTGGGATAGCTTCTGTAAAGGTGTTACTCGACAAGGAGCGGAGGAATTCCTGTCATGTTATTCAGATATGACACTAAGTGGATTACACGAGATTAAGTGCGACAAAAGAGAAGGCAAAAGAGGAACAAGACTTGACACTGCACCATGCTTCTGTGAACATAGACTTCCTATGGTAATATGATATATAGCCAGGCATAAATCCTTAATTATGTCATGTGCCCATGGGGGCTTAGTCATATCACTTTTGATGTCCCATAATGCCTTTTTGCCTCTGATTCATGTATCATCTTCATTTTTCCAGGATGTGAACAATACAATGTTCCAAGGTGCGGGATGTGCTCAGACACGTCCCATTTCGTCTCTAATGTAGAGACTGTACGTAAAACCGATTTTATCTCATTAGTCACAAGATGATTAATGTTCAGTATTTGTTCTGGGGACAAAATCTTTTCTGAAAATCTAGTGGAGAAATGATTAGATGTTGACCTTGACCTCCATGTCATGTTGTTGAACAATTTATAACATCATATAAAATTTGCTCTATTGTGTTTTTACCTCAATTATAGATTTATCAATGAGGAAAGAACTGTAAACAATATCATGCAGCAAAGCAAGGCATTCACTCTGTAGTTGCACCCTTGCCTGATACTCATCAGTGGAATACCGTGGAAAATATGTGCGTGCATTTGTGCACACTTTTAAAGAGCAGTACATTGGAACCTAGTATATGTACTGTTTTCTTGTTCAATCAAATATGAACTTCAGTTAGTTATTGATTCTGCAAAGGGCATATACTTTATCTCTGCGCTCAACAATTGTATTGTATGTTACCTTCATAATTGATCGCATCTAATCTTTATATATCAAACTTAATAATGACGATAAGCACTGGATGTGTGCCCTTCCTCATAAAGATCACTTCCTATTTGCTGTTCTTGTAGCGTAGCGGGAGACCAGAAAATTATCGCTCTCAAATGGGAATGTGAAGCGCGCTGTCACTGGAGTTATTACCCGTCATGCGAAAACCCTCTGTTCGTCTGTTCTTGCATGCTATGAAACCTCAATTAATGTCTGTCATTATTTTACTCCCAGCAAAGGATATAGAGTGTATTAGAGCACCCTTTCCATCCCACAAAAGGATACAGTGTACACACAGATACATCCAGCTCCGTAGTGATATTATAGTCCATTCATGTGTGTGTGTGTATATTGGGATATTTGTCTAAAAGGTTTCTGCAGATCTGATGTCAAAAGGCGGCATATTAAGCATTTAATCATGCCAAGGTGATTTTCCCTTTGGTGGACTGAAAAGCACATAGCTGTGTGTGATGATGATGTCTTTTTTGTTACTGTCATTAGGTGTCATCAGAGTCAGAAATGTTTAATTCTCTTAAGTTCTTAAAAAAAAAAAAGAAAAGAAATATGTACAATTTAATTCATTTTATTTAGACTCGAAAATCATTGAGGGCAAGCCCTCGTTTACAATGATGTTGAGCAGATAAAAAAATAATGAAATGCAAGAATAACAAAAAAGCAATAGTAGATAAAATAGGCATACAATTAATCAGTAATGTTAACTTCACAATCAGTTAAAACAGGTGCAATCAGAAGTAAAGAGCTTAACAGTTAAAGATCTAAAACCACCATAAGAAACCTGTACATGGATTTTTAAAGTGCTTTGTAGTGGGTTTCAAGCAGATTTGCAACCCAATCACTAATAAAAATTGGCATTATACATTTCTGCAAAAAGGGAAGTATGTAATCTACATTACATTTGTACATTATATATGATTTGTGAAATTGGTTTTATAGGTAAAATTGAGTTGAATTATGTAGTGGATATGCTGAAATTTTACGTTTCAACAACACTGTTGTCAACGGGAGGTTAGATTTAGGCACAAGGTTCACAAAAAGGTGGTTCGAAAAAAAATTCCATGCGCTTTTGGTGGCATAATATGGACAGGACACACAGTGATGTCTTGTAGAATAAACAACTATTTTTTTGGCACTATCCCTAATGGAAACACAGCAATGTCTCCCTAAAATAACACCCGTGTGTTAGCTAAAACGCCACTGGAATTGCAGTGGACTCCCTAAAAACCAGCCAGTTTTGTTGTTTGCTGGTTTTGAACACTGGTCTGCAGCTTGGCAGGCTTCTCGCCTAGGTGACTCACCATCCATCGTCCCTTCCACCTCCTCATAACACAGTCAGCCCATTTACTACATTACTTTAGAAACACTGATATGATATGTATGAAACGTACAAAGGGAACATATCTGGGATTTGTAGAAAATACAAGGCCAACATTTTCTTCTGGGCTGGGCTGAAAATCCATAATACACACAAAGATGACAGTAGTAAGTGTATAAGACAGGCTTGTGGGTCACTAATTCAATATTTTATAGTAAATCATTTGCAAAGGTAGGACTCATTATTGTGTTCAGTCTACAGCAATCAGTACAATTTAAAAAATTCACCTACTTACCTGTTTTTTGGAGAACACCCATGTCTAATTTAGATTTTACGAGCCAGAATGGGCATGATATAGGTCTATTCATATGTAATGGATCAGCAGACAACCTGCAATACCATGTACGCACAGAACAGCCTATAATTTTCAATCTTTCTCTTCTCTCTTTCATTGATGGAGAGACCTTCGCTAGCCATCTTTTGTCTATTAAAATTTATCATCCATAGAGCTACAGTAATGGACGGTGAGGAGAGCACATAGAAATCTCTGGCAGCTTATTTCAAAGTGAAAATTGACTCTTTGTACCCGCTGATGGATATTTCTAAAGAGAGATCTTAAACTCATTGCAGAGAAGGCCCAGCCCAAAGACAGATAAATGAAAGCACTGGCTGACAAAATAAAACATTCTCCAAAAATGGAAATCATTTAGCCCAGTGTGTCAACTAACATCTCCATTTCCAATAAATTTTACTAAAAAAAACAATAAAACAAAACAAAATAAGAGTGCTTCAGAAAATATTTCAAATGATTTTCCTTTTCAAATTGGAGCATTCCTTCATGAGAGGCCTGCCCAGATCCATATTATTAGTCTTATAGATTTGACCACAAGTATAGCAGTGATTCTCAGAAAGCTTAGATTGATTGGGGATATTGACTTCTCTTCCAGTTCCTTACTCAACCTGTTCACAGTCAGCATTGCTAATTTACCAAACCAGGGGTGTAACTCTTTTCCTGTGGCTCATCAATTCAACGACCTCTTTATAAAAGGGTAAATTAAACCACGTTCCACAGCCATTTTACCTCACCGACAGCAGGTTAATGGCTCATCAAGAGTCTGTTCTCTCTCCTGAAACTGATCTCCTCATTCTCGTGCCCGCTCGTCCTTATACGGCTCTATTGATGACATTGTGCTGTGAGAGTGTGTGTTCAAGCACACATGCAGGAGTTTGCATGCTCACACATTTTTGTTCTTTTGTATGCACTTGCATAAAAAATTCTGTTTTAAAATTTAGAGTAACACGATGCCAGCCTGCAAGCTGACATGCGTGGTTGTGGTGTGTGGTTGAAGTCAAAGATGCAGAGAAAGGGAGACCTTAGAGAGTGAAGAGCCACAAACAAAGGAGTCAGTTTTCTGGCTTCATCATCACTGAGCTGTCCAGTGGTGGCTGTGGGAGGTGTGGGATTATCAGAGGTTGGTGCAGCAATAATGAAGGACGTCTCCCAGAAGACACAAACTGGCCATAGGCTCCTGATAGACCGGGGGAATTGCTTCTAGCACACCAGTGAAACAGAGGAGAAGACAATAGAGATCACTGCATCCTGCAAGCCACAGCCAAGACTGTATGTTGTGTTTTAGATTACTGCACAAGGCTTAAAACGGCTTTCAATTTCTGAGTTATTGAAAAACTCAGGGGGAATTTAAGGGAAACATTTCTTGGTATGGCATACCACATAAAGTCCCATAGGGGAGACAGAGCCTTCACTGTTGTGGCCCCCAAACTCTGGAATGAGCTACCCCCACCTTGCCTTTTTTAAATCTCGTTTAAAAAGTCATTTATTCTCCTCTGCGTTCTCAGACCATGTATGAGAGTTGACAGTTTGTGCAGTTTTACCTTGTGGTTTTATTGCCTTTTTAAATAGCTTTGGGTTTTTTTCTTCTTTCTTCTCTTTTGCCCTCTGTTATGATATTTAGGCTATTTTTTATTTATTATTTTTATTACTATGGCTTTTTAATTTATTTATTGATCTGCAACACTTTGGTCAACTTTGGTCATTTTTAAATGTGCTGTATAAATACATATAGATTGGATTGGATTGGATATTATAAATCTTAAGGTTGTGTTTAGTCCAGTTTCAGATTTGTGAAACAGTCATTTCACTGAAGAAAACAGGAGCTGCTGGATTTTGCTGTTTTGTATTTCAAAATACCCTTTGTGGTCATGAGTAGATCAGGTATTATTCTTTTTATAATTTCAGAACACATGGTAGATGGAAGATGTTCAATTTGAATTTTGTGTGTGTGTGTGTGTGTGTGTGTGTGTGTGTGTGTGTGTGTGTGTGTGTGTGTGTGTGGCCCTGAGTGTCAAATCGCATTGACATTTCACAAAACACAACATTTCAGAAAACTAATCTACATTTCACAAACCAAAAAGGCATTTCACAGAACAATCACATTTTGGAAAAAAACAACCTCATTTGAAAATGCAAGTAACATTTCAAAAAACACAACCACATTTCATAAAACACAAAAGCATTTTACAAAACAACCACATTTTAGATGACATAACATTCCACAAAATGCAGCCACATTTCAAAAATCACAGCGTTTCAGAAAACACATTTAAAACAAGAAATATTGACATTTCACAAAACACAACAACATTGTGGTGTTCTGTAGCAAAGCACAACTGAGAGGTGTTCACACATTCAAGCCTCTCTCTCTTTTTTAATTGTTGTCCGTCAGCTTCTTAAAGCCTACTAGTTATCTCATTATAAAATGTCTGTGCTGTATTAATAATTAACCTTGATCGGTTTGTCAAACTATTCTGTGTTAGGTCCTTGAATTTAAGGAAATTGGGCCTGGAAAGTCCTTCTGTGTCTATAACAAGTATCAGTATGTTAAAATAAATAGTGTTTAAAAATCAGCATGCAAGATGAGGGGGAAAAAAAGGTTAAAAACCTACAATCTCTGAACAAATTTTAGTAGTTTGACTTGTTTCACTGAAGTCTAGTCGTCAAATCGCTGCTCGCATCTATAATTGTTCACCATCTTCCTCTGATTCTAAAAGCCAACGTTAGCTGCTGCCAGAGTTTCTCAGCTCTGGGAAATATTTTCTCCTGTCAAACGACCCAAGTAGGCATTGATTTGATATCATCCAGGTGCATCGAAGCAAAATTGTCGATCCCTGTGTAGTAACACCGATTTAAGGGACTGGGTGCAGTCCCAGTCGACACATCTCTTGATTTTTAAATACAAACTACTGTAACAGCTCTGCTGTTTCATTAATTATGCCTTAACAACCGAACACACCAATGGCCACAGTGGGTTTTTTAATTTTTAGCTATCGTTTGCTAGCCCTTATATATTTTACTTTATACATTTAATTTTTACTTGATGCCTCATTACTAGTATTTAAAAGTAGAACAATCCTTCTCTGTAATGCGACTGCAAAAATATGAACTGCTCAACTCCTACCAAGTAGGATTGCATATGTGGAAGTGATCGAAATCTCGAAGGAGCTGCTCCACAGCCCCTTCTCCCCTTCCCTGAGGTGGAAAGCCCTAGTTTGAGTGTTCACTTACATCATCAAAGGCCCCCTCTGTCTCATGTAATATTAACATGCGCTAAATCAGTTGCAAACAGCAGCAGCAATGTTTACACAGCATTAGCACAGGCTTGCAAAGCCACATAGAGTGGGGCTGTCTTTGTGTTCAAAGATTAGGAGGCCCTGACACCCATGGGAGGCGACGAGATTATAGCATATATGGGTTCACTGTTTTACAAGGTGCAATTTAGGCACAATGCATCTGTTCTCCACTGGAGCAGCTTTGTAGAATATTTAACAAATCTTAATGTTTGCACGTATCTTGGGGTTTCTTGGCTTCCGTAATGCTATCTACAAAAAACACCACACTGTGCATGAAATGCCTAAAAATTAAAAAAAAAATTAAATCCATTTTATGTCAAGCTTCTGAGAAGGACGGTTAGACAGTGTGTGGGTGATCGGGAGAGGACAGGGCAAGACATTCATCTGTAAGATGTTTGACTTCTTGACACAGGCTTAAATCTAATAATCAGAAAGCTTTCGAGGGGAAGTGGGCTGTCACCGTGAAGTCAAATCTGCTGGAAATTAAGTCCATTAATCACATAGTGCTTCATTTAGTCCTTTTCTCTGCACACCTCTGAATTATGTCTGTGTGGAGGAGTAAGAGAGAATAAGGGGCTTCAGTTGGAAAGAATGTTTGGTGGTGCAGAAGAAAAGCCATCAATTCTCATTATGGAAAATAGATCATCTCTCCTAATTAGAGCCACGGCTTTTTGCCACAGTACAAATGCAGAATAACACAAGCTAGCAACGCCAGGCGCCACCCACTCGCTGATTAATTAGGTGAGAGAATAAAAACCTACAAGGAGCATGTGATTTTGCCCCAGATAGCTTATTAAAGGTAAAGCAAAATATATTGCAGTTTGGGTCTTTTGGGAAAATGTATGTGGGGATGTAATCATTCGCAACACCTTTATGATGTGCTTCTGATGAATCATGACTGTCCCACTGTTAACTAAATTTGTCTCACAGTGTGTAGCTTAAAAAGTGTGAAAAGAGCAACGACAGTAACTTGCACCTTGCTTTATTCAGTGGCATAATGAGAGAAAAAAGGAATGAAATATGATATGGGAAGAAAAACAAAAGAATATTGCAAGTGAAGTTTTATCAAACAAATATGAATGTATGAGCCTCAGAAATCTGTGTTCTGCATGCCAAATGACTTCTCACAGGGCCGCATACAGTAGAATTCTCTTAATTTTTATTTTCAGTTAAGAGAAAAAATATGATAAGCCAATTCCAAATGCACCATCTAAATCTGCTTTTACCCAGGTATGCTAACTGATAAATCCCAGTGGATCATAGGTCACCTGCTAGCATAGGTAAAGCCCCCTAAACACTATGTAAGGGCAGGTGCCTAGCAATGTGCTAGGACTCTGGCAGATGCCCAAAATGTGAAGAGATGCCACCAAAACAAGAGGTTCTGCAGTAGTGAAATCAACATTCTGTTCAATTAAACAAACTAAACGTGATTTTCCAGAGTGTCAGTTCTGGCAATAAAGGAAAATCAAAAAGCAAAACATTTGTAATGCTTTAAATGCCTTGTCAGCAACAGTAGTGAGATCTTTTATGAAGTAAAATTACTAATACCACACTGTAAAAACACCAGGTTACTAGTAAAAGAACTGCATTGAAATTTCTATTCAGTTGACTCCTCAATTCAGCTGCATTTGTAAAGTTTAATTTGTAAAGTAACTAGTAATCAAAGTTATAAAGTATAAGTATTTAGTAAAATACAGCATTTTCCTTTGAAGTATAGGGGAGAATAGGTAGAAAGTGGCATGGGATTAAAATATTCAAAGTAAGAGTGTTTGTACAGTAAATGCACTTAGTTACATTCTACCACTGGTCACCAGAGGGACACACTGTAACTGATATTACAGTAATTGGGATCAATGGACCAAGTATTTCTTGAGCTCACAAATTTAATAATCCAATAATTATAATAACTCTAACACATAGCCTAAATTTGATAGTATGATCTACATGTGTTCTTTTATATTCCTCAAATTTAAAAGTGGTTTCCTGTGGGCTGTGAAAATTAGAAGTAATTGTTATCTTTTTTTTTCTTGGTAAATGTTCTCTAACCAATTGAAAAACATTATCTTATTTAAGAAATGAGCAAGATAAAAAAAGGGAAAAAAAAGAAAAAAAGGTAATATCAAAATAAGAACAAAAAATGGACACAAACAAAAATAAGAGAAATTTGTTCAAAAAGTACCTCTTCCTGCATAGGGCCCAGGGTGTCCCAGAATTCAAGTTAAGATGCTTCATACTCATCCCTTCTCTAATCACCATAGCAATCTGAAGTTATCAAGTAACACGCATTGGCATTTGTTCAATAATCATGAGACAATAGAGTAGATGGGTGGAGAGGGATTTGTTCCTTGTCAAATGTGGAGTGACAGGTTTGGAGAGGAGGGGAATTTTGGCACCAACACAGAGACATTGCTCGAGCGAGGAGCACTATAGATAATTGGGATCTTCCTTTTTAGATGATTAAGACGGTGTTACAAATTTGAAAAAAAAAAAAAAGAGGCGGGGGGGAGGGGGGGGGGGGGGTCATTAAGGTAAAAAAGTTCTATCCTCTTTCTTATGATGAAATATTCAAAGTACAGGAGGTTCATCTAACAGCTTCTTCTAAAAGCTTCTCAACTATTAAGAAACCTGTGTCATATATATTCAGAGTTATAGCACATGCCGGCACTCTAATTGCACTATACAGTCAATATCATCCATAAACAGACATCTTCTTGTCTGTGACATTCGACCCAGTTTTGCAGACGACATCCCACCTGCAACTGGTCCCAAGACATTGTGACTTCATTCATATATTAACCTACTTTGAGGTCCATGTCCAGTCATATCCTATTTTTGCCTGTGAAATTCATGACCACTGCGCTTAGCATATCCACATGTCCGCTTCAACGCTTTTTTACTCAAACTAAATAAATAAACCAGGAACATAAATCCAGCCAAGCACAAACAGGACATACACCTAATTTCATTTCCTCTCTTCTCTGACCCAACGTAGCCTTATCTCCCTCCTCAGCACTTTTTGTGCTTTGTCTATTTATTTTCACCTCTCCATTTCCCAGTTTCTCCCAAGACTTTAAGCCAGATAAGTTGTGGTTTGTTTAGCAAAGATCACAGGTGAGGAGAATATCCTGGATAAGGTGCAACTTGGAGGGAAAACACGGCAGCGCAGCTCAGGCCTAAATGGACTCATAATTCAAGCAGAACATTGCCTGGTGCATATTCATGAAGCAGGCACGCTCATCACACTATCTTTGATCCGATTCACAGAGTATGCAAATGCATGTGTGTGCACAGAAGCACACAAGGCATGTATCGCCCTCCTGCTACCTGCTCAGATCATCAGACCACACCACCCAGAGTTAGCCACATTAGCTCACTGTTTTCCAGGATGCATGTGGTAAACACAGTTTACTGGACTATCAAATGCTGTTAGTACAAACTGTTCTGTTTTTGTGCGTTAATGAGAGCGTACAGTGTAATGGGATGCATTGTGTGTTGCAAGTGTAATGTGTGTTATTTGGGGTTCATTTGATCCATATGCATTCATTGGTCTGATTTTATTGCATTATAGGCAGCCCGGGGGTGGGGGGGGTGGGGGGGGGGGGGGGTCATTTCACATGTTGTGCAGAGTTACACGACTTGGAAATTAAGGGTAACTTGGAAAAGCAATGCGACATGTGAGTGCATACATCTGGGTGTCATACAGCTGTTTCACACAGATGTGAGGTTGGCTGTGGGCTAATGTGTGATCTGCCAAGCCAGAACACTATACAGACTCTATCTCTCATGGAAGCAAGTAGATGGTAGACAGCACATGGACAGTGCCTTCCAGATGCAGGATTTCCTACACCTGTATTTATTTTCTGGCCTGCGACGTTTACAATATCTAGGGCCAACTATTCATTTTCTCTTTTTGGAGATGGATTGTACATTAGGTGTGCTGTTGGAATACTATCGGTTTATTCATTGTACCACACTCTCAGAGTATAGAGCATACTCTGGGCACAGACGGAGCAGTAGGAGCAACAGGCACAGTGACAGTGAAACTAAAACATTCACTACCGTGGTTCTAAAAATTTGCTTACACTTACCTCTGCAGTATGCTGCTCCTCTTGTCCATCGATCTGATCAGCTGCAATCAGTTATCCGTCTTGCGACTCAAACTCTGCAGACTGCTGCTGGGGAAAACTAATCAACAGTTGTGCCTGGACCGTGTTAATGGACGTGAAAAACGTAAAAAAATTTAGAGAGGGGACACAATGATGAAGGGACACATACACACACACACACAGTCCAATCTAATGGCAAGACAGCAAAACAAAATATTCATGGCAGGTATATTGCAATGGTGATGTTTAATTATTTACAAAGTATGGATTGAAAATACATAAATTACAATTAATTTGTTTTTTTAAATTTTATTTAGTTATTATACTTGTAGTTATGTCCAGTAATTGTCCAAATCACCCTTGTTTTTGTATTGTGTGACGAAGCTAAGTGACAGGAATTGTTTTGCAGTGTACAGCAAAATATTATAATACCTTACCTTTGAATGGCAATGCCATCAGCCATTAAGGCTCATTTACACTCCATTACACATGAAAATAGATATGTCCATTTCAAACTTAAGTGTTACTGTCCTCATACTTCTGTGGGCCCTTTATGACAGCATAGATACAGTCAATAGATGGCACCAGAGTGCAGAGTGAGAGTTTCAGACAACCACAAACAAGGCTACAATGGAAGAGTTTGTAATAATGTACCTTTTGATGGAGGCAGCGTTAAAGATGGGTGCTATCTGTGAGGCCACATGTGGAAATCTTTTCACTATATTGTGAATTTGGTCCGTTCCACCAGTCTTCTTCATCTATGGTTCTAGCTCGCTTGAATTACTTTACACTGCCTCCATGATCTCCGCTAGTACTGCTTTACTCTGTCCATATTGGTAAGTTTTCATAAAACATGCACAAATATGTAACTGTTCACCCTGCTGCCATCTGGCAAAGGATACAGAAGTATCCGCTGCCATATCTACCAGACTACAGAGCGGCTTCTTTCCCAGGCTGTGAGACTCCTAAACTCACTCACAAATTTTCATTTCACATTTGAAATCATGTTTAAAAAGTGACTAATAAATATATACCTCGTAACTTGTTTGGATGAAATGAATGCAGAGTACATAAATGACTCCTTACTGTTACCCGTATTCCCTGCTGGAATCACCTAATTTTATTATTCTGCTGTCATCCACCTAAATGTTATCCAGTTTGCCTGGTTGGTGTGAATGCAGCATAAGAGTGCAAACAAATAACTGTGCACTGTTTGACAGTGGACCGGGTAGAAAGGTAGCAGAAACATAATAATAACCACTGACCGTTATAAAAGCCAAAGTGAAAGCATCCCTTGTCAACAGAAGATAGGCTCTGCCTATATATCAGTTTTTATGGCCGACAGACGTAGGTGGATGAAAGCATTCACCTCTCTAATGTTTGGGTAGAATTAAATGTTTGCAAGTTCAAGGTTATGTTTTTTTTTATTGTATAGGTTAAAAAGAGGCCAAATTGCAAATATTGCGCCGACGCAAAAGGCTGAACAAATGCGTGTGGCATTTGTTTCCAATCAGATCCCTCAGAGCCCTGCACCGCCACTGGCTGGCTGAAGTGCGGATGACTTGAAAAATATGCTACTACACTGACCACTTGACGAGAGGCAGAAGCAAGAATAAAGAATCGATTGGTTTGCCAGAAATCACCAAAACCGCAGAATACAGTTGCTGTAATGTGAAATCCTATAAAGGAAAATACAGAAGGGTGACCCTCTAGGCTAGCCTTATAAAGGCTTTATCTGATGCTCTTATTGTTTTATTTTGTTTTCATTTTCCATATTGTTACTGAAACAAATACCAGTAATGGTATTTTTGTTGTTATTGCACTTTATACTGAACTAAAAATGCTGAAAGCTTGAACACTGCTTTGTTGCTGAAGCCAACGAGAATGTTTTATTTGGTTTGTTTTATTTTTTTGCAGTATTGTAGAAAATTGTTACTAACATATTCAAACAAAGCTTAACTGTAACTGGAATACTGTTACGGTGCGCCAGTACTTTATAAGTTTTTTTATTATTTAAACTAAAGATTTTGAATGCTTGAATGCTTGTCCCAGCCCCCCCCTTAAAACCTTATAAACCTTAAGTGAGTTAGTGTTAGTGGCGGAGATATTATGTGTATTTTTGTAATGTAGAATGATAATGGTTCTACTGACAACTACAACTAGTGACATGAATATATTCAACACACTGGTAAAATAAACATTTGCTGTCATAAACAAAGAAGCAAAGCAACCTAGATTGTAAGGGCATTTCAGCTCATTATTGCTGTACCTGCAGCAACAGGCAAATGACACGGCACAGTAAAAACTTTTAATCCTTGCTTGTCTGTCTTTCAGAATGGCAAATTATGTTTCATTTTGCTCTTTGTTCGGTCAGTAATGAAATACTGTGTCAGCCCCTGCTTTCTCAGTCACCATGGCAACAAACATCCCCCTGGGTAATAAAGCAGAAGAACACTCAATCAAGCCTGAGACATTGAGGTTGGAACATTTTTACCCCAAAAACAATGCTGGAATAAGCAAGAAGATGCTCTGAATGATCCAGGGGTGTTTCAGATGCTTTATCAGGATAAAGGAATTTTCACTGACCATCTTTATTTAAAGAAAAGACCCTGATTTTATGGCTAAAGCATCATAAAACCTGCCCACTTTACTTTCATTCCATCATCACAACTTTAACCCAAAAAGTGCATTCATAGTAATTTACCTATATAAGATTAGCAATTTTGACCCTTTTATTACTAAACTGTTTTGAGGCTAGTACACAGAAAACAAGAAAATTAACAAAAAGAAATTTTAGATTGGTAAAAAAAATCTGTTTACAGAATCAGTTTAATCATAATCATCTTTCTTTATTTGTATTGTTTTATTTTCAGGGCCTTTTTTGATTTGCTAGACAGCGACCAGACCTCACAATGCAGTGGTAGGTTTCCTAAACCCTGAGAACACTAGTCCTAATATTTTAATTTCAAAATGTGGCATGCTGAAGACTGGTACCACCTCTTGCACATTTCATTTTATTTGTATTAATAATAAAGGAAGTGTTTTAGATCAACTTTTCACATATTCTTTTTTAATCATTTCTCTCTTTCACTTTGGCTTTTATAGCAGTCTCTCTCAGGTTGCAAGATGTCATTTCCATTATATATTTCATAATGTAAGCATTATGAAGAACAAAAAGGGAGATGTAGGCAAGATTCAGCCCCTTTATTTAAGGATTCAGAGTCTGAGCCGTGATTGTCTGCACATGGCTCTCAACATGGAGGTGGCGGCTAGCAGCCAATGTACGTAGCTAACATTGCAAACAGTGCTAACAATGGTAACAGTGCTGACAGAGCTAATGATGTTGAGCAAGGGGCTGGATGGGGGTGCTATGCTTTTACATCATAACAGTTGCAGTTGTCAGTGGCTACCAACGAATGAGTACAGTGCAGAGCAGCGGCAATTAGCTAGCTAGTAGGATACTTCAGTGCAAACACATGCACATATAGCAGGATCATCTACCAACAAAATTAGAAGCTTTAATTACAATACACACAGAAGTAGCGTGACTTCATTGTCTGCTCAGGACTCCATTACTCCACTATATCTTTATATAGCATTTAGTTATTATTTTGCTATATTGATGCCCTGCTGTATAGAGAGCCTTTAAATTAGGGTTATACAAATAAAATGTATGCTCCTTGACCTCAGGGTGAGATAATCACATAGCGTCATTGATAACTTCAGTCACTACCGTGGGTAGATGTGGCAAAGTCACACCCAAACAGATCTGTTACATCAACTCTCTTAATATGGGTATGAATATTTGGCAGTTAGCTTGACTCAGAGTGTCACACATTTAGTTAAGAAGCCCTGTCTGCTCTTGTTGTGTGGGAGGCCTATTTTTCCACACTGACCTCATGCTATTCTGGGCCAGCAGCTCTGCTATTTGACAGCCAACTTCTGGTCACTATTTCCCCGAGGTTAGGCTGAAGCAGACATCTCTCCTACGAGACGCAGGGCTAACAAACAGAGCCTGAGCTCCTGCGGACATCAGCAAGCAACACATACACCACAGAGCAGATGGAAGGGGATGTTTCTACTACCTAGACCACAGGGCTGGCCAAAAGTGCATCATAGCCCTCCAAAGTCTGATTTAACTTGAGGCGCCAACATAGCTCACAAGTGCATCTTGAACAGCTAGTGATTTGTTCTGCAGTCTAAACTTTACCTATTGACTGTTGTAGCACTGCTGCAAAATTACACTCCAATTTTTTGCATTTGTTGTAAGAAAAGTAGTAAGTTTGCACATTTTTTCCCATTTGCTTTCTCTGTGATGCAGAGTGGTTACAGTCAGGGTCATAACTGTAATCTGAATTGTGTAAGATATGGGCATTTAACAAACCACAAATTAATTATAAATATACCAATTAATTAAATTTCAAGATGAATGAATAAAATAAAAATGAAAGTAGCACACTGTTAGTGTAAAGCAACATAAAGCCTTTGTCAAAAGTTAACCGGGTTCATTTGAAAATGTATCTTTTTTCTGCATTCATGCCATCTGTCTAAATTTTTCCCCTCAGCAAATTTGGGGCTTTTTTATGCTCTGTCAAGCATTTTACACCTAAATTAAGTTATGAATGTTTTAAACAATCTGACCTGATGGATATCCAAGTTGGACTGAACTGTTTCTTTATTTAGCTCAAGTGGCATTAAGTAAGCATGTAGACGATGCTTTTTGTTTGTTAATGACGTGCATTTAATAACTCTCCTTCATTATAGGATTCCAAGAACATATTTCCATATTTCTTTTGAACGATAATAAGCATTTTACTTGATAACCAGGCTTTCCAATCCTCTGAACTGGAGCTTTTGGGGTAAGCCCCTACAGAATAGCCCTTTATAAAACATCATGCCAACCATGAAGCTCATTCACAATGAGATATTGTACTGCATAGTATGTATTTGTCATTGACTGAAATATTATTTTTTTTGTCAGTTATTAGCCTACTTCCAACTTAAAAAACAAAAACAACAACAACGACAACAACAAAAAATGCAAACATTGCAAAACAGTGCTAACAACAGCAAAATTGTAGTTCTTAGAAGTGTGTTATTTAATGACCAGGCTTTCCAATGCACTAAACTGGCACTTTTACAGAATAGCACTTTCATAAACACTATGCCACACAAAAAACTCATTCACAGTTAACCGATCACAAATCTCTCAGGGTTTCATATAGCCTGAGTGGCTCATAGATGTTCTTGAGGAGGCGCACTCTAGTTCTGTAGACATCACAAAAACTGACAATTCATGGGAGGTGGCTAGTTTTTATTTGTTCTTTTTTTTTTTAAACTGATTTCACACAGATTTTTGCTCAGGGTAATGTCACGTTGCTTTTTGCTCTCTCTGTGTTGTTCCGGTACACTGACAATCTCAGATGTAAGTTCTGGGAAATCTGACAACTTGTCTCAGCACTATTTTGACAGTTTTCTTAATACACTTCATCAAACCCTTTTATCAGCTCTGGTATGTGACATCCTCCGGTAACCATGGACACCAGTGCAATATAATCTGGCCTTTGTTTGCTGCGACTCCGTCTCTCTTTATTTTCTTTCTCCTCCTCCTTTGCTGTCATTGCCCCTGTTGCATTCATGCATAGATGGCATGCTAAGTGAAAGAGGAGCCAATGGGGATGAGCAATGCCTGCTAAGCTGGTCTTAGTCACGGGGCATTGTCATTAGATTAATGGAGCAGAAGGAGCCATCCGTTCTCTCTCCAGAGGGGAGCTTTACTTTTGGTGGGGTGGGGAGAGGAGAAAATGAAGGGGAGGATGTGGCTTTGCCTCAAATGGAGGATGATTTGGCACTTTGCACCGCCCCCCCTCTGCTCACGCCTCCTGCTGTTCTCATATAACAATCTCGTCCTCAGTGTGGACTCTTGAGAACCTCAGGTCTCTGACATTGTTACTATGGGAACCCCCAACAAAATACACTCATGAAAATATTTGTTTTAACCACTTAACCCAACTTTTGATTTGACCAAACACAGAAATACTTAGATACACAGTGGCAGCATTTCCCACAGGAATAACTAGGCAGCTGCCTAGGGCACCATCCCTAGGAGGGTGCCAAAATTGCACCCAGAAAAAAAAGTTCAAATGAGAGTCATCATAATCTAAAGCATGCACAATGTTTGGACGTTGGAGGACCTTTTTAAACCCGCCTATCAGCCACAAAGCCACTGGGATATTTAGAGGAGTATATCTACTTCCTCCTCTGTAACCCACCCATGTACGTGATGGTACACGCACCTCAGCTATCACTACACTACTAAGAGGACTGTATGTAGAGAGGAAGAGGAAAAAAACAATAACAAATGTGTGTTGAAATCAGAAGAAAGAGAGCTAATTAACATTACCTCTGAGCAGCTGCCAACCAAAACGAACAGCTCGCAGAGGTTTCATTAAGTTACATTATGATGTGTTCAAGCTCTATTCAGTAAAAATGAGCATTTAAACATTTATTTGGGTAATTACTTTGGAGGATTGGTAATTGCATTGGAAGGCAGTAATTACATGTGGCTGCTTGTTAATATGTAATTACATATTATTGTGTGTAAACAGGTCCTTAAATTTTCGTAAAAATGCACAATAATCACCTCACTGTTGTAATTACAATATTCCCCGTTGTGATCGACATTGTCTTTTGTACGGTCATTGACTGTTCATTAAGTAGTAAGTTCTTTGTAATTACTGTGCTGTCAAATGAAGTGCTACCCAAATGCTCTTAAAGCACAACTTCACAGCTTTGCCCGCAGCATATAAATTCATATCAACACACTTCACTCAGTTTAGAATTCAGTTCTTGCTCCAGTGAATTAATTCTGGCAAGAGGGGCAGCAATAAAGAGGAAACCTGTGGAGACTAAAGTTGCACAACAGTGTTGGCTGAAGAGACAAGACAACTGTTACCATGGCAAATAATCCAGAAATTCTTTGCTTTACCATTTCTAGCCAATTACCTCGAACCTCTGGCTCATCTGGATGGCAGAGGTTTTTGGCAGAAGATTTGCTCTCAGCTCTGATGAGTAATTCACCACACAGTAGCACATCAGAGTTTAAACAAGTTAGTTGTTGCTATGCCTTTGTTTTCTGCATGTTTTGCACTGAGGTGTATTTCTCCAATCGCACATCTAAACTTATCTGACTACTCAACCTTAGCTTGGCAAACAAAGACATATGTTTTCCCAATCCATTCACTGAAGCAGTGAAATGATATGATTATCTGCCTGGTTGCTCTGTACTTCCAAGTGTTACAATGCCAGGCCGCTGTGTTGCTTGTACATTTTAAAGTGACTGCATTTTAAATGTGCTTAACAATGTAGCAGTAATTTGTGGTGGGGATGAGAGTGTGGTGTTAGGGTCAAGCACTGTCAGCCAAGGTTTAAGTTTAGTGCTTGAATGGAGTGTAATCACTTGTGCTGCTGTGTCAGAAGTCACTACCTCTTTTACTCAGTCAGACCACCTTTATAATGGACACTCAGCAATTTACTCTTCTCTTTTGGACTATAATTAAATCATTACATTACATTTATTTCCAGATGCTTTTGTCCAAACAGCATGCATAAATACATTGAAACAATAGGAGCAAGAGCAGGTTACATTTAAATTTAGAAAAAGTTTAGATAGTTTGACTAATAAGAAAAACAGTTTTTGAGTTTGGTACAGTATTTAGCAGGAGTGCTGCAGCTGGCAGCAACAAAACAGGCTACAATGTAACCACTCAGCACATGTCATGTTCGCATTGTCAGTTTAGATCCACTAAAAATTGCTTATTTTTGCCACTGACGGGCTCAGAATATTTTAAGTATTTGACACATTTTGGAGAGAAACCCTACCACAAACAGCCCCAAAGTCGCTATCATCAGTCCTACCAAACTCCCTTTAAAAAAATAAAAAATAAATACATATATAATATTTTTTATATCCTAAAGCACACTTAATTCAGAATGAACATGAACAAAATAACTCACAAAAACCTTCTTAGTTTCTATCCAGTTAGTTGTGAAAACATGCTGGCTCTATACATGCTTAAATTAGTGTTCACTTAAATGGAGTCTGATGGGTTTGGTGATAGTAGAAATGATCTTGCCATGTAACCAGAAGGTCTTTTTCAAAATCCTTTCCATTAATTTGCAGAAACTTAGAATAATAGTTTGAGCTGATCATTGGCAAAATCAAGAACTTTTGCAATGAGTGGTTACATCGCAGCCGGTTTTGCCACTGCCGGTTGCAGCTCTCTCAATGCACAGCCATTTTTTTTTAAATGTTATCATTAATTACCTGGACACAGAAACATGAGAAAATAGTGTTCAGGTTGATAAATACCATTCTTACCCTTAAACAAATAACTAAAAGTATGTTTAATGCTTCAGTACAATGTAAATTTCTACATCTATAAAATACAGCACATTGCATTGTAAGTATTTAGCAGAAATTTGTGCACATGCCATAAACATTACTGTTTTTGTTCCATTGCTGGAATCTGAAGGGGCACTAGGAAGAGAGAGTATTACACAAAAAAAAGTTGGACACTCAACTAAAATAGTGGACAGTAAGTAGCAGTAAGTGTGCTGCACTAGTTAATACCATTCAGGCTTGTTTGTGGCAGATAGTGTGTTACTGCCTGATTTACAGTCAAGAAAATGAAGTCAAGCATTGAAAAAAATGCCAGTAAACCAGTAACAAAGGAGCCGTTTTTCTACATTTTCTTGGAATGATGATTGTTTGTCAGAAGCTACTTTAGTTTCCCCTTTAGAAGACATAATATGAGAGGGTAAAATATGTGTTGATTGGACTGGCAGAGAGAAAACTCTAAAGAGAGCTGTGGTGTTGAAATTGAAACAAGTTATCTGTCCCACTGAGACCAGCAGCAATTAACGTGTATTCACCAATAATGCTATCGGTGGTTTTGTGCTTTGCCACAAAGGAAGGAAGAAAGCAGAAAAAAAATAATGGGAATTAATTATTCATTGCATCAAGAGTAAACACTGTCCCTTTCCTCAAAGTCTAACCAGTCAGACTTTAAACTGTTAGTTTTAAAATCTGTCTGTCCGTCTGTATTTAACGGGACATTAAAGATGTAGCTCGAACAAGTTTGACCACTGACATGAGAATTTAACCTTTAAACAAACACAGTGTTTTAGACACATTTTTATAAGGCATCAGTATATCGACAGACCAGAAGTGTTTAGAAAATTGAACCGTGTCAGGAGGGGTCATCTGAGTTCGATCTATGCAGCATGAGAGAGATACATCCTCTCTCACTGCCAGAAAGACAGGAAGTCAGCTCCTCTATAAACAACTGTTCACATAGGACAAATATACAAAAGCTGTTATCATCACCTTTACATGAACATTTTTATTGGATAATAACATGCCACTGTAGAGTCCTGTGAGGCTCTAAATGTGATCAGGATCTGTACATGTAAACCTAACACAATGTCAGTTTAGGTGCGGCTGCAGCCAAAACAGACAGCCTGATTTTAAGACAAATATCCAATTACACCGCATAGCAACAACACCCCTGGGATGGCAGCTGTGAATATGCCCTGATGGTGACTCCTGCAACCTGCCGTCTGTTATTTTGTGGAAATAACCTTAAATGCTACAGGCTGGACCCCAGCTGGTCATAAGGTAACATTAAGGCACCCGTTTCCCAAAAGTGGTTGATGAGAGTGACATGTTTTAATGAGTTCTTTAGAGCGTTTTTCAAGGTGGAAAGTGAAGAGTGGGAGCATTATTTACTGTGGAAATGTCCAGACACCACTCCCCAAGGAGCAATAGGTGCAGCAGTGTTCAGTTCTCAAAAGCTTAATTACACCAATCCTAAATTAATTGGACCCACAATTTATAGTTTATCGTCGCTACGTAAGAAAAGCACCCATAACACATTTGGTTCCAGGGTTCACATTAATTGGCAACCCCAGGGCAAAAGTTATGTCTTCCCTTTAATGAAGTAATTAGCTAAAGCCATTGCATCAAAGGCTCGCGGTGATTGCATATTTGATTTTGTCTGGTCACTGGGCCCTTTAGACTGGCTGCGATTCATCTATTATTTCAGTGAATGTCCTCCGCCAAAAAGTGTGCCAAGGCATTACTGTTGGAATTCGAAATACGTCAACAGCCTTTTGTAAAACTGACATCAATCAAAGATAGATGTGCAACGTCACTAACACTGCCAGTGCAAAACATTTGTCTTCATAAAGGCAGTAAGGAGGAAAATGAAATGTTTACAGTGATTTTTTTTTCCTTAAAGTGGCCAAAATTCTGCTGTATGAAGTGACAGGAGAGGAAATTATCTGAAGACAAAATGGCTCATAGAAAAAGTTTCTAGATCTCCTTTTTAATCACTTTGTCTCTCACTGTTTTATCACCTCGAGTCTTTATCGCTGTGCGGAAAATGTAGCTACACTAAATGCACAGTGCACTGCAGCGTACAGTATATCACCACAGACATACTTATAAAACTGTTCGAATTTCACTAAGAGCTTCGATGTACGCTGCATATTACATGAGGTGTTATTTATTAACACCCTAGGAATAATATACCAAGATGGAGGGGGACTAATGGCCGTCGAGGTAGAGACTATTTTAATTGTGCTGTTAATTCTGCTCACAGCCAGTGCCATGATGGCCTTTCACGTCTTCACACTTCCCTGTTCTCACCTGAGAGAAAATCACACAAGCATTAATTTAAAAGCACAGGAATCAATGTGACATTTTCATTGGCACATTTAGACTTCAAGACGGAAATACACCAGATAGATCAGATTAAGAAGTCCATCTGACGCATCTGGGCGTTCTGAAAGGATCACATGTTGTTTTTACACAACTTAAATGCAGAAAATCAGCTTTTGTACTTACAGAAAAGGAGGTGCAAAATGATGTGATGCTAATAAAATCAATCACATCATCCCTTTTCATCTGCATCTCTTGATGTATGAGATAGTATAGATTTCAGCATTTCACAGAGGATGTGGCTTATTTTGTAAGCAGATGGAAGGATGTAAAGCAGAGTTTTTCCGAGCGCTGAGCTGTACTGTTTGCATTTCTCCACCATGCTTCACATGTGTGACATGAAATGAGTAATTATTGATTCTCATAAATCATCGTCACCGACACCTATTCTCACTGTTCATTTTTTTTATTTCATCTGCCTTCACCCATCCCCCAATTTAAAGGTTGAGGCATTAAGGACCGACAACCGCTGACCTTTCCCACTGCGTGCATCTATCATCCAACAGGACTAATCATGCTTTTCTTGTGCCTTGGATAGATGTGAGAAGGCAGAGGGATGTGATGTGGAGAAATGTCAAGGTCTTGCCGTGTTCACATTTTGTCTGAGATTGGTGTGTGGTGTTATAGATCCTTTGGATCAACTGAGAATCTAGACCTGTATGAAAGAGGGTGCTAATTTTCTAATCTGTGAAAGGCCAAATGCGACAAAGGTAATACAGATAACATCTCAAACATGCTCATTAGCTAAAGTGTTAGATATGGAAGCATCACACCTTGCATAACCTTTGTTGCGGGACACATCTCATCTTATAACCTGTTGTTAGGAATAATTAATTTTCTATACTTAAAGGGTCAGTTCGCCTCAGAATCAATTATATATTTTTCCTTTTATCTGTTTTGCTATTTAACCATCTAGATTGTTTTGGCGTGAGTTGCCAAATGTTGGAGATGTTAGTCGTAGAGATGTCTGCCTTCTCTCAAATATAATGGAACTATAGATGGATAGACAGATAGATAGATATAAATAGATATAAATATATATGGAAAAACCCAACAGCAATGTCTCTTTCAAGAAGTCATTATTTGATTACTCTAGATAATCCACAGACCTTGTTATTTCCTTTTACCAAACTATACCCACCAACTGTATCACCGTGCAGAAGGAAGTGTGCATCTAATGCTAGCTCAGCTAGCACCACTGAGCCAGCTAATGTTACAGCACAGCTGAAGAGGACACCTTTAATGTTTACATCTCTTGTTGTCATGAGCACAAGCCTCTTGTCCATGAGTAGATGCTTGCATCCTTCAACGTTGGTATACTTAATGTTGGAGGCAAAGACGGCTAGCAGCATTAGCTAGTTAGCTGGAAAGGCGATTAACTAACAGAGTTGACAGGCGATGAAATGGAAATTTCCACACAGTTATTTCATGCAGTACTTAACATTGACCATACATTCCAGGTCTCCGCAGCACTTTATTCTCTCATTATACATGAGCAGTAGAACATAGACAACACATCCTGCATCTAACTCACTACTGTTTAGAGTCCTCTTGTGTAGGTGTTGGTCGGAGGAGTGTAGCGACACTGTGTGCTCAACTCTGGTACACTAGTAGGCTGTTAAAGGCTGGAGGGTGTAGTTTGGTAAAGAGAAAACAGTTCCTATGTGACACTGCCCACAACAAGGTCTGTGGATTAGCTTGAGTAACCAAGTCATGATTTTTTGAAAGAGACATTTATTTTAAGTTTTTCAAATGTATACTATGCCAACTAGTTCCATTATATTCAAGAGAAGGCAGACATCTCTACGAACAATATCTCCAATATTCTTCAGCTCACACCAAAACAATCTTGATTGATAAGTAGAACTCTAGGTAAGAGGAAAAATGTTTATTTTTGATTTCAGGGTGAACTGTCCCTTTAACAACCAGTTGACAGCAGCTCTTACTTGATGGCATTTTGCACTGAAACATAACACTAAGAGCTTGAGCAAGGAAGCAGTTTTATCTGCAGCTACTGTATCTCACGTCGTGCTGCAGAGTTTAATGTCTTGAAAATGGGCCTGATTTTGGCTGTGTCATTTGGGTTTCACTGGCCACTGAACTGTAAGTTGGGGGAGAGAGCAGCAATTGCTGTCTGAGACTCGGCACTTTGTCATGGGTGCCACACAGTATAAATTGATGCCAGCGTTTGACAGAAACTACCGAGCACTCAAATCTCACTCTGCCTCGGTAGGTAGACTTCTACGGCTCTGCTAACAATATACAATGTGGGACTGCATTGTATTGGCATTTCCTGATAATTATTTGCTGAAAGTAGTGACGCATCTGTTATGCCCATCATTTAGACAGCAACTGATGTCGTGCCACCAATAAGTATACTATTCTTTACAGTACAGTGGGTTAAACATTTCAATTCCCTTGAAACCGTTTTTAAATAGCTTCTGCTGCAAAGGGACTGTGGAATGTACAGATAGATTAAAAGAAACAACCCAGAGGTCCATTTTCATAATTATGTTTTGGTGCCAAGCCCGACTGCTTGGCTAGCACTCTTAGGAAGGGAGGGCGGGAAGGAGAAAGAGAGAGAGAGAATGCAAAGAGAAATCAATACTTGAGTTGAAACAACCCTAGCTGCTTTTTGTTTTTTAGTTTTTTTGTTGTTGTTTTTTTCGGGGGGGAAAGAGGAATGGAGAGGAACTGTGAGAGAGACAGTCTGGCCCCTGTGGCTGCAGCGCCAGCTTGAGCAAAAGGCAAAAGATGTTGTAAAATGAACAAACTACTGTACTACCTACCTGGGAGACACAACTTTTTGACTGTGTAGGTGGTACCAACACTCCCCGTGCGAGTGAGCGCTCGTAGCAAAAATGAAGAGAAATCCATCTAGCCGGCCTTTGCTCCTCGAGACTAGAGCACAGCAAAGCAGCAAGACACCAAAGCCAGCAGGAAGTGTGAATAGTTGCCCTCCGCCTGAGGGAAAGTGAGTCAGCCATTTGTTCCCCCTCTTCCTTCTCTCTTTAATTCCCTGTCAGTCACAGCAGTGGGAACGAGATAATCCAATATCCAGGCCTTTAAATTGGAGCTGTAAGATGCTCATCTTGTGCATGTGCACACACACACACACATACATATAGTATATCCTCGTCCCAAGTCAGTTCTGTCCAGCTAGCTTTATGATTTGTTTATATTGCTTTCAATTACCTCTCTGTGTCCCTTGTTGAGCTCAATAAAATTTTATATTGTGGATATTATTCTCTAGGTGCCCATCCTCTTCCTATAGCCTTATGCATTTAGGCATTCAAATTTCAATGTAAATAAATCACATTGTGAAGCCTCTGTTTATGTGGTCGCTGACAGAAACTGCTGGTCCCTGACATTAAGCACTAGAAAGGGGTGAACAAGCTGCGTACCGACTGCTGCAAACAGATTGCTAGCGTCTCCTTTTGTATTACATCACCACTCGCCTTTCCAGTGATGTGTGTCTATGTACGTCTGCAGCCGTGTGCATGCGTGTGTACTCGTCTGAACTGTGTTGTCATCCACCCCCGCTGCTGTCTCATGTACGAGTCTAACCTCTCCCAACCAGCGGAGCTGGTTCACCTCCCTGGCAGCCTGCAGCAAATTATCATATTTATCGAGAAGCCAGCCATGGCATTAGCAGGAATACCCACTCCTCAGCTGCGGCTCCAGTGAAACGACCACTGTAAATCACACTCTGTCAGCCTCTCATGCAAGCTCAGTCATGGTTGTCAAGGAGACCATGATGTGATTGTGAAGGCTATTCTGTTTTGATTCAGAAAGCATATAGATTCAAAAGAAGAGAAGAGTTTTCTTTTCTAGGTAAAAGTGAAAAGGTTAAGTCAAGTCAAATCAGTTTTGTTTATATGGCCCAATATCACAAATGTGCCTCAAGGGGCTTTACAATCTGTACAGAATATGACACCCTCTGTCCTTAGACCCTTGCTTCAGATGAGAAAACACTCCTCTAAAGTAATCCTTTAAAATTGAGATGAAATGAAAAAAGGCCTTTTTAACCCTTTTAGATCACATACCCAAATATTTTTTTGACCCATCTATAATTATATTTTCAAAAAAACAAATCAATTCTTTATATTCTTATATCAAAATCCAATTATGTTTTCCACCTGTAAAACAAAATATGACATGTGCTTACGTAAGCTTTACCTACCAATTTCAGCCAATACGGGGTTTCCTATGGATCTTGAAAAGTCTTAAAAGGCATTGAATTTAATAACCTAAAACTTGGGTCTTAATTTGTATTAAAATGTCTTAACTCAATCTTTCAAATGCTCAGGAAAAGTAAAAGTTTATTAATGTTTTTGTTTGTTTGTTTCATTGTATTATGAAATCTTAAAATGATAACATCTATTTTGTCTAGCTGTCACCCTGGAGGACATACGTGCAAGTACAGATCCAATGAAAATTGCTAATTTTACCAAGATTTTTTCATCATAGCTGAAAGCCAGTTCAAGAAAATTCATATTTCATGCAAAAAGTTTCGGGAACTTGGCATGATAGGAATTAATGCAGCAGAATGACACACAAAAAGCCATGTTTAATTTTACAAAAACAATAATAACCATTTGGCTAAAATTGCCCCCAACCTCCAGTCACTGATGTCAGTTCATGTTTCTTTCCCTTATTTTTGTATTACATTTTGCTAAATTCTTCTGAAATTTCATCCCAAGTGGCATTCAAAAAGTCTTTAAAAGTCTTAAATCTGACTTGCTTTTAGTTGTAGGAATCCTATATCATATCTATCCATCAGTCTGCAACCAGAGCTAGTTAGCTAGCTAGCAATAGCATGCTACGCCTGTGTGTCTTTGTGTCCCCAAAATACATCAGTTATGGGTCTGGCCTGGAATATATTCACTTGGGAAAGCTTCAGATTATGCACAAGGCATCTTAAAGTGGACTGCTTCAGCAACTAGCATTACACTGAGCATACAGTGGGCTTCATCGCGCTCTCTGTCTGAGATACATTGCCCTATTGGCTAACACCGTTGGGGGCTCAATGTTATGACACACTCACTTTTTAAACAATCAATTTTTTTGTTTTTATTTCCAAAACACTGAAGCTGAGGTCTAAATTGTTCATTCATTAATCTTGTTCATTAGTTCAGTCATGTCTCCCTCGTCCTCCTGATCTAAGGCTGAGGGAGGTGTGTGCGGAGCCAACAGTACACTGTAGCTGTCAACTGTAGCTTCACTAAATTCTCAACCTGCCCATTTGTAACAGTCCAATCAAATGTGAAGGATTGGATTTAAAACCCTGTTTTATACACCGACTAAATATTCTGTTTTTCTGGGAAATACTTCACAGTATGGAAGTTAAAGACACTTTAACTTTTTTTGTCACTGGGACTTTTACAGGGAAGAAATATTAGAAACCTCAGGAAGAGCAGCTGAGGAGTTACTCTCCTTGGACAGACCGACATGCAGTACAAGTTGTGTGTACAGAACATTTAAAAACCAACATGTGCCTTTGCCAAACCGTCCTGTCTTTGTTGCCTAATCCCAACCATCATGAAAGTCTACACTGTTGTGTAAACATTCGGATCATGCTGCTTTATCCCATAATGTGCATTTGTTGACATCACTTAATAATAATAATATAATGGAATAATGGAAACCTAAAATTTTATGAGTAGACGTGGAAGGTCACTGACAGAGCGGCACCATGTGATGAGTTGGGATGACAACATGTTGGCTCTAGATAATGCTATTCACATTTTTTTGTTTTTGTCTCCTTTCAGCTCTTCGCAATATGCAACGTCACGACTAGATGCCCCTAAATTCTAGACACTAGACCTTTTAATCAACAGCCAACAGTCTCAGACCAACATGAGTAAAATCAAAACTGCGAATGGACACAAAAATAAAAAATCATGGCATAAAATGGTGAATGAGTAAACTATTTAAAATTCAAAACCTCTTCCAACCTTTTTATTTTTGAGAAAATAGGACCTCTGAGAGATGTTCCAACGTTAAATAAAATAGAATGTGTTATGAAGAGCCTGTCTTATATATTTCAAAGTCACAGAAACAAGGCATCCAAGAGGAGCAGAGCTCCAAACCTGTAGCCACATGTAATCAATAAACGGCCCTCTAGGTTTGCAAGTATGGCATCATCAAAGTCATAGTGAAAAAACAGACGATTGACAGATTGTTTATTTTGTTAGTTCAGAATTTCAAGTGTCTATCTTGATGGAGTGGAGCTCTGTTGAGGGTTTTGGTGTCCCAGCTACTGTAGGTCCAAGGAATAAAGGTGTAGTTTTTTTAGTTCAGTTTTTGAATCACAGATTTTACTTTGTTAGTCTTAATCTTGGTTTGTTTTAGGGGGCATTTCATGTTTTTGTTTTAGCTGAAATTAAGAGTTCGGCTGGCATTATCAAAATCATTCAAAGCAGGATTAAAGAGAATTTCTAAATGTTTGTTTTTAGAGTACTTGAGCTACAGACCTCAGATGCTGTAAACAGTATTGATCATGAAATGAAAGGACCAAATACAAATGCAAGGTCTATCTCTCACTGCACGCATGTCTAAATGAACAGAAACTGAACACAGCAGTGGTCCATTAAAAATGGCGCTGTCAAAAAGCAAGCTTAATTATCTAACACACTGAGGAGCAGCATTAAACACATTACAGGGTAATTAATGGAAGTCATTTTTCAGGGAAAGAAAGTTGAGGCATAGAACTATAATGGATGTACTGCAGAGTGGACTGTCTCATTTCCTCTGCGCCCGTTGTGCACACCCCCACCTCAGTCACACCTGTGCATGCTCCTATTGTAAAGTTTTAGTTAAAGGGGATGTGTACAATAGCTTTTGCTGACCCAGAGGCGGCTTTGTTATGGATTCATTGACCGTATGGAGTCGGGTCAGTGAACTTCTGTGTTGCTATAAAGGGCCCTCTGTGGATGTCTTCACCTGATTTCTTTAAGCACCTTACAGAACAGCATAAAACCCCTGGGTATACACGCACTAATAAACAACAATTAAAACCTTTGTTTTCTGTAATGTATTTAATTTCAATTAGTTTTGTATATTTTGTCACGTTGTAGTTTTTGTTTGATTTTGTTCTCTTATTTTTTAATAGTTCAGTTGACAACTGTCTTTTTTAACAGTCAAATTGTCCACACTCATTTTTACAGTTATAAAAACACTGGCTATAATGTGTAGTGGAACCTACATGCCCTGAATGCTCTATTAAGGAAATCAGTACAACAGCTGTCACCTTAACAAAGCTCATTGCCTGTTTTTGATAAAGCTTGTTGAGAATTCAATTGTATTATTATTGAACCTTGTCACAATGGACTGTGTTATATGGAAATGCATTTCTAGTATGCTTCAGAATTTATGTTTGCAGTTAAGTTTGTTATTATTTTAATGTAAAGGTATTGTTTATGGCTGAGCTGTAGCACTGGATCAAATTAGATTTCACAGGTGTACCGAAATAAAGTGGCCAAAGAGTGTATATAGTAGGGTTTTTCATATTGCTCTATATGGCACCGTGGTAATGGTTCTTCTTTTTTTTCTTTTTTTTTTGCAATTTAAACATGTTGTCTTCTTGTATGCAGGGTTGGGTGATGTAACGTATAACCCGTGCAAAGGTAGAAATGTGTTCCTTTGTAGAGATTTGGCAGTGTTGGTACCGCAAGAGGTATTTGCGGCTACGTAGAAAATCAAGGCTGGATGCTTGTGTGTCTGATTTTTGTGTGATCCTGCGAGTCCAGCTGCCTCGCAAGCTAACATGATTTGGGCAGACATGGAGGAGGAGAGTGAGGCTGCAAATACAGAAACCTGTAACTTCTACAAATATTGTCTTTGGGAACCTTAAAGCTTTCCTTTAAAAATAATCTTAAATTTACAGTTTGAGTTCATTGAGCTGATGTTGTCAATGTGAGCTATTGTAGTTATGTATGTAATTATTTTTCTTCTTTTTTTAAGTTTCAGTTGAAACAAAAAATAATCAAATGTGGTGAAGTGCAGTTATTTTAAACAGTATATTATATTAATTAATTGAAGAGGGGGGTCAGTACAGCATAGTATCGTGATATATTGTGTGACAAGATTGTGTCGACACACAGGTGCAAAGTATTGATTTTTTATTTTAAAAACATATTGATATTATAAATACTAATTTAGGTTTTGGTAGAGAATTAGAATTATAAAATCAGTTGCATTTCCAGTCCAGTCCAATAGATACATTTGTTGGAAGGAAAATTTTTGAAGTGAGAAAGTTTATCTTATTAGATAAAACAGATGCTGACTAAGTTTTTGTCTTTTGGGGGCAGAAATTAGTTACAAAAAGGTAATAAATAGCAATATATTGCAATGTATGTTATACCAATACTCAGCACACTGTAAAACATCCAAAATCACAGTAATATTATATTGTGACTAAAGTATTTAGTCCTCGGGTGATTCCCATCCAGAATTCCTCTACCCTGCTATACACCGAAACCACGATATAAAATTACATAAACTGGGTTAAAAGATTTTGGCCCTATCGCCTACCGCCACTGCATGTCTTCCTATTCACATGAAGTCAACCAAGAAATAGAAGTGTTCCCAACCCACACCTTATATTTAATCCTCTTGATCTAATGCAGGGGTGAACTCCTGATACTCACTCTAGTGGGTGAACACTGATCTTTTATCTCCAAAGATCTGGGCATTGCAAATAATGAGAGACAGGCTTTGTTTCTGTGTGTGTGTGTGTGTGTGTGTGTGTGTGTGTGTGTGTGTGTGTGTGTGTGTGTGTGTGCGCACGCGTGTGCGTGTGTGTGCATGCTTTTATTTGTGATAGCGGCTGCGTCTCGACGCATGGAGTTGACGAACTGAACCAGGGGTCCGCTGGGAGGCAGTGTGTGTGGAGGAGTGTAGGGTTGTATCCCAGTCAGCCACATA
This sequence comes from Plectropomus leopardus, assembly GCF_008729295.1. Classification (NCBI taxonomy): domain Eukaryota; kingdom Metazoa; phylum Chordata; class Actinopteri; order Perciformes; family Serranidae; genus Plectropomus; species Plectropomus leopardus. The sequence goes on from NC_056466.1 coordinate 11,407,905, forward strand.
TTAGTGGACCTGTCACTTAGTAAACAGTGACTTAAACTCATTTCCATTCCGAGTTAGGAAGTGTAGAGAGAACTCCTAAGTGCATTAGAGTCACTCGCAATTTAGGTCCACTTTGTCTCTCAGGCAAGGGTGGGTGGGGAAATGGGAAAAAAAGGTAGCAGGGGGAGCAATTAAAGTGCAATCTGCAATCAAAATGACTCAGAAAGCCATTCCCTAATTTCACATCATGTTCTATCCTCACATAGACTGTTTATTGCATTGTTTTCCAATATATTTCACAGCATTAAGTCTGAGATATTACACAAATAAGAATTTATTAAAAATGTCAAATTTGTTGGTCTAAAATTAGTAATCCACCAAAATCACAAACTGCTTTCATTTGAACAAGATCCAAGCGTATGGTAGACATTACAACCGTTATCATGGCGAACATGCTTGAAAATGTATTACCTTTGTTCTTGTTATTTCACACTTTTCTTGTTTAATATGCTGTAAGGTCTGGCATGCCTTTTGATGTAGTTGCGAGCCCGGTGGGCATTCTTCCTGAGGCAAAACGCACTTCAATCCTTAATAGGCATTGATTTTCAAAGGCGTGGTTTATAGTCACACACAGCAGGTCGTCCGCTCCCGTTGCTTGATATTCCCTGCAGACTTGACCTTCACACAACCTTGACATGTGGTGTCACCTAATGTGATGCACCTTAACCTGTTTCTGTCACCTCCTGTCTATGAGTTGCATTCACAGGCGTCCCGCTGAAAGCTGACAGCTCCTGACTAAAACAAATAGAAGCACTGCAGCGAGGGTGGGCCTGTAATTGTTTCACAGCCTGCATACTATATTCCCCTGTTACATGTTCTGCTACATCTATGTTGACAGACTGATTTATTTATTTATTGTGAGTGTGTGTGAGAGCATGACGGCGCTCATGTGTGCACAAGCGGTAGAGAGGCTGAAAAAGAGCAGTGAGATATGTGGTGAGATACATGTCAATAAAAACTGCCATAACCATCCATGCAACAAGTAGGCTTCCAGATGACATAAAGGAGCACTGTGGAGGATATAGTGGCATCTAGTAGAGAGGATTGCAGATTGCAACCAGCTGAAACTTCTTCCCTGTAACAAGCATGAACTGCCTAGTTCAATTCCTTCAAGGTTCATTGTTCAGGAGGTTTTTTATTGGGGGTTAAATTATCAACAGAAGTCTCCATCTCTCTAAAACAAACAGTAAATAAAGCAGTTTCACATTACAAATCAGTGTTAATTTGATCCTCTTCGGCTTGAGGAACTGCTAATGTGTGCTCACCTTTTTTCTTTGATAACTTAAGAACCAAACATTCATGAGGTTTGTACCTGGAGCCAAATTATCTAGGGAGGACTCTCCCTCCTCCAAGATAACAGATCCTGTGATTAAAACTGGCACAAACACTGAATGAAGCATTTTCATGTTAAAAATCTGTTTTTTTCAATGCTGTTTGGCCCATCACATAGGTGCTGCTAACTACAATGGCTGACACAAAATTGTGAATGGCCCATTCTGGAGCCAGAGTTTGGTTTGTCCACTCTGGGCTATTGTAGAAATATATTGGTGCAACATGGCAAACTCCATGAACAAGGACCCGCTCCCTGTGTAGATATAAACGGCTCATTCTAAGGTAATGGAAACACAGCAATTCTTATTTTCAGGTGATAAAACATACTTGTTATGCTATATTTCATTTCTGCCAGTGGATCTCCCTAAATCCTACACACCGAACCGTTAATAAAACAAACTGCTTTGTCACGTCATCCCTACTGATTTCTCCTTTCACTCCCAAGCTTCTCCTTTTCAAGCCCGCCTCTTGCTTCCTACTCGGGTGAAGCTGTTGCGCCCAGAACCTTGGCTGACACCAGAGAGTTAGTAACTGGAAGGGAGATTTGTGTGATGGAGCTGCTCGAAAATGGCTGTGGAGATGGTTTACGGGGGTGCTGACCGTCCTGAGTGAAAGTAAGGAGAGTCCTCTTCTGGCTCCGCCTTCCTGCTCATTGGCACAGCAAGTGTTCGCCCTGTCCAGACCGATCAAAGATATAAAATATAATACATTTTAAAAATTGAAGGAAAAAAGTAATTTGTCAGAAGTTTTAAACCATACAGAGGGAAGAGATTCAGGAGATTACTCGGATAAACTGATTATGTGCTTTGTGCAAAGACAGTGCTAAATAGCAATGAAGAGAGACTGTTAAGATGTTCTCTAATGTATTACCATCATCAGTGTTTTCCCGAGGATAGATTTGAGGTTCTAAGTAACAACCTCCTGCATAAAAAAATGGGAAAAAATGACACTGTCAGATCTATTTTCAGTTACTCAGCTCCATTTAGGTGATTTAGATAGCATACATGAGAATGCCCATCTCTCCAACTGCAGTGGAAACCTTCATCAAATTAGAATTGAAGTGATTATCCAGGGCAGAGCAAAAGGACAAAATCGATAGTTCTTTGTTCGAGGCTAAAATGAAGAATGAGCATTCAGCAGGGATCTCTCTCTCTATTGCTCCCTCTCTCTCCCTCTCTAACACACACACACACACACACACACACACACACCTCTTTGAATTGCATATTCTGTTCCAACATCCTTGACCGTATCAGCATTAGGCTTGCGTGGTGTAGTCTCAAACCTTCTGTCTTGGTTTTTCCCTCCTCTCTTTGAAAAAAAAAAAAACAAAACCTCAAAGGAGAGGCACTTCCTTAGATAATTGCAATTAGTAGTTTTGGCTGGATGTTGCAGCATTGGCCCTGGCCCAGCTCTCTGTTTTGGGATAAGAGGGAGTGGGCCTTTTGGGCATGTTTCCAGCCTCTAGAAAGCCCTCTGCCCCTTTAGCCTCACACGGGGCCCAGCAGAGCCTCACATTGGCCGCTGGGCCCGAGCAGAAATACAGAAAGGAAACTACAGTATAAAGACAGAAAAAGGGGGACTTGCTTTCTCCGAGTCAGGTACCGCAATTATGCTGTAATTGGAAAAAGAGCTAAATGGAAAAAGTGCTGAACCTTTGTCCTACTTCTTGAAAGCCAGCTACTTTATGGAGACACAGCGAAGAGCGAGGCTTTGTTATTCGACGTGAATGTCAGCATGACTTCAGTTTCAGCCCACAAACCTGCACCGAGTTTGATTGGAACAAAAATATCACGCCATCAATCCCTCGAAATTGGTCCATTGCATTTAGGAGAGATCAGACAAGAGAGGAGAGTTTTACATGCTAATACAATGGTAAGTGTTCCATCAGTGGAGAACCAATAGAGAAACCAAAGCAGGATGCTTCCTCCAGCTGTTATCCATTAAAGTAAAAGGAACATATAATTAAATTTTAAACAATAACGGCTTTATTTGCTCACTGTATTCTCTACTGGGAGTGTATTGTAGAGGCACGGCATTCATTTCAAGACAAGGTAAAATGTGCAAATATGTCATAGCATAATAAAGGTTCCGAAAAATGCTGTGTATAGTTTACTGCAATGTAAACCAGTAAGTGAGTGCAGGAAACTCAAATTATGCCGCAGTTGTCCTTTAAATTATGCTTTGTGTGGTTTTTTTTTTTCAAACCTTCTGCAAGCAGCCACTCACATTTACGTGGAACACCGACTCTGAATCACACCCTGTTTCTCTCTTTCAAACACACACACACACACAGTTTAAACACATACGCACACTGCTTCACATAAAGGACTGCAATCCATCAATGTGCTCATTGCTGTCATGAGTAAAGAGACAGAGCTCTAAGCAAGAGTCCTCTAACACAAATTTGATTTACCTCAATTTGCCTCAAACAGTGACATGTGAGCACTAGAAGTGCTAATACAGACTGGCACCTTTTGCTGCCAACAGGCATGTGTCTGTTTAGCTCAGTTTCAAAGCCTGGGCTCATGCTGCAATCTGATTTACTTAAGGATGGTATTGGATTATATAGAGTTTTAAGTTATGAAAATTAACTGTGATGTGGAGAAAAGTGATGACTGCACATGGGGATACAGCAGACTGTGTGTTTGTGTGTGCATGTGTGTGTGTCAAGAAGAAACTGATAGAGATGTGGTTATGGGTTCCAGTATTGTATACCATCTTTTTTAAAATTATCCAAACAGTTGCCATTAACCAAACAGTCTGTATTATACACCGCATCACCAAATCCTCAAATGCCATCAATCAAACATATTTGGTTAAAAAAAAAAAAAAAAGAACTGCAGAGAGATACATTTGCTAAGATGCAAGATCATCTTGACATGATTTTAAAGAATTACTGTGAAAAGCTGGATCCAATCGAAGAGTCATGCTGGCAACATGTTATCAAGAAGCTGTACCTTAGAAGGACAGACATAAATCAAGGTAACGGTTGTTTCATACATAAAAACCATCTGGCACCTTAATTATACAATAAAGCACCTCTTTGCACCACCAAGCCTCATAATGATTTAGGCATGCTAGTCATGCATCACAGGCATGCTGGAAATGTCAACCTAATGAGTTAGGCTTTCTCTATACATATTGTGTGGACCTGGCCATTTTGGATCTGAATGAATGCAATTACTTTGCAGCAACTGAGCGCTATGTTCCAACCTGTGCTGTGTCACTCTGCTATGTCACAAGCACTCTTGACATACATGCCCTCCACCGTGATGTTATTGCAATAATTTGGAGGACTGTGTCCCATCAGGGGTCTGTACAAAGGAGTTCTCACCCATTATATGTCAGACTGATAACATCTGTGACGTCCAGCTATGAGTGTATTTCCACAAACTGTGCAGTACAAATGTGACATGCCAGCTGTGTTATCTAATGTGATACTGGCTATTCTGTGTAATTAAAAACAAGGCCAGGAGTGCTGTTGGAGTGTTTGAGAATGAAATAGGGATGTCAATGTTAAACTGTTAATCGGTGAACTGTTGAGAGCATGTGGGTCGATAGAGTACCCCAAACCCAAAAATAAGTCAGTTTTGGTTAGATGTCAGAAATGAGGTCTGCGGTTAACACAAGCTCAAGAGACTTTCACATTTTGATCTGCGACATAAAATATGTAAGTAAATACACCACTTGCACACATTTTGAAGCTTCTGTTTCTTGAAAAAGACAGTTGCTAAAAAGTCGCTAAATGAGACTGCAAAAGCACATCATGCCAAGCTGTACTGAACACGGCTTTACAGCCTCATTGTGGGGGTGAAGTCAAATTATATTGTTCATTTTTAGCCTAATGTTAGCTTTTTAATTCTGGGCATTGCATTTAGGCTTCAAAATAGTAGAAGTGGTGTTCATTTCTGAGGACTGTCTTGCTGAACAAAACATGTAAGTGTCATAAATGTTTGTTTCCCACAGATCTGCAAACCCTCTTTGGCATTGTTAATTATGTTATCACTGGTAGCACTGTTAGCACAGCAAGTGATGTTAACATAGTTAACAATTCTAAGGGGGCTGGGGGAGACTACAGGGTGTGCATGATAAAAAAAAACACCATAAAAAAATGGAAAGAATCTGCACACTAGCATATGCTCCCAAAAGATTTATAAAATACATCCACACGTGTGATGTTTCATGCAATCGCCCTTGCCCCCGAAACGTCACACATGTGGAGGTATTTAATAAATCTTTTGGGAGCATATGCTAGTGTGCGGATTCTTTGCTTTTTTTAATGTCTGTTTTAGGCTTGATCCAGCACCTAGTTCTCATCGCCTTTGGATGTGCACGCTGCTTGAACTTTTCTTCATAGTGACACCATCCCACACTAGGACTATGTCATTGCTGAATGAGTGACACTGCTAGCTGCCGGACTGGTGCAGTGTGCATTGCAGAGCAGCCAAGGTTGGCTAACCATCGAAAACCAGAGGATAGGCAGTGGGGACTATGTTTTTACATGTTAACATGGCCAGCCCACTGTCTGAAAAAAGGCACTAAATTTACAGCACAAAACATGAACGTTTTAACATATTTAAATGGATGGTGCTCTGGATTTCAGCCCTCTAGTTCACTCAGTCAGTGGAGCACTGGACTTAAAGGACATCCCTGTTGTATTTCAGGTCATTTTCTGTTTTTTGTTTGTTTGTTTGTTGTTTGTTTTCTTAAAAATTAACCTGTTAGTTGCTACCAAAAGCAGAATTAATTGAAACCGACACCCCTAGAAAGAAAGGTTAGGGGAAAAAAAGCAGGGTCTCTTTATAGCCTGTAAGCAAAGAAGAAACAAATACGAAAACCAAGGAGTGTTTCATTGTACGTGTGGGCATGTGAATGTTGTTTTAGGACCAGACAAATTGGGAACCTGTCCACTTCAGTCAGGAGTCTGCCAGTGTGGCAGTGGAAAAACTTTTTGTGTACGTGACATTTAAGTGAAATGCATTCTGTTTTAAGTGTTGTGTCCTCTCTTTTTTGCTTGTTTACTCAGGTGGCCAACCTGGCTTGCTCCATCTCCAACAATGAAGAGGGTGTGAAGTTGGTTCGAATGGCTGCCACCCAAATTGACAGCCTATGTCCACAGGTGAGGACTTCAAATACACTTTCATCCAAAAAAAAAAACAGCTCTATTCACAAGCACTATGGCCAAAATGTTTTGGTAATTATAAACTCTTCTGAATTCATCTCAAAGGAGTTTCTTTAGAGAGAGTTTACAAATTGGAATAGTGAGAAATGACAGGGAAAGAATTACAGTTGGCAGAATGGGAGGAAGAGCTATGAGTAATGTGTAGGTGGACCTTGTAGTACTGGTTCTCAGGATGCAAGCAAAGTAGGAGGCTGATATTGATCCATTGTTTCCAAGGTTAACGGTAGGCATTCGCACGGGACTCAACATAGTAATGGAGGAAAGAGATGGAGAAGGCAGGCTGAATTTAAGATTCAGGACCTAATGCATGGGCCCCACTATGCACACCTGCTGAGACCCACTTACTGTGAAAACTTGGGAAGGAACTGTCTCCTGCTACCTCTTGGCAATGCTCAACACAGACAGATTAAAAAACATAACAGACACAGACTTAGTGGCTGGGGAAGGAGGAACAAAGAGGGGGTGGAACAAAGAGAAATATTTCCATCTGTTCTGGGTAGAGTTAACCCAGGTCCCCTATCTTCACACATGCAAACACACACACATGCACAGACAAACACACAGCCACAGCGATTGCCATGTCCAGATCACAGCGTCTCTTTTTCTACATCAAATCCATTTAACTACAACTACATCTAATAAGCAAGAAGTGAAAAAGAACAGGAAGAAGAAAAAAAATGCTACTTCTGGTTAAAGTACACATGCCAGCTGTCAGTGATATGATTAATACTGTGTGTCCTACGAGTCTGTTGATGTGAAGAGACACAGCAGGATGTTGCTGATCTAAAAAGAAAAAAAGAATATAAGGACTTAATTTGTCTTTTTTTATTTTCATCTTTTTAAAATCCTGTGACGTGTTGATCTCTTTTGGCCTAAAGCCAAATGTTCTATCTTACAACGATCAGACTCTTGAAGTCAGGATACTTTGTAGAAAAGATAACCTTGCTCACTTCAAGCTGCAGGAAGAGGTACGTTTCTTGAACGCATCCATGGGGTTTCTGGACAACAAACATTAATGTTATGTTTTAACAAAAACATGTATCACTGAAATTCCACATCTGCGTGCTATTTAGTAGACTAAACTAGCATGCAGGATTTTTTAAGTATGTCTGTGACTTAAGTATGAAACCAATAGTATTTGAACTGCGCACTATTTCTGTAATAATATTGTGGTAAGCAAACACTGCACACCAGCAGGCATAAGTATTCCACATTACAAAGGGGTAGAGGACAACATTAATTACGGATAGTGACAAAGACAGTTCTGTAATGTCAATATTGCTGTGTTTGTGTGATAAAAGTGTGATGTTTCACTTTGTTAGCCGTAATTTAGTCATAGAACTATTTTTAAATTGCTTGTAGACCCCAGGTAGCCACAGGTTGCCATGGTTACACATGAGTGATTGGATCGGAGATACGTCTAGGTGGGTGTATACCTGTATTTAGCACTATCCAGTAGTGATGTGATTCCCAAAATGCAGGTCTAAATAGAGGAGGCTTTTATGGAGGCTTATGTAAGATGATCATTGGTTTTGGTCTTTTAATGTTTTTTTTTTTGACAATGTAGAACAAGGCCAGTCTTATCCTTGAACATAATACAATATGTGTTGTTGTTGTTTACAAACCTTGTCTAACATTAATGATCTGTCTTCTACATCAGGTTATCAACGCAGCTCTCACTCTGGCTGCCCGCCCCCAAAGCAAGGTTGCTCAGGACAACATGGATGTTTTCAAGGATCAGTGGGAGAAGCAGGTGCGCATCCTAACCGAGGCAGTGGATGACATCACCTCTGTGGATGACTTTCTTTCTGTGTCAGGTATGAGCACAAATTCTTCACTGATTGGCTAATTGAAGAAAAAGATCCACATATTCCTAAAATCTGTCACAGCCATTTTTATTTAGTGGCTGAAAGCTTCAGACATCAAGTTGAAGGGGTTTCTTGGCTCAGTGTGGAAAACAAAATCATTATTTGGATTATAACAAATAAGAAACTACAAAATCTGAAAAACAATAGAGCAAATCAGAGAAAACACAAAGTCAGAAAGCAAAACAACCTGAAAGCAAATTGCTGTTTGTATTTTGTTTCATATATTTGCATTTCATATATTTTTGTTTCATATATTTTTCATTTATTTGTCATCTTCTTAGGATTTAATAAATCTTGACATGTGCACCAAAGTATAACACTGTAAGTCTATAATGAGTTTGTTGTCACACTACTTCACATTCATTGAGGTTATGTGTGCACTTTTGTTTGATCGATAAATATAGTGGAATGTTTTTTAAGAAGAAGTTCAGAAAATAAAATGTAATTGTTCAGCATTTTGTATTTATATATGGACAACAACGCTTTCACTTTCAGGGACAAACATGAAACATGCTTCATCTCAAGCACACGCAATGTTTATTTCACTAGGAAATTTGAAGAATCATGATTATATGAGTTTCCAAATCCATTCAATGTTGGGGTTTTTTTTTTTTCTCTCCAAAGAGAACCACATCCTTGAGGATGTCAACAAATGCGTAATTGCTCTGCAAGAGGGAGATGTGGACACTCTTGACCGAACTGCTGGAGCTATCCGGGGTCGAGCTGCTCGTGTGGTCCACATCATTAACGCTGAGATGGAAAACTACGAACCTGGGGTCTACACTGAGCGTGTGCTGGAGTCCATCAAGCTTCTGTCTGAGACCGGTTGGTGTTCTGTACACAAAGCTCATGTGGCACAAAAAGTCACTTTTTCATGTGTATTGTGAAGATGAATGCAGTATCCTTCACCCTAGTACTGTGCTTGCATCAAACATTCTGCCACAATCCTTTTGGTCAGTTCAGCTACTTTCATGAGAAGAAGTGAAACACACCCACACAGGAACAAACACACACTAGCGCTTACATTAGCTCCCAAGCCTGGTCAGTGACTTACAAACACACCTTAATTGTCTGGATGCCGAGTGTCCCACAGTTTGGATCAGTGTCTTGGCTCTAACACAAACCTTGGACGCCACCTGTTCACTCCTCGGCCACTCTTGCCTCTCATCCATTTTTCATTTGTTATCTTTTTTTCTCCATCACTGTGCAGCGTCTGTGTCACGGCACTTTCCAGGAGACCTGAGTTTATCCCTGTGGCAGACCAGATTCAGGGCCAACATTTGTTTCAGTCCCACCTAAAGATTGGCTCCCCCCACATGTGACTGAATACTGCTCACAGTATATGGGGTGTGAAGAAAATGTAGGGAGTGAAGAGTGAACTTTAAGAGTTGTGTTTAGTGCTGTGAAATTTAAATGCTCTGTTAGCTTGGCATATAATGGATTAGACCTCTTAATTTATATATCTTTGGAGTTTTTATGATTTTTTAATTAAAAAGCTGTGTTCACCCTACAAGCGACACAGCAACAGGCTACAAGTCATTTTCAGTGGAAGCCGATGACATGAAGTTACAAACTGCTGCTGTTACATGCTCCTGCTCAAAACTGAGCTGACCCTAACTCTTTTCAGTGCTCCTATGGTGAAGTAAAGCATCAACCAGTCATATGTTTTTGTTTCTAGCTGTGGTACTGTGTTATTTAGCTATATTAGCTGACGCTATGCCAGCTTCCTGTGTATTTCAGTGCACATGGGGATGTTTAACATTGATAAAAATTATAGATCTTTTTTGACCAAATGCAAACTTTTGATGAGTCATGATGCTTTGTTGCAGTAGCAGACACACACAAGCCAGTGACAACGAAACTATGTCAATGAGCGCTTGATCGGTAGCTCAGTGATTATGTAGACGGCCATGCTGTTGCTTTGCCCTCATAAGATTGAGCAAAGTAAAAGACAAAGCAGGCCACAAGACTGCAAGACCGACCAATAGAATCTGCTACAGTATTATTGAGTGGAAGCAAAACAATGTGAGCTTCATTATCTTTTAGGAATATTAAGTTGTAGGCCACATTAAAGGTGCTCTTTGGAGTATTTGACTCCATAAGATCTATGGAACTCTTTTTCTATGCATGGTTCCCCAAATTGTCTCTTTCACATTCATGCGTGGGTTACACCATGCACAGTCCTACCAATGGCGTTGCGCCATTGCATTGATTTAAAGGGGACAGTAACTCACTGAGATACGCTGCAAAATGCCTGAATGTCTCATATAGAACCCTTAAAAGCCGAGTAAGCAGGAGAAGGTGAAAGTTTTTTTCAATTTTTGAGTGCAAGGCTGTGGCTATTTCCTGCAATCAGTATGTACCAGTGCAAAGCTTGTCCATAACAAACTCAGAAAAGTCTCAGTAGAAAAGATCGATTTATTCATTTTTGCCTGGGCTGGTTATCTTTCAGCTTTGTATGTCACAACAATTTTTGCAAAATAGCATCCTTTTAATGTACAGATGGTTCAGACATTTAATAGTCAGTGTTTCTTTTCATTTACTCAGTCTTGTTTGACATATTACATAAGAAAAGAAGAAAGGGTCCGGTGTCTATATTTTCTTGAGAACCATTTTTGCTACATGAAATGGCTCCTAAAATTTCTTAGAAGTAGGCACTAACATGCCTTAAAAAAATACCATTATGAAAGGCAGACAAACAAAAACACAGGATGAAAGGAAATAAGTAATTTAGAAATTACCAGTCCACAAGACTAAAATTGTACTTTTTTTTTTTTTTTTTTTTTTTTAACATCCGATCCTCGTTCTTTTTGTTCTCCATTCACACCAATCCATCCTCCATCCTTCCCCTGGTTTCTATCTCTCCCATTAGAGCTCATTTAGCAATGCGCTGTAGCTATTGTTTTGCCTTTTACTTTCATCTGCTGGGATAATTGAGGGACACAATCACCTCCCCCCTACACTAGCTGATAAGTCACAAACAGCATTACGTGAATCACGTATCATGTGTGCACCCCTCTGCTGACGCTCAGCCCCACCATAATGGACTACACAGAGTGCTAGTTATATGGTATCTTAAGCACATTCTGTTCTATTATTGCATAATTTAGTTTAATTGATTGGGGTAATTAATTGATGCAGTACCGTAGCAGTATCTCGTGGACACTTAAGGTCAATTTTGTATGACCATAACCCTGTCACACACGAAGACTATTTAATTGTGCTGCTGTTCTATTAATCCTCCATGGTGTATGGCGCTTGTTTCTAGAGTCAGCAGGACCCCAGAAGTGTTATGTCAGCACTACTGAGAACAACGAATGGAGAACTGTTGATGTTGCAGCATCATATTGATTGCTCATTGATTTTTATTTATCATGTATTTGTTTATTTAACAGTTACTATTATAAGGTATAAGTCCTGCGGCTCAAAATGAGAAGCATATTAGTGCAATGCTTAATACAAAAGAGAAATGGAAAAGGTTCATAAATTAGACTCTGGATACGCAATATACCTGGCTAAATGCAACCCCACAAACAGACTCAGAACGAAACATCTACCCATGGATGGCTTACTGAACTGGTCTACCAGGCACAGGCCCTGGGACTCAAATTATCAAGCCCAATCATGGCCTACACTTGCAAAATGACACCCAAATGAACACATACAGACGAGATGCAAAGGAACTGCAAGGAGACACAAAATGACACAAAGTCACACAAAAGTACTAAGATACACATATCTTAAAGAGACAGAAAATTATTTTAGAGATCCAAACAACTGCAAAAAGACACAAAACAACTATAAGGAGACACAAAATGACAATAAAAAGTAACAAAACAACCAGAAAAAGACATAGAATTATCTCCAAAATACACAAAATTGCCAAACAGAACCACCACAAAGACGGTGTGTCTTGTTCCTTTATAGAAGAGATAGTGGGGCCATTTGCATATTTTTGCCCAAGGGCCTATTATCTCATAATCCGCCCATGTACTTACCCAAGTACAGTTTTAATATTGTATCACTTTATTTAAGCATGTCTTTTTTTATGAGACTGTACTTCTACCTCACAACATTTAGGAAATTCTGAACTTCTTTTCGACATGACAAGGCTTTTACAACTTAACAGAAAGGGATTTTACATGAAAAAGTCCCTCTGGTGTAATGTGACTGATTGTTGAAGGTGAAACATAGCCAACAGCTGTCTTTATGGATTAGTTTAACCACCTACACATTAGGATGCTGCACTGTACTTCTTACAGTTTTTACTGGAACCTGTGAAAACTGCACTGTGGGCTGCATTAATACATTAAGTACCAAGAAACTTATGCCACAGTATTTTGGTCTCAGCTCTACTTTAGGTTTTTGCTGATGACACATTACAGTTTGAATACATTTTCCCTGTGATATTATGATAACACACAGATCAGGAATAGCCAGTACTGCAGCCATGGACTTGCATTTTTGGCAAATCTTTTTTACCTTGTTGTCAAGAAAAGTAATAATTGCAACAGTTTAGACGTGCACATGCTGATGTGTACCATCTATAGGAAAGTAATGGCTTCAGCAGATTTACCCCTTGTGCCCCCAGGAAATGAGTGCTACAGCAACACTATTTTCTTTTCCATAGCTGCTGTTGCTATGTGTGTATTTGATGTTTTATATTTTATACTAAAACCTGCAAAATGTAAGACTTTTGTGAACCGGTGCAGCTTTCCATTAAATTCTGGGAATTAAAGCGTTCACACTGTTCTCAGTGTCAGTGCCAGATTTTATATGTCCAAAGAAAGAGAGCAGGGGTGGTGGGATACAGAGGCCAACAAGAAAATGACCAACGTGGGTTTGCTTTGCTCTTTGGTGCTGAATATTTCAACTGCAAACTCTAAAGTCAGTGAAATAATTTACACATCTGTTCATTGGAGACTTCAGCAGCTTTCTTTGTCTGTACGGGGCAAAATCATCAGCTATACAGTTGGAGGTCTAAGCTGCAGCTACAACTTTGCTCTCATATATTTGAGGCAGGTTTTCCTTTGCCTTATTTAGTATGCACAGATGTATGAATATGCAAATTAGTTCTACCCATGGGTGCATTACCAAACAGGCCTACTGGGCCAAGGCCCATGGGCCCAAGAGCTCAGAGGGCCCCCGCGCCAGAGCCTCTGCAAGAAGTTGCTGTTATAAACTTTGCATTTTTTGTCAAAGGGATAAGTAAAGTCCTTAAAAAAAAAAAAAATTCAAAAATGTTTCTACGCTTTCAGTTTATCTACAGTACTGAGTAATCTATACAATTTTGGCCCTTCACAGTTCTGTGGGGAGAAACAACAGCATCTTGCACCTGCCCAAAGAGGGGGATAGGGGCCCGTGTACTTGTACAGGGGCCCAGGTGCCCACTGTCTTATATTCACCCATGGTCGGTCCCATCAGCTGCTGGCCCACAGCTCAAGTGTACCCACTCCATTCAACTCTGCTAAGCAAACACACAAAACTGTGCTTGTGAACAATAAACTATAACATGAGCCTTCAGCTTATTAAATAATGTGTTTATAATGTTAGGCAAACGTTGTTCCCCATCACCACCTCTGACAAGCTGAAGTGAAACTCAAACTTAGCTTGCAATAAACAACTTCTCCTCTGATCCAAAGGTTACGTTGCAATTTCTCATGTCCTTTGACGTCATTTTGACGAGTCATAAAAATTCAAATCAGACTACTGTCTGATACCCCTTGGATTATTGTAGCGTTATGCGATTGGTCCCTTAGATTTGTGATGTAATAAAACCTGGTTGTCTGATGCTGTGTTTTTTAAGATAGTTACTGATATACTGCAGTTCCAGGGCAAAAATACCCAGCCAATGTGTTGACTGCTAATTTTGCTCAAGATATGCCTGGCAGTATATATAAAACACCATATGGACATGTTAACAGGTTTATAATTCAATTTCACCGGAGGTGGTCTTTAAGGTAAGGGCTTAGATGATACAGCCTATATAGATGCAACAAATAGTCAAATCTCACCGGCTGCGTGGCCTTAGGGAGGACTCCTGTCTTAAACATTAACGAGGCCTCGTGTCCTCTCGATTGTAGGTGCTAATTGAGATGTTAAGGCGGGGAACCGGCAACTGTGTTAGACCAGCGTTTCATCGGCTCCATATTTCTCTTTGATGAAGAGCTGTTGTGTTTCCCCTTCCTCTTTCCCTCTTAGTGGTGGTACTTGGGTTTTTTTAGGGGCTCCCATGCACATCTGATGTGGACCATAAAGCACTTATTGATCCTTGTGAACTTTTACCTTCCTCTCCCCTCAGTCCTCACAGGCCTGATGTCTATGGATTTGAACACAGTCAAGGAGAAATCTATAGCTGGGGGAAAGATGATTAAGTGTTGCTGAACAAAGCAAGAGGATATAGGACCACACACTTTTTAGAGGGTACTGAGTCCAATTAACTAGACTCTACCAAGAAATCTATAGCTGTCACCAAGGATTTCACTAAGCGATTTGAGCAGGGGTTTTAGTGGAATTCATTGATGTGGTCCCCTTTTTTCCTTTTTTTCAGTGGTGTGCATGTGTAAAACATTTATCCTCTGCCTGAGTGTGTGTGTGTGTGTGTGTGTGTGTGTCTTTGAGTTGGCTGTTTGTGTTTTTATTTGATGGCCTCTGTGTTTATGCCCGGGGCCACTTGTGCCAATCGCAGCCACTTGCCTGTCTTCCTGACAGCTGCCACATCAACACAGGATGCTTATCGCAACTACCTGCCCTTTGACCTTGTCCAAATTTGCCCATCCCTCTCTCTCCCTCATATTGAGCGTGGTCAGATTTACTGCCGGGCCAAATACAGGCAGCCAAGGCATACAACTCTTTGGTGTAAAGCTGAGCCATAGATTCCTGACAGACAGTCCACACATGGGCCTGGGATTGAAGCGTGTCCTTGAGAGGGAGAAAAATCAATAGCCTAATGGGAAAGTGGTTATGGCTTCTCTCTCTTTTCCCCCCTCTCCCTCCTTCTTCCCCGAGACACTTTTCTGCCCACTAACTCCCTGTGTTTAAACTAATCTTCTCCTCAAAAAAAGGGACAAATTTTAAAGTCGATCATTAATGTGGTGCCTGGAGAGGGTAGATTAAAAAAACTGATATATGGCCTAAGTCAGTGTGCCATTTAGAGAAGCAGGGTGGCGTTGCTCCTTGTTATTACATCGGGGCACAGTAAATGGGATTTGGCCGGGGTTTTGCGGTGAGTAATAACACACATGCACACACTGCCACCCACATGCCATGTCTGTAAATCAGTGGATCAAGTGCACTAAAAAAGAAGTGCAGCAGGGACTGAGGGAAAGACGTAAAGACACTTCACACTGTCTACTTTGAAAATAATCGCTCTGAGCTCCAGACTTTGCGGCTAGCCCAACTGAAAGCAACTCACTATGAATATTGAGCTTTTTTTCTTTTTTTTAAATCTTTAAATCAGAATACCTTGTTAGTGGTGTCAATGAATCAATTTGTGCTCAAGGACACTGACTGGGTTTGACACTCTGTTGTTATAATGATGGTAAAAAGAGGTTTTAGCCAGAATGGGAAGCAGATGGCAAACTCATAGCTTGCAAGGAGAGGAGGTAAGGCCTCTTAATCAGTGGGTAAATAGGGGTGGGAGTTACAGTATGAGAGAGTGCTGATGAGGAAATTGCTATGAGAGGAGCAGTGCGGTATGATGAGGAAGGACAAACATTTAAACAAGGTTAGACTGTGGAAGAGCAGAAAAGAGCAGGAAGACTAAAGTCCTCTAGAAAAACGTCAGAAAAAGGGGGAGTGTTTTTATAAGCAGGGTCATCTTTGGGTCAATACGATCTGTCAGCATTACATATGCATTCATTGTTTAGTGAGTTCAAGAGCCATTTAAGCTGTTTTCCATTTATAAGTGGAACATTGAAATGAAAGACAATTTTCAAGGACTACATGTTGTATCAAATGTAAAATTATACCTTTGTGTAGATTTAAGACTATAGAAGTTTATTGCAATGGCCCCACCGAGGGGTGGCCAGAGGGGGCCATGACCACCCTGATACAATTATAGATCATCAAATATAGATTTATTGCCAAGAAGGTTTTCAGTTATAAGGAACTTGCTTTGGATGTTTGGTCCATAAAACTTACATTGAACATTTTAAGGGGAATAGAAATAAGGCAGAGTACTCCAACACTCAGAAAAGAATGGAACTAATTACAATAAAAACATGATTAAGATACTTTTAAAAAAAAGTACTATAACATAACAAACATGTACAATACAGCTGTTTCAGAAAAAGCTGTACATTTTTTTGCAGGAGGTACAAAAATATTAAGCAGAAAATGTGCAAAAGTTTCCAGTGGTGCAAGTATGTGCAGACATACAACACATGTATAGAAACACTACACATTAAATTGGGATTGTTACGGAATTTAAAACTGTTAAATGTACCAGTATTAGTTTAGGTAAATCAGAGAATTAGTACGATTAACTTTAAAATAAGAAACCAAAGTACTGTATCTCAGTATGGGATTCCTTAACACTCATATAGACATCATTTTCAACTAGCCTGTATAGAATCTTCAGCTGCATAAAAGAATTAATTTATGGCCTTTGGTTGAGGTGTGTCACCCCAAGATATTCACTGACCCCTTCTGGCCAACCCTATAAACTTAGTGAACCACTGCTTAATTGATCTGCTGGGTGAGGCTGAATGAGATGAGAGAGATGAGCTTACATTGCAATATTATAGATCATATATAATTGAATTGTGCCGATGTTTGTGTGAAAGTAATTCAGTAGTGTAACTATGCAACCATGATGTTTGTGCATTCACTGTGAGATTCATTTGAAGCCATGTTTCGGGCCAATTCTTTTAAGTCCATTATTCATCCTCCTTTTACTGTAGCTCTGTTTTAGTTTTCACCAACTCCTGAGGAAAGGAAAGTTTTTTGGCTGTTAAATGCTCCACTTTGTTTACTAGCTAGCTGCAAGCTTTATCTGTCTGTTGTTAGTGCTGGGAAGTTATAGCACACAGTGGATTTAGAGCCTTTTTGCTGAAACTAGTAACATTGAGCTGTGGGCCACACAAGAGAGACAACGTGCTGAAAGACACTATATAGCTCTGAGCTAAGGGGAACTGAGTGATTCTCTGTGGGTTCATTATGACTGTTTTCACATATAAGTAGTCATGTTACCCTTCATTGATGAAAAATGTTCAGTATAGTTTCCTTAAAGCATACAATGTAGAATATGTGCAGTGTATGTAGCATACACACAATACAATAGAAATACAAAACTATGAATATATGTTATAGAAATAAAAAAAAAAACATAATGGAACATATAGTATCACATAAAAAAAAAACAAAACAGTAGCGATGTAGAATATTTAGAATTACTATGAAATGATATAAGATGATGATATAATATAATACTTTGCAGTGTCTTCATGGATCCCTTTAATTCTTCATGATTTTATTAGAATTCAACTGTGAGTTTTTTCAAGCCTGAACATTAATAAGCATCTCAACATGTCATTGTAATCTAGGAGTTAAATCTGTGTACTCTAAAAACAAAACAAATCAAACTTTTGGCACGTCCAATTTTTGGTTTGAAGTTGTACTTAATGATTTAAATTATTTTTTGTTTGTGTAATTGCTTTTGATTTTTCCTCTTGTAACATATTGCCTAAATTGAGCTGTCTTCTTCATGCAAAATTGAGGTTTTGGCACCCAAAACGGTACAGTTTGTTGGGTCTGGAGCTCGTTAAACACCTCAGTGGGGCACGCCATCTCTGCTGTGAGGTTTTTAAGCATTCATTGTACTTCCATAACTTCTCACTTAAACTATGCTTAAGCCTGGGGGGTGAAAAAAATCCATTCCTACATGGTCACATTTAATTCCCTTCATCATTTTTCAACTGGAATGAGTGAAATTGCTCCTTACCATCAGCAACTTTGCTCATTAAGAGCTTGGAGAACATTTAAATATTTCTATTTAAAACGCCTTCCCAGCAATTCCCAAAAGCCTATTTTACGCTTCTCCAGTAAGTGGATTAAACTGAATTAAAAATGAAAAGAAAAAGGGAGAGACTTTTTGTAGTGCCTTTTATGTTTGGTGAAATATAGCTTATGTTTTATATCAGACAAATAAGTATACTGCAGATACACCTTTAGTGCAAGCTGGTTAATTGATTTAGTTCACTCCGCATGTAAGAGAGGAAGAAAGTGTGGAGAATGATAATAAAATCACACAGTTGGCTTTCTGGTGGAGGCTCACCAGCTAAACTGCAATACTTTATTTGTCTTTTTTCCACTGTTTTGCTTTTTTCTATCCATCTGTCCTCATTAGACCTGTCTTCTCCTTTCAATGGGTGTTGTCTTAAGTCAGCGCGAGTCTTCAGAAATCCACTCTTTATGTATACTTGTTACTGATTTTCAATGCAGCCCATGCATCTTTTTATAGCATATCATAAAAGAAAAGTGTCTTCCTCGTCATCTGTCTCTCTGTCTTTTTCTATCTGAAATCATTTATATGTTTACCGGGATTCGTAGAAAAACCCTTGTGGACCTGAAGCACAGTCACAAGTAGCGGGGTTACAGGCATCTGTTGTG
Organism: Plectropomus leopardus; assembly: GCF_008729295.1. Lineage (NCBI taxonomy): Eukaryota > Metazoa > Chordata > Actinopteri > Perciformes > Serranidae > Plectropomus > Plectropomus leopardus. The sequence goes on from NC_056466.1 coordinate 11,426,940, forward strand.
TATGAAAAAGCCCCCATAGATAATACAGTATACAGAGCCTGACCTTTTTCTTGCTGACGACTGTCTGTCTAGGTAAACCTTAGCTTTTGTTATGATAATTTCCGGCAGGACAGCGTCCAAAAAAAAAAGCCCACGTTATTAAACTTTGCATTCAATTATTGTGGCTCAACAGGAGATTACGTAGAAAGGCAGCCTGCTAAATATTCAAAAATTCAGTCCGTATTCGTGAATATTTAATAATGTCTATTCACATTCAGCACAATTCATTTGAACCCACAAAGAGCATAAAGCTCTTCCATCAGGTCTGGCCAATTGATACTGACAACAAAACCAACCATTTTTATGGTCAATAGGGACTTTTCTTTTGTTGCCCGGCTTTTGTTCGGCTGAAAAGACTTTGATGAATTTGATTCCCCTCATTGTGATTTGACAGGCTGAGCTTGCAAGTTAGCATCCTTGTACTGTAACACTAAAGCACACGCATGCAGCCATCTTCTCACAGATTACAACCATGCGCAAACATACACACTTCCACATGCAGAACGATGGTGTTCACACAACAGATCCCTGACCGACAGGCCAATCTTCCTTTTGGATAAGCCAAGGTGAAATTGCTAATTGGCGTGCATTTTGCAAACGGCACATTGCAGATTACACCGTGGTTCAGGGTGACATCTTACCTCTCCTGAAGTGCACAAGTGAGCAGAGACTGATGCAGGAGGAGCCTCGCTGCTGTAAAATTTGAGATGAAAAGGTTGTGATCACAGCCTAATGATTGTGCTTTCTCCATGCTCTTTTCTTTTTTCTAATTATAAGCTTGGTCCTGTTCTGAAAGATTACTAACACGTGTGATATAGCTGACTCTTATATCTTTTTTTTGTCCTCTCTATCTACCTATTCCTTCCTGCAGTCATGCCCCGCTTTGCTGAACAAGTGGAGGTTGCTATCGAGGCACTGAGTACGAACCCTCCACAGGCTTTTGAGGAGAATGAGTTTATTGATGCATCCCGTTTGGTCTACGATGGCGTACGTGACATCAGGAAAGCTGTCCTCATGATAAGGGTATGTCTATTACCTCGTCTGAAAGAAAACACTCACTGAAATTCTAGTTTAAATGCTCAGCATTTAGGAGTTCGACAGAAATGAATGTGTTTGGAAATGCTGACCAAGGCCAACCACAGTAATTTATTTCTGCCTTCCCCCATATATTTAAAACAGTTGATTGGGTATTTTGTGAATGTAGACATCTGAGTAAATTGTTTATGTCCCAATGTTGCTGAATGGTCAGTCATTGATTCTGGGATTTAGCATATTTGGTTTAAATTTATGATCAATCTTTGTTGCATTCTATAATCAATCTAATACATATTTTATTGTCTTTTACCCTCTAATTAATGAAATACAAAGGTAGAAACCAAAGCGTTTCATCAAAAACCTGTGAGAATGAAATCTTCTGATTCACTGGGATCATCCCCATGATTCATGAGACACATTCGTCACAGACACCTTTCCAATCTTTGCCTCTTTATTCTCATTCTACGTAGCAACACATCTGTGGTACGTCAGTGTCAGAGCAGACTGTGCTGCTGACGATCATAGATGACAGTGGATTTTCTCTGACAAAAATATATCTGCCCTAAGGATAAAGACAGACAAAATTGAAATCTAAAATTCAATTGAATTCCCATTTGAGATGTCACACCTGTCACATGATTATGTTTTCTAAAGCTGGCAGAACATTTTACAGCATGTCATTATAAAAATGCTGCATAACAACATGACACCAGCAGCTCTGCCGCCTCACATACCCACTCTGATATTACGGTATCTGCATTTTTCACCCCAACTGGCCCTTCTTCTCTTCACCATGTAATTCATTTATTCAACTTTATGCAGGCTGGAAGGTTTCCCAGTGCAGCTCTGGAAAAAATCTAATTATGGAAAATAATTTGATGTTGGTAAATAATGTAAAACAGGCAGCTTTGAACTGCCCGGGACCAGCTGGCTTCATAATCCCATCCAAGTTCAATTACTTTCTGAGGAAACAACTTGGAAGATCCTTGCTTTCTGTTGTCTAACTCCATCATATAGATAGCAAATGTTGGTGCCACATGTAATAGTTTTATGTGCGCACATTTCCAAGCGTCTGTGTTATTTTTCTCCCACTTAAGCCGAGTAATGGCTCCCTTAGAATTTTTACAGCACAGATCTTATGAGCAGTCGATGGATTAAGAAACCAATTCTCCACAGTGTTTAAAAATTGAGGCAGGTCTCGAGAAGAGTGTAAAGTTATAATGAAAGTTCTCGAAAACATAGTTTTGTCCTGGCCTTTATGTGCCCACGCAGACACACACACACACACACACACACACACACACACACACACACACACATACACACACACACACAGAGCAGAGTAGTGCGATAGAGTAGCAAGACCGAGATGCAGTGGAACATGTATGAAATTGAACAGTGGTTGGAGACTGGCAAGTGTAATATAACCAGTGTTTACACTCTCACCTATTCTCAACAAACTGACCTACAGCCTGTCTCAAGCAGAAAGTTCAACTTTAACTGGAAGTTCAGAGTGAAAGGAGCACTACATTACAGAAATGCAAGGAGCTGCATTGATGCGGACATGTTGTTTCAGGTCCCAGTGAGATGATTAAATACAATCTATCAAGGCTGGTTTTAATCTGAGATTCCTGGGTTTAAAGGCTTATGGGATGCCAAAAGTAGGTCAAGTTTTTACAACAAAAAAAGTTATCACAATAAGAATGATTTCATCATCTGTTTCGATGATCACGTAGAAGCCTTGAGAGGTAAGGTGGAAAAAATATTGAGGGCAGTGGCCAAAACATAAGTTTATCTCCTATGTAAGAAATACTATCTCCTATAAATACAAGATATTATCTCCCACATATGGGATATTATCTTCTAGAGGAGATTTTTTTTCCTATGTAGGTGAAACGTAGGATCTCCTAATTCTCCTACAATATTACTAAAAAGTTAATGCAGCCTTTCCTCTCATGAGACACTGAGATAGGCTTAATTAGGCTGTTTTGAGAGCGAGAAAGCCATGCAGAATGAAGTGTTTAATGCACTATTCAAAGGGCATTGAAAGTTCAGCTAAATGCAGCATAAACAAAAAGCTTCAACCTTCTCAGTTAACTAATTGCATGTGTCCACTGTTAAAGATAATGAAATGTTGCGATTTCACTATCGCATGTTTCTATGAACTGTTATGACTGTTCACCAGTGGTTTGATGCATGCCGTTTTGCACATGGGAGCAGTTCATCATGTCGGCTTTTTGGTCAGCCTTGCCTATGAATAAAAATATGTTAACCTTGCCTTTCCGTGTAATTATGAGATGAAAAGCAGTTTTACAATAACAACGCAATCTATTGCACTGCGCCAACCCAGTGGCTCCACTGAAATGAACAACCAGCCTCCAAAAGCTGCTGAACATCTAATTCTATTACCAGCTATATGAATGTAAATGCATGAAGATCATAATGGTTGTCAAGTATGTTTGAATTTAATACTAGATGCCATTTATATTTCCCAGGGAGATATAAGGTCAGAATAGATGAAAAAAGATTATGATTAAGTGGGATGAAATAAAAAAAGCAGGTACAAACCTAGCAAAACTAAGCAAAAGTAACAATCATTCAAATAATAAAATAAGTTAAACCATAAACTGAATAAAATATCATCATGTTTCAGTAGAATAGATTGGTGCTTTTATGAATGAATATGAGGCTTATATAAGTGCAAAGTAATGGTGTTCCTGCTGCTGAGGAGAAACTCAAAGGCTTAAAATGATTTTTTTTTTTTTTTAAAAAGAATGCTTAATGAAGCTGTGTATGACCAGAACATTGCACCAATTAATTATTAGGAGTTACTTCACAGTGGCCGTGGATGCTTTTCCCCGTTTTCTTTTATATAATTGTCATCTCATTGAGTCCATTAGAGGATGTGCTATTCATAGAGTTGTGTCATGTTCTGCTGTGATTGAATATGAGTGCAACAGATCAATGACTACTGGGAATACTAATAAGGTCATTCATAACAATGACTGGCCTGTGCTAACCTGACATCACCAAAACCAATTGTGAAAGCAAGTTAGTCTAGAACTTTGGTTATTTTTGATGCCACAGGACATATATTGGGTGGACCTAAAACCAATCAGAACAATAAAACATGACATAATGCCAAGCAATGGACAAATGCAAACAGCATTCAGCATGCAGAGATGAGCTGTGATGGTGTAGCATTAATATGTCTATGAACAGATGTTTCTGTTTTTGCCGCTCGAATTTGAAAACAGTGGCCATTTTGGTTGTTTTTCGAAAATGCCTTAATGGCGCACCTCTTTACTGAGATAGTTTTATACTCACTGTAGTATCCACATCTTGAGGGCGCACAAGCCAAAAATATAATGTCATCATGTATTATTTATAAAGTTCAAAGGCTCCGCAACTTGTCATTCATTGTCTTAAACACGTCCTATATTAGAAAAACTGTTGTGATTGGCTTGACCCGGGGCTTGTCAACCCAGGCTCACTCCTACTCATACAATACTGGTCAGTGGCCCTCAGCCTCAGATACCAACAGAGCAAGGCACCCTTTAGTGGTGGTATGAAAAACACCAGGGGACAGCATTTTTTGACACACTTGGCAACCTCTATAGTACATAGAGTGAGACAGTCCACCTAGGACGGTAAGGAGTTTACGTGGATAAGTCTATCAAAATAAGAACTTTTACACAAGAACTCACTGTTCCAGTAAATCTAACCACGTCCTTTTTTATTTTGCTCAAATGTAAGCAAGTGAGCCTAAAATGATTTTTTGTTACCTACATTTATTTTGAAAAGACACAACACATGTAACAGTTGTAAATTGATATGTCGTCCCTAACGTTCAAAACTGATCCTGGAAGGCTATCCAGAGCATCATAGTTTGATGTGTACGGCCCCTGATGGAGAATCAGTATTTGACAAGTTGGGAGTAAGACCAGATGTATCTGCCAGACCGTATAAAAGATGAGCTCACAGATCCATCTGGTTCCCAGGCTAAGCCTATGTCAGTATACAGTAAATGTAATTCATTATTGCCATAGAAACTGGCCTACTAGCACCCTGTTGTTTGGTAGAAGTTCTGCTTTATAGCCAGTGGGAGCACTCGCTTTGTGTAAAACATGAATTATATCCCTAATATCTGTAATATAATTAATCATCATGGAGAGGCAACATTCTCGCAGCCTATAAATAGAATCACTGTGCTTTTCATAAGGACAACTGTGGCAGCACTGTGAATGCACGGCTTTTTTAATGTCAGCCTCATGTAGAAAAGATGACTTTACACGTGTACATGTTTTGATCTCATATTCTTCTCTGCAGCAGGTAAGCCATCCAGCAGAGGTTACCATGGTGATGTAGCCCAGTTAAAAGTGAGCCATCTTCATGAGATCAACAAGTCTGTGTTGAAGTTATCCAGCTAACCCACTAATCTTAATTAGTGAGACAGTGCTTTGTAGCCAGCAGAGAGGAAATAAATATGATTATTAATCATTTAGTTTCTCAGTTTGTGCAGATGCTCATATATAACTCAATTACGTTCTATTTTGTTTATTTGATGAGAGTCCACAAATTACTTGTGCTCCTTAAGCTTTTTTCAAATTGTTAAGTATGGTGGAGTAATGCTCTCTATGTCCTGCTTTACACAGTGCTTGTGATTCTGCTTTTCTCTTTTGAATTAAGGTAATTGTGCAGAGACAAACTGTGCCAGTCACAATGTACTCAGATAAAAGCAATACAGCTGACATTTTTGTAACATTTAAACTGCTTCCTCTTTATAATATAGTCCTGCTATGAGTTTTCTAATTTTAGCAGTAGTATTCAGCAGTGGATCTTGAGAGCATTATCACCAGTCTTGACAGAGACACTCTACAAAATACTGTCTAATCCTTTAGTTGCAGCTTAAAAAAAAGATTTCTGTAGTTTCAGGTTTGTTAATAATGAATCAAGTAATTTATCAATTTATCGACATTAGCCATGTCACTACCATTTAAAGATATGGTTCCTGCAGCCATGGAAATGCGAAAAAAAAAACGTGAAATTTCACCAAGTCTTTTCACATGCTTAGGGAGGTTGTGGAATTGGTAAACTGTGATTTTTTTTGTGAATTTTGACATGTGTAATGAAATTTTTACAGTTATAACTGTTTTCATAATGTAACATAACTGCTGTTTTATTTTCTCTAGCTGTTGGGAGAAACATAGCTCAATTATGGGCCAATATTTACCAACATGTACATTTTTTAAATCTTTTTTTTTATAATTCTGGCTCTCCCTCCATGTGTGCAAGCTAGCTGTTGGAATAAAGTCTGAATCTGAAGCAGAAAAATATTATTGTGATAGTGGGATTTACCATGTAGGGACATGAATTCCAAAGTTGCCATTCCTATTCAATGGCTCAATAATACTTTTAAAATGAGTACTTGAAAAGTCATGGAAAAGTTTAAAAATTTTGTCCATGAAAATGTTTAAGAACTCAGTAAAAAAAAGCATTACTCTCTAAACCACTCTGCCCTCTCCAGTGTGAATAAATTCAGTGACCCCCTTTAATACAATAAATCTAGACAGCCCTTGTTGGCACACTTTTATTTAACACCAGTGTATATGGAACCATAGTTGCTGACCCAGGTAATGTGCAAATGGGTCCAGATATGAACCTGTGAAAACGGTGAGTAATTGTTGCTTTTTATACCCCTACATTTCATCTCCTGGTTTGCTTGATGGTTTTGTGTTAAAAGACACTGACAGCTGGGTTGTTTTTTTCCTATCAGGCATTTTCCCAAAGCCAATACATTAATGCTGTTATTTAGAAAAAACCCTAGAATTCCAAATTTCTGCATTTTCAAAGAGTGTCACCCATTTAGAATTCAATTTGACAGAAGATAGGTGAGAGGAGGTATATTATTCGGAGAATAACTCTAAATGTGGTTTTAATAAATTAGTCTCTTTTTTGTGTGACATCTCCGTCTGTCACATGCTGAGTTTGGTTGGGAGCCAAAACTCCCAATGAGGCGCTGTATACTGAAAACGACAACACAGGAACATATGCTGTCTGTTACTCTGAATTTCCGCACAATGGGGCATGAAGTCAAAGAAATTTGCCCTTTTGAGCTGTCAATTTAGGAGTGGTGTGATTTTTCTTTTTCCATTTCTCTCTGTCTGACTGTTTGCCTGACTTCGCTTTTGTGTTTCTCGCAGACACCAGAGGAGCTGGAGGATGACTCTGACTTTGAACAGGAGGACTATGATACTCGCAGCAGGACTAGTGTCCAGACTGAAGATGACCAGCTTATTGCTGGACAGAGTGCTCGGGTGAGTGGATGTTCACTTCCCCACTGTGCTGAAACTTCCTGAATGTGCCCCAGTTATAGAACATGACATAAAACAAAAATCCAGAAAGATCATGTTTTTGGTTTGGGTAAAGGTCGGGCAGCAAGCCCAAATTCATCATATAAGTGACTGTAGTGTTAAAGCCTCAGGCGTAGGCTGAGGCTCAAGTTGAACTGCATCCCACCTCAACACCCACCCCTGTTCCTTGGCCATACTGGAATCGATTCATCCAAGTAGTTCCACTTACATAGCATGAAAGTCCATTTAAATGATCCTAACAAGCAGGATTATTTTAAATAAACACTGTTCGGGGGTGGCAGGTGTAAAATTGCAATCACAAACAAAGAAGTAATTACCAAATTCCCTTCAGATGCCAGACAAAACACAAAATACAGTATTGTGCTGCGCCAAGGCTTCAGTTGCGATCACTAGGGTCTGGGCTTTGTTGCACATTAGCAATTTTTCACTTGGGCCCAGCTTAAAGAACATTAAGAGGGTATCAGTGCTTGCTTCCCTCCAGCAACACAGAGGCTCTAGCGGTGTGTTGCATGTTGAATGGATTGTGGATGGCAGGAATGTGACTTGGCCCGATGCCTTTCCCTATGGCACAGGCCTGTATTATACTGCCTGAGTCTCTGCACAGTGTGCACACATGGGGGTGATGCACAAAGACGGAAGAAAAAAATAAAACCAAAATCGCATCTTATTGTTGCTAAATTTATGTATTATGCAGCTGTTGCCCTGATTATGATACCTTCTGATAGTCGTTAAAACAAAAAAATACCAGCTCAGAAACAAGAGCACCACAAACAGGCAACATTTATCTTTAAGGCTAGCACAAAACACTGTACATAAAAGTGAGACCAAGTCACCATTGCTGAAAAGCCGCCACTGTGGCCACTAATTGTAATAATAGGCAATGATTAAAGGAATACTTCACCCACAAAAACAATCATTTGTAAATCAATTAGCCATGCTGTGTTCACTTCAATTTTGTGAACATTTTTCTAGAATGCCTTCATTGAAAATGGCAAATGTATGGATTGATTGATTGATTGATTGATTGAGGCTTGAGCAGTGTAATTTAACTTTAATTTTTACATTTTTGCTTATTTTTGCTTTTTCTAAAACTTTGCATTGGAGTCTAGCTTTAAAGAGAGCATAGATAAGTTTCACAGTGACAGTTCAGATTTAAATATTATGGTTTTAGTGAAAAGGCGTGTGTTTTGGAAACACTGAACACATGACTGGGTAAATGAGACATGGATTATAGTGCACATGTGTGAGAGTTTGTAAATGGATGTTAAGTGTAGTCTTGCTGTTGTTAAACAGGGTCACCAATCAATCAGTAAATCAATATGTTCACCATTTACCATGTTCACATTTTTAAATTTATTAGACATTCTACATGTTTTCAATTCTGTACTACAACTCTTGCATAAATTTACCCCTTTGACTGAATAGTCATTTTGGGTGGATGAAGTATAATGCACTTTATGTTTATAATGTGACCGAAATAGAGAAGGGTTATAAAATCAGCAAAGTGACTCAGTAATGTGGATTACACAGCACCTTAATCAGGTTGTAGCTGCAAAACTCCCATAGTCTACTGAGTTGAAAAGCTAATGAATTTCTGTTAGGCGAAAGATCATTTCTTATTTCAGAAGTTACATGGTCTTGCTCTAAATTCCATGATCTCCACCATTACTTATTTTCCTGCAGCATTTTAAAATTTATAAACAAATGTGGGTCCTCAATAAAATACCCAAACTATTTCAAAGTGTTGACTCATTTTTCTGTGGGTGCAGCCAAGAAGTTTTTCAAACTAAATGACAAAATATGTTGTTAGTCACTGCCCGAGAGAAATGACACATATGAGCTTTTTTTCATTGTCCAACACTGTTTGTTAGTCTTCCAAAACTGTTGCTGTTATTTGACTATGACAAAAAATGTTCATGTGACCTTCATCTGCCACCTATATTATTAAGGTTTTTTTAAAGGTTAAAACACATGAATTACTCAAAGTTTATGTTAAAAAGACTACTTGATCGAGGTTAAGGAAAGATTGCATTCATGGTTTTAAAAAAAACAAACCTGTTTCTGTGTGTTTAAAACAAAATGTAATAAATTCTACAACCAGTCAAGAAAATCCAAATTGAAAAAGTGCCATTCAGATCTGATTTAATGTTGCAGAACACTGTAGTAGTAAATAAGTTGAGTTTTGTTTCATTATTTGAACATAACTGTTGAACTAAGAGAAAATATTTTTTAAAAGTTTTACATTTTCACATCTGAACTCCAACCATGAACAAAAAGAACAGATCCATGCTTTGGGAGCACAATAGCTTCTCCAGGACGACTGTGGGGGTCCTGGGTGTGAAGTGCTTTGAGTTTGTTGAACATATACTCCCACTAAGGCTCCCGCGGCGTAACATTGCAGGGCCATCTGAGCTTAGATGCACCAGCGCTGCCACACAAGGGAGCTTCACAGCACCAAACTGTTAACTAGTTTTCCTGGCACTCAACTGTGCTTTGAGTGGGCAGCTCTTCTTGGGAACAGTTTGAAGTCTCAGCATGTCCCCTTTGTCATAACTTGTTGCTGTAATACAAGTGATATAAGGTGGATTCAAGGGTGACGTGGCAGAATGCAGTGATTCTTCATGCACCCTTAATTAGAAAGCCATGCGCTCGAGCTCGCATCCAATAAACGCACGACAACGTATCGCATCGTGTTATCAAACGAGTTTACATTTGTGCATTTAGTCCGCATTATCGTGTACAACATCCTTTACATCTGGCGCACTGACAAAGCCTCTCACACAGTTAATTGATATCGCCTGTTTTTCCACTCGTAGACACTGTTATGCCCTCAGAGACTAAACATTTACACACGCAGAAGGCAAGCACATCCATAAAAGATGTATTTGCCGTGAACCACTGGTGATCTGCCCAGTCGGCCTCAGCCTGTCGTGTCAGGATAAAGCTTGCTGTCCTCTCACGGTCATGCCAAGTGCACACTGGTGCTTCTGTGTTTCTATTCAAACAGACAAGAGGAAGCGTAATCCATTTTCTCCATAGGAGCTGACATGAGCACACTGAGGTTTACAGTCATGATCCCCCCAAGCCCCTCCAGTGTGCGGGTCTCACACACAGGACACATGCATAACATCTTTCTTGATCTCACTGTCTCCCTCTTGCTCAGCGTAGAAAGAAATCAAATCAAGTCCAGGGCACTCCCAGGAGCCTTTGTTCCCAGTGCTTTTTTGCCTTGTGTGGTGCTCCACTTGTCACTTCTTTTATACTTATGCGCAAAGCTAACTTATTAGAGCAAACATGCATAATGAGAAGGCAGAAAAAGACACAGGGGACAGAGGCCTGTACATATTGTCTCTTTCTATTAGAACATGCAGGCGCAAACTCTCTTTCTATAACACACACACCACGGATAATGCACAGAGAGGCAAACACAACGCGCACACACATACGCACCCAACATCTCTTAACACAGTGATTGGATAACACTGTTGATAGGTCATCCATAAAATTGAACTCTGAGTGTCTGGGCAGTTTATTTCAAATGAAACAAATTAAAGTCATTTCAAGACGCCGCGCTCGGTGAAGAAACCCGGAAAGCGTTCTAATCCCTGCAGACGCAGCCGAGTCGCAGAGTGTATTGGCACAGCACTCCCTCGGCCGGATTTGCCACTATGTTAAGCTCCCAAGGCCCGCTCCTTGTTGTTATCAGTAAAGTAGGGGAAGGGATTTGGGGATAAGTGAATTCTAGAGAGCAGAGGAGGAGGGAGAGAGAGGGAGGGGGCTTCACCAAGTGCCTTCCTGCTCCCCTGACGTCCCAATTGGCTCATGTGTTTACCCCTGTGCTGCAGCTTTCTTTTGTATTCAGAAGCCTCTCTCTCTCTCTCTCTCTCTCTCTCTCTCTCCCTCTCTCTCTCCCTCCCTGATGCTCTCTCTCTTTTGTCACACCATTTTTAGAGTAAATTTGAATACCAACCAAATCCCTCACTCTCTCTCTCCCCAACCTCCCTTGATCCCTAATTTTAGAAAAGGAATTTCCAATCCAAATTGTTGAGTTTCAAGAGACTTTTTGCTCCCTTTAACTGTTTGAGGGAGCACTTCATCTTGGTTTAGTGCAGCTTTAATGTGCAGAAGACGGAGGGAAAACATTTTGTTTGCACGTACAGAGATAGCCAAACCGAGAACTACTCTACGACTCTTAATTTGCATTCTTTATCTGACTCGTTACAGTGGCATTTAGCAAAGCCATAACTGTACTTCTTCTCGATGGTGTACCAACCATTTTGACACCAGGGGCATACTGCTCAGTGTAATTATAGAAACAAGTGAATAATTGATGCCTCAACAGTTGGGTGCAGCAAAGAAATGAGCAGTGAAAGATATGCAAATAACCGCCCTCGAGTCCAGAGGTCAGAGAGATGTGCCTGGTGGCACAGTGCACTCACCTGTGTCGCTATTGATTAGGCAGCAATTACTGTACAGCTTTGCCTACATTATGTTTTTGGCTACGCTGAACATGAGTGTCTAATCAGTAAACATACCCCAGGGAGCTGCTGGCTAACCAGAACCACAAGCTGAGAGACCAAGTAAAGTGTCTCGACTAAAATGCCCTTTGTAGTCCTCAAGTTTATATTTATAAATCTTTTTGCTTTTATTCAAACTGATTTGAATTTAAAAACAGGTTATAGTTGAAATGAACAGCATAAATAAGACTTTAAAATGAGCAGGTGTTGTGTTATAAATGACAAACTCAAAGAAGCAGGAGGTCAGTAAAAATGTTGTTATAAAACCCAATTCCGAAACACCCCTTTTCCCTAATCAGCGCCCGTCCTTTCTGCATGTTCATGCCGAGGGGTAGGGTATCCAGATTCTTGCTGGGATATATGGGTAGGGCAAAGTGTTGTGACTACATGGCCCCACAAATGGAGGCACACTTCAAACTGAGTGCTAAGAGAGATAATTTAAGATGGCTGCACAAGTAAGCTAACAAAAGTAGCCACAAATGTTTTGGTTTTTTTTCAATTACAATACCCATCAAAATATCTTAGTTTAATGTTTCAGTGCATTATGCTCCTTTTCTTTGAAACAACAACAACAAATGAAATCGCTAGTATGCCAACATCTTGATAGCTAACTAGCTAGCTAGTTACTGGTGCATTGTTATTGCTGATTTTTGCTTTAGGCTATAGTCTCAAATATTGGCAAACTTTAACTAGTCTTGCAGTGAAGTTGCTGGACTTGTTAGTCTACAACCCCCAATAAAAGTGCAAACTGGCAGGGTAGGAGCATGCGTTACTAGCGTAAGCCTAAATAGCATTGCTAGAGATTGCTAGTGTTCTTTTCTGTTTGATGACTTGTTAGACTGATTGTTAACGTGAACTTAAAGGGGAGCACCACCTTATTCAAGGGTTCTAATATGTTATTTCTATAGCCTGGGAAAGTGTAATCAATATTTGTGAACATGTCCTAACATTTTACCCTATAACATCACAAATATTGAGTTGTAGCCTTCTAGTTTTTGGATTTGGGAGAGTTGGTCATGCTTACTAGTACTATTGGACTGTCTTAGACCAAAAGAATAACATATATGAAAAGATTTCAACCACTATCCCTTGTAGCTCTTTTTGGGGAGCAAGGTGGCACTCAAAAGGAGGAGTAGGGGTAAAAATAACAAATCTGATTGAGCCTTAATTTAGGAATCTGTCTGCTAAGTAAATAGAGGTGTGCTTGACTTGTGGATAGGCAGACTATAGGCGTTTTGTCATAGATAAAATAAATTGGTGCTGGGCCCCAGAGCCACTGCCGGCTGTGTGCGGCCCATAATTCATAGCGACACCTGCAAAGTGAGTACAAGTTTGCCCCGCTGGAATCAGTGGTCTGTTTTAAATTGTTTATTCCTCATTGTGCAGTTGCAATACATATTAACTCTGTATTTGTTTTAAATGTGAGCAGTGTTTTCACTCCACACACGGTTTAATGGGATTTGCTGCCTCGCTGTTGTTTGTGTGTCTTGGCACCAGCAGCAGAGGAAATCTACACTGGGCTTAAGGGGGCTGGTTTTGCTTGTTTGTTTATGCCGTTCGTTTTTTTTTTTTTTTTCTTTTTTTTCTCAAGCTAGCCGCCATCAAAGCTTTTGCACCACTCTGCTCACACAGTGATCAGTAGGCCAAAGCTCATGGACACATCTGTTGGCCTCTGATGAGAAAGTTGTGCCACCATGCCTCTCTATTTCCGTCTGTAATTTCGATTTTTGTTTTCTCTCTTTCATTGCGGCCCCCCTTCTGTTTCGGCTTATTTTGTTTTCGAAGAATTTCAGAAGGACAAGTCATCTATATTTTTTGTTTTCAATTCCCTCCTGACACATCTAGCAGGGGACATGAGCAAAGTGACGCACTTTCTCACTGAGCTCACCCTGCACCCCCACACACCAGCTTTGCTGTGAGAGAGGGAATAAGGAAGTGGAAAAAAAGGAGGACAAGGGTGATTATTTCATTAAGAGAATAGCAATTCGTGGAGGACAGTCAATAATAGATGAGGTTAAAAAACAATGGTGACTTTTCTTTTTTCTACTGTACTCGTTTTCTCTCTCTGCCTCTCGAGTCAATAGAATCGACCTAATGGAAACCAGGTTACTCTTCCTTCCATCTCACCTCCCTGACATAATGTTGAACAAATGCATTATTCATTCTCTGGTCTAAGAAGCGAGGTAATTATACATTTATCTCCCAAATAATACCGGGTCCTTACTGCGCCTGTGACCTTGCCACAAGATTTATGCCATTTTGGACCTGCCCCCGAAGGCCGCTGAGTTAAAAATGAAGGCAAAAATGGATTTGCTCTTTATGGATATAAGATGTCAAGGGGTTTGAAAAGGTCCAGTCATTAAATGTAAAGTTTAGAACTTTATTTTGAAGCGTTTCAGAAGGGCAGGGATAGTCAGACTCCAAACTTAGTGTTTAAGTTTTGTAGGGCGGATTAAAAAGTAGACTGGACGGGAAAAAATAGAACAAATGGAGCTACAGCTCTCCCCTTTATATTCTTCCCTTTATTCTCTTTCCCCTTAACTAATCCTTCTTCTTATTCGCCCCTTTCCTCATTTCCCTATCGTTCTCTCCTTCCCAACCTTATCTCCCTCCTTTACCTAAATTCTTCTCCTCTGTCATTTCCCTCATTCTGAGCAATCCTTCCAATTTATTCCGTCTCAAATTTACTCCCTAACAACCTCTTCCTGTTCCTCTAATGCTTTTGTTTCTTCTGTGCTCCCCTGTGGCCTGCAGGCTATCATGGCACAGCTTCCCCAGGAGGAGAAGGCTAAGATTGCTGAGCAGGTGGAGAGCTTCAGACAGGAGAAGTGCAAGCTAGACGCAGAAGTGGCCAAGTGGGACGACAACGGCAATGACATCATCGTGCTGGCCAAGCAGATGTGTATGATCATGATGGAGATGACGGACTTTACCAGGTAAACATGACACGTAAAGGCAGTGGTGAATTTTCACATTTTAAAGGAGCAGTGCGTAGGATTTCGAGGCGGTGAGAACTGTAGATTACAACCAGCTGTAACTTCCATCATGAGTCAAATGTGAACTCACAGTTAGAATTCCTTTAGTGTTCATTGTTTAGATGGATTTTAGTAGGCTGAATTATCTGCAATGGTATTTTTCAACTTCAAAACAAATGGACCTGGTGATTTAAACTAGTAAAAATAAACTAAAAAAAAGCAGTTTTAAAATAAAAATCTGTGTTTTTCTTAAAACATTTGAATCATCATAGAGAGTCTGATAACTATAGTGATGCAAATGGCCCTATCTAGAGCGAGTTTTTGGTTTGTCCATCCTGGGCAACTATAGAAACATAGCGGTGCAACATGAAAGAGGATGGCTTCCTACTAAATATAAATGTCTCATTCTAAGGTGACGAAAATACAATTCTTATTTTCAGGTGATTTTATCACTAAAGACAATATACTTATAATATTATATTCCATTTATGCCAATATATCCCTCTAAGTCCTACACACTTGACCTTTAAAATTTATCTGGCTAATTTGTTGCTTAAACATCCATCACATATAGAAACTGTTGAACAAAATATGTCTCTTTTGTTGTTAAATGCATCACAGGGATTTGGGCCCTGTACCGCAAGCCCCCTCAGTTGTATTTTTTACATCCTCTGAATATGCTTTATGTATGTATGAAAAAATAGCAAAAAAGACTAAATTAATTGCCAAGATACATTTCCCTACGGTCTAACTGTATGTGGGGCACTGTCCTTGGTCCTGAAACAGGGAAGCGAAGATTGATCGACATACAGAACAGTTCAGTTTCTTAGCTTGCTTGTTTTTTGTGGTTCTAAATAGAACTTTTGTTGCTTATTCCATTTCCCCCAATTGTAGCAATCAACAGACAGAAGCTAAACAACAGGGAAGTGAAGAGACAGTCAAAGAGAGAGAAAGAGAAACCTGCTACAGCTCATTCAATGTACCTCCCCCTGCTGACTTACAGAGAGCTGTTCAGAAATGTAGAACATACTATGTAGTGCTCTCCCAGTGCTGTGTTCTGTGAGCACTCTGATTAATACCTGTATTAATCGGCTATTTTAGGTATGGTTAATTAAATGAATTTTATTTTATAAAACAAATTGCCCCCTTTCAATTTTTAAAAGCCCCCTCACTCACTTTCTCATGGCACCTGGCCTTATCACTTTCTAGTCACTTTGTTTTTCTGCTTTTTGGTGCCAAGTATACGGAGAGTATCATTTTTTTTTGATAAAAACAGGTGCCTGCTGTATCTGTAAACAGGATGATGGTGGCAGTGTGTGTTAACCCAAACAGATAAAGAGTGCTTTACAACCAGAACCATGAGCTCAAAAAAGCTGAGAAGTTCAGTATATCTGAGGGTGAGACATGTTAGGTGATAATTCCCTGTGGGATGATCACTGTCTCACATAGAGGCAGTGTTTTCTTCCATTGTTTATATAAAAACATTGGAGCAGCAGGTAAATAAAGCAACAAAAAGACAGAAACAATCTTCCCTTTCCCTCAAAGCTGTTTTGTGAAAGGCAGAGTGACCCAGACAACCTTTTTTTTGCTCAGACGACTTAGCGGTGCTTCGATTTAAAGATATAATGTAACAGATAATCTGTTTGCATTTGCAGTCTTGTTGCTTATGTTTACTAAAAGCCAGCAGCTTTCCTCTCAATCTCCCCCATCTGGGCCCAACATATCAGGGAAATCCCTAATGCCTAACTGATGGTTATCTGCCTCGTGTATGGATTTGTGAACCCCTCCACAATTATACTCCATGGAACAAACCAAAACGAGAAAAGAGAAATCAGAGCCATGAGTCATTAGTCATGAGTGATTATGGCTGTGGTGCTGTGACTGCACTATTATTACTTGGCATTGACCCCAGTTATGCAGATTGGCATGAACAATCTGAGTGGAAATTTCAGTTTAGCACAGACTGAAACATTTATTTAGCCACAATAACTTTCCCTGTGCTGGCAAATCAAGAAAACAAAACACAGAACAAAGGCTCAGTGGTTGGCCATTATTCCTCGATCCCGTTCTGTTTCCTACTGTAACAGCTCTGAAAAATCTCCTGTTTTGTTGCTATAAACAAATCTTTTTTTCTGTTTGTTTTGATAATGACATATCATTAGGGACAAAGGTATACCACATCCATTATCTGGGAAATCTGCTGGTTGATTGTAATTTCTCACACTGCTCCTGACAGCCAAAGCAAATTAGCTGCTGCTGAACGAGCTCAGTGGTGAGCTCAGTCTTGAATGGGAAGCTCAGTGTGTCCTCTGCTTCTGTAACTCCACCCACATTTCCTTCTTTCTCACCCCTTGAATTTTCCCAGAGGCAAAGGCCCCCTGAAGAACTCCTCAGATGTGATCAACGCTGCTAAGAAGATTGCAGAGGCTGGCTCCAGGATGGACAAATTGGCCCGTGCTGTTGCAGATCAGGTATCCCTGCGACTGTGTCATGTCATTTTTATCATTGTAATCACCTTCAGTCTGAAACTATCTGTGACTGTGTCATAGTAGCTTGTGGCAGTGCAAACTTTGAGCTTGAGTAAGTGGCCATGGCCATTGGAAATCTTTAATGTGGACATTGACAAGCCCAGCTAGAGCGGTGGGCTGTGTTGCTGCATGACTTTGTCTCCCAGTGGGGCCAACACTGAGAGAGCAAGACAGCAGAACCAAGTTATGTCTCTAATATAATTAGCTCCTAACCGAGGTGTTGCATTCATTATCAGATGAGTATCTCTCTAAAACACGCTGACAGACCATTTTCAATATCTAATCAATCAGTGCTGTGCCTAGGGAAGACGGGAGTGAAAAGAAATAGGTGTGTACGCTGTGTATGTGTGCATACAGCAAATGAAGTGGGAGGTATTTCAGAAT
This sequence comes from Plectropomus leopardus, assembly GCF_008729295.1. Lineage (NCBI taxonomy): Eukaryota > Metazoa > Chordata > Actinopteri > Perciformes > Serranidae > Plectropomus > Plectropomus leopardus. Next base: position 11,444,792 of record NC_056466.1, read on the forward strand.
GCAGCACTCCAGGTAATGCATAATGTTCTTCTCCATTTCATCTGTCTCTAATAAGCAGTGAGAATAAACTTAGGCACAAGACTCACTGATTTATTAAGGCAGCCTGTTGTCATTGTAATTGCAACTGCTGTTAGCTAGCAAACCCTTGGAATAATTATTGTTGGTTTCAGTATCACATGCTGGGCCTCCTTCCAGTGCTGCTTAGCTGAAGAAATGTTGGAGCTCACATCAAAATTCAGCATCACAATCACATCTTTTAACTGAAGTCCTGAAACTCGCATGAGGCCAGCACACATGATGGCCAGCATGGCTGCTGTACCTGCGGTTTCATGTGCCAAACTTCAAACATGTCACCGTACTTGGTGGTTTAAAATTTTAGAGGAAAATTCTCTTTTATGGAAATGAGTGTGGACAGTCGTGTAGTAGTGATAACTAGAAAGCACTCAATGAGTCATACCTCCGCAAAGGCTGCACAGTCCGTTTTTGGCCACTTTTGGGCAGTGCAACAAGGCTCTAAACACAACATTGACATATAACACTGCCTTATAAAGTTGATATAGCAAACAGTGGCTTATTTACACATCCAGCAGATACAGAGCAATGCAAGTCCAATATTCACTTTCCTCTCTGCTCTGTTTGGCCGCCAACCCCTGAGAAAAGAGACAACTCGCTCACTTTGTCTGTCTGTCCTTTGGAACTGGGCATGCGGTGTCCAGTTGGTTTGTCAGAGCCTTGTTTTTGCCACCTGTTATATCTAGAAACAATGCTGATGAGAGCCATGAGTCTGACTTGAATCAGTTAAGTTGCAGTCCAAAAAACTAAAACCATCAACAGTAGGTGATATAATGCTTCACAGATAAAGTAAACTCCAGAGTTGGGTTTATTATTACATAAGTGAACCTTTTCACATTAGATGTGGTTATTTGATCCACTGTTGTAAAAATATTTATTATAGAAGCTTTAAAGGTTCTGTATGTGACATCAGAGCATTAATATACAACCCTAATTCCAAAAACAATTTGGGACGCTGTGTAAAACATAAATAAAACAGAATGCAATTATTTTCACATTATTTTCAGCTTATATTCAATAGAATACAGTACAGAGACAAGATTTTCCAACTGATTAACTTTGTTTTGTAAACATACACTCATTCTGAATTTGATGCTTGCAACACGTTCCAAAAAAGTTGCGACGGTGGATGGTTTACCTCGGTGTGACATCTCTTTTCTTTTAACGCTCAGCAAGTGTTTGGGAACTGAAGACGCTAATTGTTGAAGTTTGAAAAGTAACTTGCTTGATATATAAGTTCAGTTGCTCAACAGTCTGGGGTCTCTATTGTCATATATTGTGGTTCATAATGCACCATACATTTTCAGTGGGAGACCTGTACCTGCATTCTTTTAGTCATGTTGTTGTAACGTGCAGAATGTGGCTTTGCGTTGTCTTGTTGGAATAAGCAGGGATGTCCCTGAAATGTTGTTGTCTGGATTCCAGCATATGTTGCTTCAAACCTGGATGTACCTTTCAGCATCTGTGGTGCCTTCACAGATATGCAAGTTAATCCATCCCATGGGCACTAACACACCCTCATACCATCACAGATGCTGGCTTTAACTTTGTGCTGGCAACATTCTGGATGGTGCTTTTCCGAATTTGTGAATTTGGACATAGGACTGGTTCTTCTCAAAAAAAAGAACATTTGTTACTTTTGAGATTCCAAGCTAACTGAAAAAGATAAATGAGAAAAGTTAAAAAAAAAAAAAATAGACTGGTTTGCAGTTAGAAGAACCCTCAACACAGCATGAAAAAAAACTTTCAAAGCCTTCATGCCTATTTCCTGTGAAGGCATTTTATACTTTAATTTATTATTAAACTTTATTAAAATCATTTCACATTCATTCAGGAGGCGTGGTCCCATCCAGGGTACTGAATGTTCATAATCAAAGGATCATGCAGAGGTTAGATTAGAGTACCCACTGAAATGTTGCTCAGGGTGCCATATACTCGAACAGAGAGAGATGGTTTTCCCCCTCTTCTGTATTGTTCCTCATCCTGTGCTTTCTTGTGACAATATGTGACTTTACAACAATGTATGGGCAAGCCTTCTGCTGTTAGCACGCCACAGAATGCCTGTCAGTTTGAGCGGCCGTAGAGTCTGCTCAGCTTTCAGCTGACCAGAAGGCATCTTTAGTCAAAGCTGGCTCAGTTCTCCTCATGCGACACTGTCCTGCTCTCTGGAGCATATTGCACTACACAACAAAGTTTCAGGCCATGAATGCGTAACTCTGTCTGTCACGCAGTAATTACCACAAACACAGAGAGGGAAAGCAACAGTTTGAATCTGTATGTGCCTTGTTTATAAACATTTCTGCATGTTTCCATGTGTGGGAACATTTGTCTCTGGGAGCAGGTCTCGGTCTGCGTCACGCCTTGTGTACGTTGTTTAGTATGGGATTGGGGACAGAAATGACAAAGTAAGCATGAACTTGCGTTTGTGTGCTTATGTATTCATTTCTTGGCTTGTGAGCTGCCGAGTGATGATCAGTGTTTAACAGGGTTTAGGTGGGAGTGAATCTGTCACATGGCAAATCACTGGCAAAGCCTGTGTCTGAATCAACAGTTGCTGTAATGAAAAGAGCAGGTGGCTTGCCATTTTTAATTCTCACTTAAATGGTTTCTAGACCAGTGTTTACTGAATATTCAAAGCCTTCTGTTACACTTCCAGAGACATCAGAGCTGTGTTCAGGAAATAAAGAGGGGCTTGAGGACATTTTCATTTCCAACATGTATTTAGTATAAAAGTGTTTTCATGTGAGGCTTCTGGGGCATCTGTTTGCCATGCTATTCAGTGAATGCAGTGAGTTATTAAAAGTTAAAAGAGCAAAAGTTTGCTTTTTATGAAGCATCTTAATGGAATTACACAACAGTTAACATCCTTGATTATTTGTCTTTATTCCGGATGAAGAAAACAAGTATTTTGCATTCACACATTATGGTAGGTAACCTGTGTTTGTGGAGAGCACTGTGGCTTGATGCTAAGTATAAAGGCTGCTCCGCTGCTTTCAGACAGGTCCCTTAAGTAGCAAACCTTGTCGCCATGACTCCACATCAGCCCTATTGATGAACATGTGCGAAGCAGAAGGCAATTCTGCGTGGAACGGTGGAAGGATGGCGAGCTCTTTCATAGTCATTTAAGCACAGCACTTGACGTAGAAAAACCCCTCGAGGCAACTCACCCCATTTCACTCCAGCAATGCCTTTTTTTCTACTCTATTTCTCCCACTCCATTTTCCCTACTCGGCTCCATTCTTAAAAGTATGCCTCCTACAGACACAAGCTAGCTACTGTAGTGGAAGAGAAGCTGTACAAACATAATGCACACCCCTACTCTCAGACATGCATCAATCATTGAGTGTTGTGAACAGCAATGGCAGGTGACAGTATGTATCACTAAGCATCCTTTGGATGCAGTGCCATCTGGCTTCACATTTACCTGTGCAGGTGGTGTTGATGTCAGTTCAGTTGTGTACTTATTTTACGGTGTTGTATTGTAGAGTATTGTTAGGCTGTATAAAATTCCTAAAACAGGCGTAAATAGTGCAATTCATGTACCTTATTGAAATGTTATTGCACGATTAAATGGGAATTATTTGATTCCAGCGTCCTAAGTATGGGTTAGAAGGGTCCTGGAGCAAGAAACTTTTGTTTAATATGCTGCTATCAGTAGCCCTGCTGCGTCAGTTTTTGATGTTAAGGGATGGCGTGTCAATATAGGCCTTGCGACATGCATTGTGCCTTTCAAAATAAACTTCCATTTTCAGAGGGAATGCACAGTTTGCATTTGTTCAATGCATGCAGTCTGTTTTCAAAATTAAGTAAGAACATACACGTAGAAAAATGTCATTTTGAGTTTACTCTCCTCGGTTTATTCAACAAAAGCACATGGTTAGGTTTAGATGTTTTTAGACATGGATTAATACAGTTCGGTGTGCTTGTGGGTATTTAAAGCAGCAGAACACTGTATGTGAGACTGACTCACAGTATACTATACTTGCATACTGATGTGTTTTTTGTAGCTTAAAAAAAATATGGCCAAGGAAATACAGTATATCAGGCTGTGGCCACACAGATAATACTAAATCAGTTCATTGTTGGTTTGTTGTTTGTTTGTTTTTTTATGTGATTTGTTGACAGTACCAAAAATCTAGAGTGTGTTTTGTAATGCTTTAATTGCTTTTCCTGGTTTATTTCTTGCTCTCAAGAATGCTTTTCTTTTGCATTGCATTCATTTGAACTGCCAGTTTGAGCACTAAGTGTTGAAGGACTTAAATAACTTAGGTGTCAAGTTATTGTTTGTATCTGCTTCTAAGCCCATGCAAGTTTGACGCTAAGCATTCAGACTCGCAGGTTTCACTTTAGTTGTCTCAGCGGAAGGTTCTGTCGCATCGAGTACAGAACAACAAGAGCAGAGCTCCTGTCGCCTCTACTGACAGCAGTGAAACCAAGTGTGACTGATGTGTAATTAAAAGCCTTCTCAGTAAAAAAAAACAAAAAACTACAGCTTAACAGGGGCTGACTAGGGAGGAGTCATGACTAACTATCCTCAAAATGTAATGCTCTAGCTAAATGAAAATCTAGTATCATAGAATTGTTTCAAGAAAAGTTTGAGAAACTCACCAAAATACATTTTTAAGGTTTTTTTTCTAAGAGATTTAAAGATTTTTCTGCTTTAAATCTAATATATCTATATAATTATATAGATAGATAGATAGATAGATATTATAATTATATATAATAATTATAATTTGTAGATTGATTTTCAAGCAGCTCTACAATTATATGTTTAAGTTTCTACATGGATTTATTGGACATTCAATTGTGATTAGAATAAATGTTGTAAATAATCGGAAAGTGCAAGTAACACTGAGGTTAAAAATATGTGTAGCATGTCTGTTTTTTTTTTTAGATTTGAGCTGTTATTCTATAGTTATTGAGTCATTTTTCTGAAGCCCATTTTTCCAGTAGACAAAAAAAACCCACTTTGTCTTTAGTGAGAAAGATAATAATTTCTAGGACAAATGCCTCTGCGCCTCTGCACTCTTTTTTATTTATTTTATTGGGTGAAGCTTTGGTTGGCAGTGATGTTAAAGTGACAATGGGTTGGACACGCTAGTTTTCGCCCCTTTTTGGTTGTGGTGCTAAGATGCATGTTGGTAACTTTTGCGATTCTTTGTCATCTCAATCAGCAGCACTCAAACAACATTACAAATTAGTCATTAGCGAGTTTGAAAGAGAGACTGAATAGGTAACAGATATTAAAAAAAAGAAGAAGCCACCATAATATTTCCAGTGGGCTCCATACTGCTTTCTACTGTTTACTGTGACTGATTTCTGGCATGTTTGTGGTAGAAAACAAAAAAAACATGCTTGTCTATTGGCTATGGGAATGGAGGTTATTGCCTTTTTAGGTGGGAAAAGGCTATATAAAGTAGTACAATCCAGCTGGGGCAAATTAAGGAATTAAGGTACTGACAAAGCTTGAGCCAAATGTTTATTCAATTCGGGAGACCCAAATGAATTTCGGGTGTTAGAAGTCCACTGGCAGAAAATTTTCAGCATCAAACACAATCACACTTAAATTTCCTGCATTATGGGGAATTTTTCCTCATCATTTTACTTTAGTCAAAATAAAAGTCCTCTGGTACTTACATGATTTTCTTGGAATGGGGGGAACAAGTGCACATGTTATAAATAGTTAGGGGGACATCTTCTCTGTGTGCCTCCGAAGTCTCTGCTGCAGCACCAGCTTTTGGCCAGTCACCTATTTGCCGGTGTTCTTGGACCACCAGCTCGCATCTGTCCCATCCACCGCAGACAGTATTTGCATCAACCCGCCCCAGAGCCACTGAGTTCATACTAATACACCATAAAAACATTAGAAAAAACGCATTTCATGCTCTCACACCACAAAGAGACTGTCTTCTAATCTGTATGTTGCAACATGACAGCTTGCAGTAATGTCTTCCAATGTAATGCTAATATGGCAGATTACAGATTCAAATAAATTGATTTTTCTAAAACAACAAGATGTTTGAAAAATGTACATGAACGACTACACCAAGTTACTTTAGTAGTAGTCAATGGTGATCAGTGTTTTTTTTTCTGTTGTAAATTAAATGTGCAAAAATGCCAGACTGTGGAATATAACAGATGGAAGAAGGGAAACAAGAACATTAGGTAGCCACTTAAATCTAATAAATGGTTTCAATATGTGCTAGAACACAGTGGTGTTCAGTGTTTGGTGGAGATGCCAGAGATTGGATGAGCAAATAGAAAGATTACCAGCTTTCTTGAAGTAACTGACAGATGACAGCTTACCATCAGAGGGACTGTAGTTGTCCACTCAGCTAGAAGGCGTATTGTGTAACTGTGTGTAACATACTCTATTTGAATCTGTCAGTGTCTTTATGTCATCCTTTCTCTCTCTCTCTCTCTCTCAAACATATCTTTACTATGGGACATGCAACTGTGCGGAAATTATACAAAGAAGTGTTGTGATTACAGAGAAAAAAAAAAGAGGTGATGAAAATAAAATACCCTGCTTGTTATTTTTTACACCTTGAATAATTTAGGAAAAAAGGTCAGCCTCAGCCTGCTCATAAATGCAGCATCAGTGCGAGGTGTGACTTGTGTTTTGACAGACTGCCACACTCTGATAGTGTGTTGCCCTCATCTCAGCACCAGAGTTCACATCATCTTGCTGAATTATCCATCGGGAGCACGTTTCGTTCATTTTTGGACCCAATTATGCGGCAAAACAACAGAGAAAAAAAAATCTCACCTGTTTCTCTGCTGGACCGAACCTAAAATATTCCTGAATTGCTGAGAGCAGCACTGAGGTCATAGGGAGTTTCAGAAAGGCCGAGTAAAGTCAGGCCACAGTTTCTTCTCCAGTCTGTAATAGACGCTGTTTTGCTCTGAAGAACGGAGAGAGATAAAGAGAGTGTCAGTGGGCCTGGCAAAGTAATGGGCCATACAGTTTATTTACATCAACAGGGAATCTGCAGAAGAAATGGACTATTAGTCAACTGTACAATAAGAAACAATTGTGTCATGTCTGCATCAAACTTGCCTGAGGCAGCAGCGTGTGTGTGTGTGTGTGTGTGTGTGTGCATGCCAACAGTGTGAAGTGCAGTTAGCAGTGATGCTAGCCAGGACTGGCGGTGCAGTGATAATGCCCGGGGAGAAGCTTCCCTCTGCCTCACTGGCTGCTCTATGAGCTAGTTGCTCCATTCTGCATTCAGAGGAAGCTGGATGCTGGTGGCAGCTTTCCTCTTATTTCCTGCTTTACTCAAACTCCTACTCTGATAGTGGCCATTAGGCTTTGGTGGTATGTAATGTTCCATACCATCGTACCTTCCTGAAATTTCTCCAGGGTATACAGTATAGGTGTCTGCCACTACACCCCCCCCCCCCACACACACACACACACACACACACGCACAAAATGTGAAGAAAAGGGATATTCTCACACCTAATAAACAGAGAAATACAACTGTACACCTATGGAACTCATTTTTCCCTTGGTCACAGAGGACTGGCAAGGCTTAATTGCCTCCTTAACTCATCATAAAACACTTCATTCACACTTGACAAGACAAAATATAACTCACTCAAACCACCTTGGTTACGCTTGCTTGTAATCTAGTTAGTAAAATCCACTTTTCCAACAATCACCAGCTCCGGTGTGGTCAAAATAAATCTTAAATTTACTCAATTAGATGTCAAAAAACAAACATGTTGGTATTGTATTTCCCACGGCATCTCTCTGCCATTGCTGGCCACCAGCTGTTTACAGTCTTGTAACTTATCCCTCCACCCCTGGGTGTCTTTTAGCTCAGCTGCCTGTTCCGCCAGTAGAGACCAAAGACAGAGCCCTGGTGGTGCATGCTGCGCACTACATACAATGAGTTAGGAAGAAAGAGGGGCACCTGTAGTTATGACAGTTTTGAAAAAAATACCTTCAGGATCCTGTCATACCATAATACTGCAATACTGCCTGAGCCTTGTGGCCATATCTATAAATGCAAATATGCTTTGAGTTACTCTTTGTGGTTGTATTTGTAGGTTGGAAAAACAAACAAGACTGTGTTTTACTAACTATCTGAGAGCATCAGTGGAGGGCACTTGTGGCCAATCAGTAGTATTTGCCTTAGCACGAGAGGCCTTTTTCTTACATAGAACAAGAGAACATCGGCGGCCATGAAAGCTGCAAGTCCTGGAGGGGGTATATTCATATCACAGCTCAGTGTTTAACTTGCCATCCCCCTCTACCAGAGCCCACAAGACAAGGAAATGAGCTGTGCATTTCCCCACACAGAGCTGCTGAATGTCCTAGTTAGGACCGTTTAATATTAATGGCGAGAAGAAAGGTGTTGCTACAAAATGATGCTCACAGTGTTTAAGCAGCTGATGCAGTGTTCTTAACCCACTGGGAGCTTAGTGGGCCATAGCTGACTCCTGGAAGGTTTCCAGATGGAATAATAGGGGCAAACTGTGTGATAGTAGGAGACCTGAGGAGGCTGTCCTCGTATTCCCTGTTGGTCCATTTGCTGCACTGTATGATTGGTTTCTTTGCCGTTCAAGTAGCACAAAGGCCAGCAGGACCAGGTCAGAACTTCTGGTTTAAAAAATGGGGAAAAAAAGAGGAAAGAGAAGATGAAGAAGACGAGGGATAGATAGAAAGCCTGTGGAAGCAAGTCTATGTATTTTATGTCCATTCATTGCTGATTGATCTGTTTTCTTCTTGGGCAACATGCTGTGACAAACTGGTTTTATGTGAAATGAATGAGTTTGACACCCTGCAGAGTAACTCAACTTGCCTTTGAAACACAGGCTTGCAACAAACCACTGCTGAAGAAAAAAAAATGCTGAACATCTTCCCGCCGTGGTGCAGAGAAATGCAATTAGCAACGCAGAATGCTGGAACCATACTGTTTTGGTTAGGATTGTTGTTCTTGGTTTTCTGCTTTTAAATCGGCCGCAACATCAGAGACTGTGATTCCAACAAACAATCCAATTTGGTAGAGAATTCACATCTCAAACCTATTTGGAAAAAAACATACGCCATTTAGAACCAGATGGTGCTTCTGTAATAAGTAGCTTTAGATTTTGCCAGCAATGCCTGAAATAAGACCAAGAACATTTTTTCCTCCAAAATTCTTTGGCTCTGTGACAAATCTGGTGCCTTGATGGCTTTGTTTTCTGTCATGATATAATTTTACATCCTTTCTGCCAGCTAGCCTACCATTGCCTCTTTGTTCAGATGATCCCATTTTTAACCTCAAACAAAAACACGGACCTCCTGGATTAACCAGCATTACAGCATTTCACAGCAGAGCATGGTGAGAGTCACAACAGTTTGGCTGTTGTGCTTGAACTGAGAAAAAATAATCAGACATGCAAAAAGGAAATGAGATTGTATTGGCTGTCATTAACTCCTAAATGATTGGTCCTGAAATATTTGTGGCTGTGTGGCTCAGTACAAATCGATTATACACATTTCTCATCATCTTAACCTTAATGGATTATGAATTCTGATTTAATTTTTTTAATATTTTTTTTTTCAAGTTACAGTTACATCGGATCACATCATGGTATTATGCATTTTCAGAGCCAGTATCAATGTAAAATAAAGCAAATGAAAAAAAATCATAGCTGGTCAAAAGTTTTTTTTGTCATATAAGTCAGAGCCAGTCAGGAAGATTTAGAAACAGCCAGGTCCACGAGGATGAAACAGGCTAACCTGATTAAAAAGACAGTGATGGGCAGGTATAATAGGCTACTTTATGGATGAGCCAGACACATACTCATTGTGACCATTGTGTATTCACAAGGATCGACTGAATTCGCATGAATTGTTGTGATCATAACATCCCAAAATCCTGGAGGGACTGATATGTCCAGATGTGTGTCAGAGGACATTAAGATGTGCTGTCACCACAAGGCCAATCATTGCACAACAGCCTCAATTTTGCAAATAGATCATTAATCATATTTATTTCTGCTTTATTTTTGTATTACAGTATTGGAATATGCATAAAATGGCTGATAGTAGAGTAAATACTTTATGTCACAGTGAAGAGGCTTAATACAAATATCTGCCAAGGCCTTAAAAGTGTGTCAAGCCACTCTCGGCTGCTCTGTAAAAGCCAGTGCTCACTTGTGGCTATTATTAATATTATTTGTGTGTGTGTGTTTGTGTCTCTTCTCCATTCAGTGCCCTGATTCAGCGTGCAAGCAGGATCTGCTAGCCTATCTGCAAAGAATTGCCCTGTACTGTCATCAGCTTAACATCTGCAGCAAGGTGAAAGCTGAGGTTCAGAATCTGGGTGGAGAGCTCATCGTGTCTGGGGTAAGTCCATCCATACAAAACAGAGCATCACATGGCCGGTTCTACTATCATTTATTCTCTAGGAAGGCTTTTAGGCTTGAATCATCAGACTTGGCAAATTTAACATGATTTTTATGCTTGGCGCTGCGGGTGGGCAGACCTTTTAGTTCAAGGTCACGATGAAGCTTGGAAAACACGATGAGGGGTCATGCAGAATACAACTGATGCAATTATTTCAGACTGATTGCTGTCTGATAATACCAGAAAGATGCCAGCTTTTTTCCATTTGTGTTTTTCATGCCTCATGAACCCTATTATCACTGGTCAAACTAAAATCAGTCAATTATCCCATACTGCTTGCATTTCACATTTAACTTAATGAATACATGGGCAGCATATTCTCCATTTCAAAGCTTTCGTTTAAATGAAAAAAACATTCTTATTTTAACCAGAATTATTATCTTAATAATTCAAGTCTCCTCTCAACTTGATACATCTTTTGCTCTTTTGGTGAAATATAATGAATCTACCTGCAAAGCCAACACTTTTATCATGTGAAAGGATATCATCTCCTCATAAAGCTTATTCTTACTCAAATGCACGGAAAGTTATCCAATACATTTTTTCAAGCACTCATCAGTTGGAGAGATGTAAGATGGTTTTCCTTTTTTTTTGGGCCTTTGTTAGAAGACAGTTTATTATGTGGCATCTACATAACCATTTAATCATGTGATCAGTAAATTTAATATTGTCATTGTTGATCAGTATGTATGTAAGTGTATGTATCTGTGGAAAGATATTTTATGTAGTTTTTTTTATGCATTTTTGTTGTTGTCATTGTTTTTTTTAATACACTATAGATAGATAGATTGGTTGGTTTTTTTTGGTAAGCCATGTTAGATGTCATTATAAGCAGTAGGGAGAGGAAGAGAGACATGACTTTGTTCACAAATTATTACAAATATTCTTTCAGAATACATTAAAAGTTTCAGCAACTATGACAAAAAGTGATTTTCATAAAAGTTACCAACTGTAGCTCAAAGGATCAGATTTTCAGGAGAGAAAAATTGGATTCCTACTGTTTTGTTTGTAAAGAACTTACTTAATAACTTCCTTAATGATGATTTCTCCCTCTAATTATACTCAGACTTGACTTTTATCTTTCCTTTACACTTCCTTGTATCTTGTGTTGATAGAGTTCTTCATGATTCCACAGGATTCTATTATAGTTTGTCTCACATGAGATATATGCAAACCCTGCTGAGATTTTAACCTTTTCATGGTGGCCAGCTGGAGTCCACACTCATTAAAACTAAACAGTTGACTCGTCTCAGTGTGGGGTAGGAGGAGGCCCACTGCCCGCCGACCCTTAAATGTCAGCCAAACAAAACAGACGGAGACAGAGGTACACCTGACCCCTGCCTCCACTAATTAGGAACTGCTAAAATAAGGTGTCACATAGCGAGGGTCATGTTTTTATCCCATTTAATTACCAGTGGCGGTACAGACCTCCCAGGTACCGGATGTAACTATTATGTCCTAATGTTCTTGGGTGCATGGGCATTGTCGTACTTTTTCCAGACACATTAACTTTTTTTGACTTTACCCTTACTGTTTCTTTTTTGCCCCCCTGTAGCTGGATAGTGCCACCTCTCTGATCCAAGCAGCCAAGAACCTAATGAACGCAGTGGTGCTGACTGTAAAGGCATCTTATGTAGCCTCCACCAAGTACCAGAAGGTGTACGGAACAGCGGCTGTTAATTCACCCGTGGTGTCTTGGCGCATGAAGGCCCCTGAGAAGAAGCCTCTGGTAAAAAGGGAGAAGCCCGAGGAATGCCAGACGCGCGTGAGACGAGGCTCCCAGAAGAAACACATCTCCCCTGTCCAGGCCCTCAGCGAATTCAAGGCCATGGACTCCTTCTAAAAATAAAAAAAAAAATTTAAAAAGTCATGCTTACCCAAGAAAAACAACAAAACATGACAGCGACAAGTTGAAGAAAAAGTCCCTTTTTACATTGTGTTAACCCACCTCTGTTTGCCCTGTGTGTGCTTGGTGACACCTCAGGAGGACTACAGTACATACTAAACTGCCACACTACGGCTCCTGTGAACACTGCGGGCCCCGTGGCTCGCAGGCAGCCAGCACACACCCAACACTATTTATCAATCTTAATGTAGCTTAATATGTGAGAGCCAAAATGTGACACAAACACTTTTGAAAATATGGGAGCTTAAAAAAAAAAACATATCAGAGGAGTGGCATTTAGAAAAAATTGTGGCAGTCGATATTCTAGCTATATCTTTATGTGCTACTGATTGGCTGCTTGTATACACATTTAAACTGTCTGAATGGAAATCCTGAAAGGTTCAGTAGAGGAGTTATTCTAAAGGGAATATGTCGGTGTTCGTATGCTCCCTCTTGATATTTTTTATTTTCAATTTGAATGTAACCTGTAGTGCTAGGAATAATTTATGTTTAAGAAACCTGGAAGTGTCCAAGTAGTTTCCTTGTTCCTGATGATTATAATAATTATCCATATGGTGTTTTTTTCCAAAGCACACTTATGGTCTATTGTATTGCCTTTTTAAATTCAATTTATTTAATTATCACTAACTATGATGACCTTGATTGGAAGTGTGTAGCGTATAATATATAGACAGAGAGGTTTGACTAGGTGTGGTTTGCTCAGAGAATAGAAATCCCTGCATACAGTACCTTTATATTCACCCTTCTCTAATAAATCCCTCAACTTGACCCCTCTAGCTATCATGCGTGTTTTTTACCATCACATTTTGCAGCACTCTGCAGAAGTTACCAATCTGTGAGTGAGCGTTACGGCAGCCATGCCTTTTATTAATCTGGAGGATCTAATATAATCATTAGAGATTGCAGCATAAGACCTGCACATGAAACAGATTCCAGAGGTGAAAAAGAAATCTATTAGAACTAAAAGCTTACATGAAAAGGCATATTGATTCAGGGTCAAAGGTCAAGCCCCATTACTTCACTGTGACTTGAGATAATTGGTCTTAAGTCAGCACAGATTCTGCCATCTTTGTGATATTTTAGCAGGTCCTCCACTCAACACCATTATACCATGCTCAACAAACTTACATAATAGACAGGTTATTTTGAAATACAACCTTTGAATTAGCACAGCTTCAACCATACAAATGACACATCTTTTAATATGACATTCTTTCACATAAAAAACAACTTTTAAAAAACTGCCTCAAAGCCCTTTTTACTATACATGATACATCATAATTCCCCCACTAAGATAATTTTTATATTACTGTGAAAACATCTGTAACAACTGTATGAGTTTCTCACCAAAAACATTTTTTATAGGATTACATTTGACAGGCTGTTCTCATGCACTGTTCATGATAAAATTATAATTTACATCCGCCCGATACTCATTGTTACTGGATAGAAATCAGCATAGAATGCCTCATAATGCAACTCAATACAATCTCTGTTAGCTGTTAGTTCTGGCCAGCGGCTGCTAACAGCTTACAGTAACTTGCTCTCCTGCGAATTTTAAAATGGATTTGTTGTTCAAAATGTAACACTATTAGGAAAAAATAGGATGTGTTCCCTGACGTGTCCAATGTGAGTTTACTGAATCTTTTTGTCCCAAAGGTGTCCCAGGAAGATTTCTGTTTGTCCAAAACAGATTTTCTGTTGTCCCCAGGACAACAGGATGTCATTAGTATACAGTTCTTCATTTCAGCCTGTACGAAATTGATGCGACACAATGAAAAAACAGACCACTGCCACTGGTGAAAGTTATCTTCTGTGGATTGGCTGATGGCAGCTGGCAAGGTGAATATTGGTCAATACTGATTTTGGCTGAAAAATTGGTGGATCCCTATTCATGAAATATAGACTACTTTTTGGCCACCCTAGATTTGTGGCTCTAGGGACAGCAATGTTTGTCGGTCTGTCTGTTGGCCCACCATTATGGTTGAAATATTTCATCCATCAGGTTGATTCACATAAATTTTGTGCAGACATTCATGGTCCCCAGAGGATGAATCCTTTTCGTCTCGCACCACCAGCAGGTGTTAAACTTTAAACTCATCCTGAAGAAGAAGGGAAGGGAAAGAAGGGAACGCCTGCACACTTACTCCATGCCACACAAATGTATTCAAGACAACGTTTCGATCCCACTTGGATCTTCGTCAGGTCAAAACTGATCCAAGATCAGTGCGGTCAAAATGTTGTCTTGAATAAAGTTGTGTGGCATGGAGTAAGTGTGCAGGCGTTACCTTATTTCTTCATTCAAGTTTTCCAAAAGCCTTGCACCTATGCAATGTGCGTATAACCACTCTTTTTCAACAGCATGGATGGATTAACACAAAATTTGGTACAAACATTAATAACTTCCAGATAATATTTCCTTGGTAATTACTTGGCTTTTCCTCTTGCACTGTCATGAGGTACACTGTTTTGTTTTTTATTGAAATTTTCACAATTATTGGATGGATTGATATTAACTGTGGTACTCAAGCTCCCCTTGAAATTATTCTTTAAAACTATGTTGATGTTATCTAGCGCCATTTAACATCAGCATGTTAGCATTGCCTTTGTGTGTTATGATGTTCACATAAAGCTCAAAGCAAACTTCTAGCCCTGTTAATACATTTCTTTAAAATTCAGTCTGTCTGTTAGATCGCCATCCATCTAATGAGCAGTTAAAGCTGTTTCCAGTGCTCTCGGTCCTAAAGTTAACTGCTGACTCCATGTCAAGGTACATAAGCTAGTATTGACCACTGAAGGCCCTGTCAATCTCTCTTAAGCCTGCTGTGTTGTTAAGGGAAAGGAAGGATGGATGGGGAAAGAGGAACAGCAGTTAGGTATCCGGGACTCCACAGACACCTGACACATCACCAGTCAGCAAGACAAGAAAACCTCTGAATGCTCGGGGTTATGACTGTTAAAGTTTGAGATCTCTAAAGGCAAGGAAAATCATTGTGGATACTACAAATGTGAAGTTTGTACAGCTCGTCAGGTCCTTGAGAAACCACAGAGACCTGGCTGCAACCTCCCTTCATGCAGAGTGATTTCAGTGAATTAGTTCATTTTAAGAGACAGTACAATGCATTTCTTTTAGAGAGCGGCTTTATCAAGCCCCCTCAGGCACACCATGCCTTTAAAACAGAGAGAGTAAATCAATTGATTGCTTAACACGACCTTGATCCCTCGTGAATCAAATCAAAAGCATCGACAAGCATAATTGTTCCAATAATGGCTCACGGGACACTGGTTTAGATAATTCAGCAGTTTAGTCATTGATAATGAATAAGGTTCTTTATGTATCAACATTGTACCGCTAATGGCCATTAAAGACAACATGCATCAAGCATCCATGCATCACCAAAGTACCCCCCTGTTTAGGAGACAGGGCCCTGGGAGAGGAGTTGTAACATGGTCCAGTTAATGGAGGGATTAATTCCTGGCTGTGGCGCTGTCTAACTAAAATAATCCCTATGTTTATCCATCGTTACCATCCAAATAAAACATGACACGATGGCTGACAGCCTGTTCTCTTTGAAAATTAAAAAGAAATAATTAAAAGAAATATTGACAGTAGCAGAAATTCCACTGCAGTGTAGAATATCGGTGCTGTGATTTCAGATATGTCTTCATGGGATGTGCTGTATTAAAAGGATTAAAACAGAGTTTTAATCGAGTTAAACAAACCTCCCTCCAACTATAAAAATAGACGGAGAGGAAAATTACTTAAAAGTCCCAGAGGCAGAATGGTGTTGAACAGCATACAACCAGCTGCTGCAATATGTTTTTTGGCTTTCGATCTCTGGTGTCAGATGCCCTCTGACGCTGAGCACACTGGAGACAATACCATCTGCACAGATGGACATCAGCGCTGTAAAGGAACCTTTTATATGGCTGCACTTGTTTCATAATGCAATGCAAAAATTAAATCAGAAAAAGTGGACTTGAATATCATTTGACCTGATAGTTGCCTTACCCCTGCAAAGGTTAAAGGAGGATGTCACTGGCAAAATGACCATTTGTACGAGTCATTCCCTACTACCTTGAATTTGTGAAGAAGAATGTTTTTCTTACATGCTTCCACAGAAAACAGCAAGATATTGATGTATTAATCGAATTAATCGAATGGGGACCTTTTACAAACTTTCATACAACTTTCTGCACAAATTCAAGTAAACATGGCATGATTAACCCTTAAGAACCTGGATCGACCTTAGTTTTGTTGTGCTATCTATCTATCTATCTATATATATATATCTATATCTATATATATATATATATATATATATATATATGTTTTTTAAATTTTTTTTTTTTTTTGCCTCCTTTCATTTTTTACTTTTCTTCCTTTGCTTGCTTTTAGGTAGTTTTCTTGTAACTTTTTACTACTTGTACAGCTTACTACTTTTACTACTTTACTCTCTTGCTATTTTTTGGCCATTTCTTGTTAAACTGCTCAGTGCCTATTTTCTATTTGCTTCCCAACAAGCGAATTTGTTCAAGCTCCAAAGGGTTTATTGGTATACAATTTGTAAATATGTTGTCTGTTAAGTATTTTTTTGAAGACTAGACAGGTTGTCAACTGAATAGAAACATTACGTTTGAAAAGACACCTGAAGTGTCCTTAGCTAACAACTGAGGTCCGGTAGAGGCACAGATTTTCAGTTTCATTTGGATTCCCCTTAAGCAAAAATATTTGTGATAAAATTCATGAATAGACATTTTTTCTGTGGAAGGATAATTTCAACTTGTAACCCTTGATACATTACTACTACAAATCAATTGTAGTCAGTTATGGGGAATTATGAAATTAAACCTCAGGCGTTGCCTTCTTTATTTATCTTTACTTTTAGCTCTTTCAATGTTCTTCCAGGAAAGGGTCAAACCGTTTCTAATTCTAATTTTCTCTAGTAAGCCGACAGCTGTGGCAAGTCCAGAAATTTCCTGATCTTTTCTGAATGCTGGGATATGTTCTGCAAAAGTCTGGGTAACACACACACACACACACACACATATTTTCTTGTGCCTGTAATTCTTTTTGCATGCTTCCTTCAGCTCAAACTCAACTCCTTGAATGGTCTGAGGAGGTCAAGTGGGCATGGCATTTCAGTGTGGCTGCCCAGATTCAGACTCCTCTGCTTGACTTTTTCTATGTTTTCAATCTGAAAATTCAGACTAGGAGGATGTAAATGGTTTTTGGAGGTATAGCTAATGATTAAAGCAAAAACGTGATTCTGGTAGACTGTTGATAATTCGGCCATTGTGCCGGGGGAATGGCCGAATGAAAAGGTCCCACTAGCAGAGACTTGGACAGTCACAGCTGAGAAAGGTGTTTAGGCCTGGTCACAGTGACACAGCAAAATTCAATCTTAAATCTTTGCAAAATATTTAAATACATTTTGTGATATAGGGATTACTTGCAGGTCTAGATGGTGAACTACTGTAGCAAGTTAAACATTAATACACCAGCCATTGAAGAACACCAGTCACAATAGCCCCCAGCCTGGTTTCTCACCCAAGTCATCAAATACAGAGCTTTGTGACGCCCCTCAGCTAACTCTAATGTCAACCCATCTGCAGTCATACTAGATGCTCAGAGCTTTAAATAAATACAAAATCCCTGTGGGGAGGATGTTTGAGTGAAACAGATTGGTCAAACAAATCCAGAACTTTCACAAAGGACACAGCTGTTCATGTCCCATGTGAAACCAAAAGTCGATACTGATTCATTTTAATATAAAATAACATAAGTTAAGTATGTACATTGCATAGTTATTCACGTGTTTACATCACATTACATCAAACTGTAACCCCGAAACTTAATGTAACCCAAATCATGATGTTTTTCCAACCTAACCAAGTAGTTTTGTCACCTAAGCAGAACTGCAGCCATTTCACAACATAACCCATGTGTTGCAATGTCTTTTATCCAGGAAACAGATGTGCATCTCATACAAACTCTAAAGGGTGCCTAATGTGTTAGTTTCAGATGCTGATAGGGCGTCACAAAGTGTCACTGTTGGAACATCTTTGAATGAGAATGGGTTTCACTCCCCCTTCTTTCTTTCTAGTCTGTACCCTGCTGTTACCTTCACCCTGGCATTGTGTTCTTGGGCTTGAACATCATTGTAAAAAGAGACATGGAGGTACTGAAGAAGGGAGGGGAAGCTATCCAAGATAAGAAGCTTACTAATGGTCAGTGAGGACCTAACTGTGTGAGCTAACTGTTAGCATGGAAGCTTGTTAGTTTGTTTCACACAGTTTAGTCAAAAGACATATTTGTACATGGACTTCTGTACCATAACAGTCTGTAAACCATCCCTCTATTGTGGAGGAGTAATTACTCCAACAGAACGGAGTTGAATAAAAGTGGATAGTTCAACCCAGATAACAAGCTGAGATTCCTTTACAATTTTCATCATGTTCGGACCTCAAGTCTGACACTTGGAAATGAAAAAGCTAATTCTCCAGGTCTTCAAGATCTTCTATGCTATGACTCTCTATGTAAATGATTTTGTGCTGATTGGTGTTTGCTATATAAGCTATATATAAAAAATAAAAAATAATGGAAATGATAAACAAACCCCAATATTCTTTTACTATTTACAGAACAATCATCATCCTTATCTTTGTGTGAAAACAGTGCAAAACCTTTGATTTGCACATCATGATGCTGTTATAGCTGCTATAGAGTCCCATTTTAAATCCAGCTCTAATCAGGACATGTTCATAATATATACTCACACCTTTTATTTTTCATAAAATCATGTATTTTCACAAACACTGTAGTCTTCAGTTTAAGACTTCCAAATAGTACTTTGTTTAAACAGATCTGCTGTTAAGAGCAGGTTGCTATGTATCTGCCTATTCTGCCAAATCCCAGATTTCATCAATACAATGTTTTGAAAATTCTATTTTTACAAGTTTGTGCATGGCTACTTAAGTTTGGTTATGGTCTTGAGGTTATGGCACATTAACTATGGTAAGGGTATGGTTAGGTTACACAACTAAAGGGTTAGATTAAGGGCTAAGGTGCATTGGAAAGGTTAAAAGTAAGCTAGTTACAGTCTCCTGCATGAAAGTCAGATATGCATGTGGACACGCTCATCCACCACTCCAGCCTACACATCCTAACTTTGCTAGTTCAAGAGTACTCCACTTCCTGTATTGGCGCAGGACTTAAATTTTCCAATATGAATATTCAGCCCTCACTCATCCCAAGTCTTCACACATCGCCGCTTTGTCAGTGGACTACATATCACTGTCTAGGTGTCCTCCTGGGACTGCTGTTGACATTCTGGGATGCCCCAACCAATGCCCGGATGTCAAGAAAAGCACATGGTTAGGATTTGGCAACAAAGGTACAAGTGGTTATGTATATATATATATATATATATAAACATCATGTTTTGCCTCTACATTCATTCAGGAAGCAAACACCTGGCTCCTGGGTGAAAATTTGATCCATCTCCCCTCCTGCCCACCCTTTAGGGACCTTCCAGCTCCTTATATTACATTGTTACCGGCAGCAGTTCAACCTGTTGTCGTCCGGTGGTGTATCATATGGCTGTAACAGGCTCGTCCATCCGTGTTATGCCCTGTCATAGCCCGTTGCATATCCATCACACTACCTGTGTGCGTATCAGGTGGAGGCAGGAGATGCCATTTAACTGTCCGCCAACATACAATAATACCCTGACCGGTTTTGTCTAGCCACATTCTCGACTGATGACGTCCGCTAGCATTTCATGGGCACAAGAAAGGTGTCCTTTGGCGTTGCGCTCTTACGCCAAAAGCACTGACAGAGCAGCGATATTTGATGAGTTTGGAATAAGAATGGTTTGTGTGTCATACTGCCACTCAAGGTGCCATTCAGCCAATGCCTTGCAATGAATCATACCACTGCTAAAAGTGTCTTTTGGCATCTGCATCTTATGCCGAGATCACTGACAAAGTGGTGTTATTTGACTTGGGCTGGAATATAATACTCAGGGTTACTGGGCTGGATATGCTGCATATTCTGCAAGATATTTGAAGGATAGCATTGCATTTTTCTCATTTTTAGGGAAATCATCCCAAAGTCTTTCATCTTATCAGTTCTGTTGTTCTGACATTTTTTGTGATCCACCTAATGTAACACTGTAACCACTTTCCTCTAGTCCTCCTACGTATCTCCACAGATCCATACCATAATGAAAGAGATGTCAGAGAAGTGCCAGAAGTTATGTCTGAAATTTGATGTGTAGACAGTAAACAAAAACTTTGCTCAAAGCCTCTCAGCCATGTTGAAAGACACTTTATATTATTTGATTTTTCATGTGGGTTTGGTATGCAAACTAAAGCGAGCCAGTGGAGTCTATTGCCAGAGGCCCTGCAGCAACAACCTCCAAAAAAGTTTTTATAATGTCCAAGGATATGTTGAACAGCCAGAAGAAAACCACCAGTAGCTGGCTGGTACATGTTCTGTGCACTCTGGATGCTGTCAGAGGACGCTGCCTTGCTTGGGCAGAACCTCCCCAATTACCTTCTCACCTGGATGGCAGTGATGGACAGTCTGCTTTGGGGAGGGAGGGAGGGCAGGGGCCACAGCGCTGTCTCCAGGTGTAATGAACAGTGTAAGAGTGTGGAGAGGGACCAGGGCCATAGTGTTGTGTTGACCTTTAGAGTGATGGACAGTTTGGGGATGGGGGGCTGTTATTTTGTCAGTTTCATTCTTGTCAGTGAAGAGGAGGGTGAGAGATGGGCCATGTGAGTGAGGGGTACGTGGCCATAAGTGGTGTCCTATTAGGGCTGTGTGTGGAGGTGGGCAACGATACCTGGCCTTGGGCCTTCCTGTCACACCTTTTGAAACACAGGTTTACAGAAAGTTGACAGTAACGCTTCACCAGAGTGCATGTGGGGTGTGTTGGATTGCTTCTTGTATAGGGTAAGTAACTTGTTTTTTGCAGTATTGCAGTCATGCATCATGCAGTATTATATTATATTATATTAGAAAGAGATGTTCTACATTTAAGATGAATTGTAAAAACTCTAACTTTTCATTTGTATACAGATAAATTAATTTTGGTTCAGTAAAAGGTAGAAGAGTTCAAAATTTTTCTCTCTCTCTAACTCTTTGACATCTTCTTTGGTTACAGTCTTTGGACAGTTTACTTAATCACTGATGACTCACAGATGGGATGGAATAACACACAATTTTACAGCCTGATCTCCCAACAGGACTTTGGACCCAATAGACTGGTGTTTAAAACCGATGTCCAGCAGCACACAAAGAGACTGCTGAGCAATCAGTGATTAAAGAGGGAAAAACAGACTCCATACACACTAACCTCAAAAATGCAAAAAATCTTAATCAAGCATCTGCATTTTACACATTAAAAGATACGATGCCATTTTAAATAGTTGAAATGCCCAACTTTTTAGGATTGTACATTTTCCACTAAAATATGTGTTTAATTTTTGATGCAATAAAAACACTTGTTTCTCATCAAGGTAAGGTAAGGTGATTCCAGGATGTTTTAGTGGCATTTTTAGAATTTTAAGCATATTTTGATGAGTACTGGAATAATATCTTAAATTGAGTTAATTCCTGCCAGGATAATTGTGACATGATATTTTTAAAAACTACCCAATGCCTAACTCACGATACATATATTTACACATATTAGCAATACACACATTTTTGCCTACTATTATTGTCTCTTTCTGTTATTTCTGGTCAGCCACACGTTCACATCAGCAGTAGATCTACAAGAAAAGCAGCAGTAAGCTCAAATCAAAGGTACAATCTGTGGTTTGCCACTTCAGTCATTCAAAGTGCATTCAACCTAAAAGTGGGAGGGCACAGGTGTCTTGGCCCAATTACAGTGATGACAACTTACACATGAAACTAGTGTCAGATCTGGCAGGAAGTCCTGTCTGAAGAGAACAAGTCGTTTGAGTCTGACTTTGAAGCTTAAGATAAAACATACTGTTGGTCTCAAAAAGCAATCACTTCATGTCTTTAGGCTGCTCTGAAATTATTATCTGTACCTGATTTTTATTAAATATTTCTTGTAAATCAAGCACTGTTTTGATAGAAATAACTTAGTTGGTGTTCTGAGTCTTTGTTCATATCACAAAATTTTCATCAGCAGATGGAGTCAAGAAGACAGTCCTTTTCTACATTTGCTTTGCTGTGTACACTGGATGTCTTTCTGTACATATATGGGCTGTGAATCTGCACAATGGCCAATATCTTCTACAGTTACTGCAGAGTTTTCTTAAAGTTTTAAACAGACTTTGACCAAAACATCTCACTAATGAAATATTGTAAAATTTGAGAATTACACTCTTCTTTCTTTCTTGCCAAAATTTACATAAGAAGATTGATACCACTCTCATGTATGTCTGTTTAATCAAAAACTATGGTGGCATATTAAATGTAACATGTCAGTTAATGAGCTGGAGAGGTGCAGGAGGGTTTATTTTATTTATTTATTTTTTTAACCTTTGTACAGAGCTAGGATAGCTGTTCCCTCCTGTTTCTCATTTTTCATGCTAAACTTAACTAATCAATTGCTATCTTTATATTTTATGTAGCCTACAGATGAGAATGGTTTTCTAACTCGTGGCGCAAGACACCAAGTAAATATTTCCTGAAAACACTGAACACTTTTTTTTTTCAGCACCAAGACAGATTTGGCAAAATAAAGTGATCATCTATTGTTGTTAAAAACAAAAATGTTATTGGCACTGAGCTTATCTGTAAAACTGACAACCAGTAAACAGTATGACAAAAAATGATGATCTGAAAAATACTGAAGGGCTTAAATAACATTTCTTCCCAGCTAATACTTACTAAATGCAAGTACAAACTGATATTAAACCTCTTGATTCTGTCTGAAAACTACTTCTGTTTAAGTGATGTACTGCAACAAAAAAACAACAATAGACTTTTAAGCTTAATTTTTTTAAAAATTAAATTCAGGGGTATTACAGTAATATACAAATAACAATATATAAACTTTCTCATATTCTTCATGCATACAAGTAAATTTGTTAATTATATTAAATCATTGTTAAATAGTCAGTGTAGGTTGTATTTATTTATTTATTTCTGTGTTCTTACTTTTTCCCAAGTGACCTTGGGAAGGCTCTATATAAATCCAAGTTGTTGTTGTTGTTGTTGTTATTATGATATTATTATTATAATTATTAGGTGAGAGGATATAGCAATGTATATTCTGATCTGTGTGCTCAGTGATATGGGATAATTTGTTTGAAGGGCTCTGGATTTCAACAATACCTTGGTGAGAATATGCTACTTATTTGAAATAATGTTATGTTAAGCTGTAATAAAAGTTGATGTCAGCAGTTTGCATTATACGACTAGTAAGCAGACAATGGATGCAGCTCATTAGTTTTGATTAGCACCACCTCTTCAGTCTTTCAGCTCCAGCTTTACAGATTGTTGAGCGACTGTGTTTTGAAACTAGAAAAATCTTTTGCATGACTGTTGAATCCACTTCAAAATGAACAAACCAAAAAAAAACAATTTTAACCAGGGAATTACAAATCTAGGAACTTTAGTATATCTAAGCACCTTATATTTTTTATTCATCTTACTATTTTGGGTTTTCATGCATTTTTCAGTCACGATTTACTTTTTGGATTTTTATCTGTCAAATACTGCTGCTACAATGTTTTGCAAGAGCCTTGTGTACCGCAGGGACAATTTTAAGCTCCACCAAGACGTTATTGGTCAAGAAGTCAAGAAAAAGAGATGTATCGATTTTGATGACCTCTTTCGCATTGCAACATCATAAGGAGAGACTCTGCCTTCTCTTATATAACAGCTTGTGTATCTATCCAGCACACTGTTGAATGTGAAAGTAACAGCTGACAGAGAAGATTATTAGGCCCTGTTGGAGGTCCACACTCTATTGAGCGCTTTCTTCTTTCATTTAGCATTTCACCAGATGGTACCTTAATGAGCCGAAGCTGTCACTGTTTAAATTACACAGAGCGGGGGATAGAGAGGCAAAGAGTAAAATACCCTTTGCAAATTTGAACAAGGTCATAATAAAGTGGTCAGCAGTCGCCCAAAATGGCTGGAGAAACAGCTTGATTTATGCCCGTCTGTAATTGAATGAGGAAAGAGAGAGTGACCTCTACTAGGCCAGAGCCTTGGCCAATCAGAGGGAAAATTGTATCACACAAGAAGGACGCGGAAGAGTTATTTCTCCATCACCAACTATCATCGTCCCTACAACTATTAACTATATACTATTAACATTAGCTTTTAAAGAGAGTGGATACATGAGGGGCTCATCTGCTGACATCCATATTTACCCATCAGGGGGGATGTGCTTTCACAGAGGTTATGTGGGTAGAAGTGTTTCACTGATGAAATTTTAAACATTTCTTTGCCAGGTCAGCAGCTTTTTATGGGTAATTCAGCTGTAACAGTAAAACACAGAAACTACTAATATAAATCAAACGGTGATATAAAAACACTTTTTTATGTTTCATCAAATAATGAGAGTTTTGCTCAGGCAAGGATTCACATGTTGAAAACCATTGTGGAGAGTGTCAATGCTGCGGTGGAATTGAGGACACTGAATCACTTTGCCCCTCAAATGCAACCACCCATTACACTGAAAAATAGCTACATAAGCATAATGTAACAAGAGTCTAATGCCACACACTTCTGTAAGACTGTGTATGCACAGTAGTGCTTTGAACTAAATGCTATCATCAGTATGCTAACTCACAATAACAATAACATTATGATATTCAGCAGGTATAACATTATCTACGTAAATCATTGTGAGCGTGTTTCTTTAGATTTGTTAACTAGCATTTACATAAAGTACAGCTTGTCCAAATTTCATGATGATTAATGCAATACTTAAAAAAAAAGAACTTTAAGGTGGAAGCCAGCACCGACACCAGCACAGACATGAAACGAAAGAACTATTTTTTTTAAGCTGGCCTTTTGTCAGATCAACCCTATCAATAAATTAAGTAGGGTGATATTTTTGATCTCCTGTGCACAAGATAATGGCTTCACAGTAACTTGCAAAAAGCAAGTGCAGACAATGGAAGTTGGAAAAAATAAAATAAATAATTTGTCTCCACAGGATAAAACAATAAAAATTAAAATCATCTTTGAGAATTTTAGTTGCTCCACAGAAACTTTTAATTGTTGTTCATTGCAAAATGTTCTAAACATTTTTTTATGAAGAACCTTTCCGCATCTTTGCTGTATATTCAAAAAACAAACAGACCAAAGAAAAAAAAAAAAAAGGTTTAGCCCGGAAGTTGGCGCAGGCGATTTTAAACGTGACCGGAAGTGGATGCTACACTAACTGACGCTAAGCTCTCCAACTTGCAAAGAGGCATGAAAAAATAGCTCGTAGAAAATGTTTAGTTGTGACCTACAGACTACACCAGCAGTTGGGCGAATATATGCGGCAGCACTTAAGCACTTGACAAAGTAAACTTCGGGAATAAGGCGTGCAACGACAGAGGAATATCAACTTTTGAGACAGACACCAGTCGGAGCTAATAAAGCTAACACCTGTTAGCCAGGTGCAGTCCGTCAGCCGCTGCCTCCTCCATCCAGCGGCTGTTTGAGAGACGGTAGATTCAACGACTTGGTGAGTGAAGTTTAATCATAACTAATGGCATTATTGTGCATCTGTTGCGCAGTAGATTACTTTGTAAGTTCGTGTTTGCGGTCATGTTGTGTTGATTCTGTGGCTGTGTTAAACTGTGCACCGCAGTGTTGGTTAGCTCGGGGACATGTTGTTGTTGTTGTTGTTGTTGTTGCTGGATTCAGTTGTGTGTTCAGTCATGTTTGGCCTGGCGGATTCACAGTGTTCATTTATCATAGCTTTCTGGTTATATCCTGTTGTCCCAAGGCTTCTTGTGTGTTAACTTTGTTACGAGTTGTTTTATTTGTTACCTCCACCTCTGAGCTGTTGTTAAAAGTAATGACGTAACTAAGTACTGAAGTACTAAGTATCACTTTTTTGTACTTATATTTGAGTTTTTCTGTTTTGTGCTACTTTGTAAATATATTCTATTCAGAGGCAAATGCATATGTTTACATTTATTTGACAATTTAGGTTACTAGTTTTCTTGCAGATTCAGATTATGACGATAAGATTGAACTTTATTTATCCCGAGGGAAACTACTGTGCTAGTTGCAGTACAAAGTTAGAGGGGCATGCAATATAAGGACAAAAATAGTATAGCAGAAAAAGCAATTGTATAGTGAATAAAGCATATTAAATCTTAATATGACCAACAAATACATTATATTGTCTTACTAAAGGTTGAATAAGACTTCATCAATTCCTCCACTTAAATCTTCTGCCACATTAATGTACACATTAATGCTTTATTAATAATAATCTAGTAATATAATATACTCTGAAATAGGCTATTCTGCAGATTGAGAATTGAGTTTTTCTTTTGATATTTCAAGTATTTCAAGTATCAATGTGAAAAATTTTGGACATTTACTTTAGTCAAACTTCACATGCAGGACTACTTTTACTCAGATATTTACAGCCAGTTTTGCTCACAAAAACTCGTGTGTTTCCTTTGAATGCATTTCCTTTGTGATTGTGGATTTTTAAAGTATATTAAATCCAATATTGTTATGTGAATGCATGTGCATATCTCTCTGTGTGTGTGAATGCAACAAAATAATCAGGGGCCCTTTAGAAAATACAATCTATATAAATTAATTATAATTATATAATTTTTTAATTGTCTTTTTTAAAGTCAAATTTCACATAATTGAACAGCGGGATTACCCTTATCGTAGTCAATTGTAGTTGTAGTAACGACTTTTATGGATGTAAATTGACACATTATAAAAAAGTTGTTTTTTGTTTATTTATTTTTTAAAATTTAGATAAGTGAATAAACCAAAGACAGTAGTTGAGCCTGCATATAATGACGTCATTTATTCAGAGCATTATGCCCCATTAAAAATGCAATGTCCATACAAGAGACAAATAGTTAATCACTAAACATTAAACATGCTGAATCAACATTATAGCACACATATCAATTTATATGTGGTCCTAAAGATAACAAACACCCATTCAATTACATACTGTAAAGTATATTGTGGTTTGACATGAAAGGGAAATTATGGCAAGTATTATACAAGCAATTTAATACCATTTATAATTAAATCCACGCACACAACTTTAAAGTATTGCATGACTGCAGCAAAATCTTTTGAGTTTCTTTGAGCATACAATTAGTGTTGAAAGCCCAACTCATACAGTACTGCATCTTTGAACAATCTATGTAATGGTGACACTCTTTCTACATAAAACATCCTCAGCATTTTATTGTCATTCTTTACTGTAATATCTTGTTAGTTATTGCCCATCTCTGTGTTGTATACTGTTGTCCTTTAGCCGGGTTGCCTATAAAAAGATAAATTGGCATCGCATGAAAAGCAGCTGTTACTACTTGCTTTTTTTCATACATGAAACATTATGGTGTAGGCCTTTTGAATGCACAGAAAGCCCTTGTTTGATCCATTTCTGTTAATTTAAGATACACAGTCAAGTTTCAGCTTTCTCCTGATGCTTTTAGTCTCGTCCATTTAGGTATCTTTCGTCCGTCACCCTCTTGTTTTTTTTTTCCTTTATAGACCAGCTGAGTGCTTGGGTTAATGTCTCTTAAAATATCAATAACATTCAATTAGATACCCTAATAGAAATTCCTGTTTGCCAAAGCCAAACAGAGACTGACCCCCATTGAACCCAGGTTGGATGATACACGTTGACCCACGAAGATCAACCGCCAACACAGTTTTACACTGAAAGGGGTATAACAGGATCTATCCTGACCTATCACTCCATTAACCTTGCTGCTTATTTGAGCAGCGTGCATGTTTTTTTTTTTTTTTCCCTACCGAGAGAGGCAGGTGGAGTAATGTCCTAAGGCTTCATATATCATAACATAAAAACAGACCTGTTGTGTTTGATTCCTCTGTCGGTACATTTAAACAATCCTTGCCAGGCCTGGAATCTAATTCTCAGTTAGTTTTCACACTATGGTACTGTCACGTTAGCCAGTGCCTCATTCTGTCTAATTGAGTAATGACAGCAGCTCCACATTGTGACACCTCCACTGCAAGGTCAGTCCAAAACGATGCCAGCTTCACACAGAGAAACTGAGTCAAACCCACTCCTACCACAGAGCACACAGCAGGAGTGATCCCCAAATCCAATAAATCTAACTGCAGGTATCAAACACACACATGTGCAGGAACATGCACACGCGTACACTGACTATAGTGTGTTGCTACAAGACAGATTCAACGAGAGGGTTGTAGTGACTCCACAGTTGGCATTGTATCATCACAGCAAGAAGCATCTGAATTGATTCATGGCCTTTTTTTAATGTGCTGTTCGCATCAGCCTTTGTTTGTGCCGCTATTCACGTTACTCTGGATTTAACTTAGATTTCAAAGACACTGAAGTCAACTTTAATGAAAGAAAGCGGTTTATAGCCATAAAGTGGAATGTCTGTCTGTCTGTATTTGTCCTTGTATGGATCTAATTAGGGGCCCATTAGCAGTTGTGGGACAGAAATAATGTGCACATACAGTGACAGAAATATAAATATGCATCCTTTTTCATCAGATTTAGCCAGTTTCTGGCGCTAATTTCACAATGGGCGGTATCATGATATTACAGTATAAAAGGTTATTTAGAGATCCTGACGCTGTGATTTTTAATACCGTCAAAAATATGGACCCTTATCTTTCTATGAACTTCATACAGGAGAGGCTGTATTGAGGATGTTTTGCATGCAGTGCACATCACAAGCACTGGAGGTTTAGCCCAGGCCACTCTGCACGCATGAGCAGTGTGTGTTTACATGGGCAGCGTTTTTTGTGGTGGCTGTAGCACAGCTGCCTACTGTTATAACTGCTGTATTTCTACAATTAACTGCACATACTCCACTCATTTATGCAGCCTTGCAGCCACCGTATTTTCAACAACACAGTCCTGTAAATGTGTCACAGTGAAAAGCCTTGTGCTGACAACTAAGGGGCTTCTGTCTACAGAAATGTTGTCAGAGGGTTTTTATTTTGAAACAGAAACAGGAAGGTTTGATTGAAACAGACATGTTTGTATTTCCTCATGTCTGTGACAGATTTAGATACTAAAACTGCTGAACTCTAATAAAAGGTGGTATAAAATCAGTTTAATGAGCAAAAAACCATTTTCACTGTCCGGTTTTGCTGAAAACTGTGCGTGTCATCCGGAAAAAAATTGTGAGACTCTGTTTCTTTAGATATGCTGCAGCTGAGCGGCTGCCAAGGCCGTGCTGCCCCAGGAAAAAAAATTAATTTAGAAGGCTTATGGTACATACTCGCCAGTCGGCAGGTTTACCTTCCAAAATGAAAGTACAAATATGATGAATGCATTTCCTTTTATACGAAACACTTGCAATTTTTTCTGCATTGTAAACCTGCATTGTTTGCATACATGTTTGCTAGGTTGCAGACTTCCTCTTCACTGTTTTTGTTAATGCATTATTGTGTTTCTTGGCATGTTACTGCCACCTGCTTTCCCTTTTTTCATGGGAGTGCTACATATTTACACTCTACTAAAAATGCCAGCAGCGTGATGAGGCGCTGTGCATTTTATTCTGCGCATTTTCCTGATCACTGAGAGTTGAAAACATTTAAACATTGGGTAAACAACTACAGCTGATCGTCATTGTCACTTTTTACCCAGCTGTCCAATCATAGTGGAGGTGCGACAGGGCAAAAACCACGAAAACCACTTTGCGAAACAACAACAATAGAGGACAACTTGACACTGAACCCACAAAGACTGGTGGGTGCTGACATTTTTTATTCCATTCATATTCTGTGTCAAAGCAAGCAGAGCAGCTGAAAAAAATGCTGTGCCCTTGTTTAACTATCAGTTTAAGTAATTTGCAAAAACAACAAAATATGGTAGTAATAACACAAATTGCATCATTGAGCTGCCTTAATCACCACATTGGAAATTACTTTACCACAACAGCTTCTGTGTGCTTTTGCCTGTGCAGAAGAAAATCTCCACACAGTACCTTTTTAATGAAGAAATTTTTATTTGTACAGTCTGTTTCTGACCCTGTTTTTTCATCTCCACCTGATAGGTGAAGTAGGGGTGGGGGAAAAATGATCCGCATAAGAGCCATGTTTCTTACCATATATTCACAAGTGGCCAAAATTGATTTCTGCACATTGTTTTAGGTTTTGCTGAGGGAATGCACAGGCCATAGTTAGCCTTGTAAATACATGTGTGCTTAAAATCCATAGTAAAGGAAAAAATATTGGATCAGGTACATGTCTGTTTAGTACACAGAGGAAATAAACTCCTGATGAGTAAAAAATGAGATGAATGCATCTCCAGATGTCAAGGACAGAAGCACACCAGGGACCAAATCTTTGGTACAGAACTGCTGGTGTCACAGATGATGATGAGCTTAAAAACACAGTCTGAAAAATGTCTGAGAAAATTAATTTGACCTCTTCCAACAGCTTGACAGAAGTTTGAGTATTTGGCCGATAGACAAGCAACATTTATTTCATGCTTTATGTTTAACTTGTATGCGTTCCATTCAATTTGAAAGAGCGATAATCTAACTTTTTGTCCTTAATAACTGATCATGTTGTTCATTAATTTAATTTGTTCCTGTGTTTTATGTCATCCATACAGGCTCTTTGCCTATTAGGTAGGATAAACTGTGGCTTGTCTGCAGATCTTAAAGAAATTAAATATGAAGAGAAAATGAACTACATGTCTAAAGGCTTTACACTCCATGTGTCAGCTTTGTGCCCCCTGGTGTGTCTTTGTTCAGGAATAATGTCAAACATGTCAAGATGACCTTAGTTCACTTTAGGATTAAACACAGGAGGAAATGTGTACAATAACATAATCTCTCTCCTGGTCCTTTGATGGTCTCTCCAGTGCTCATTTTCTTCAAATCTTGTTCATGCCTTTTATAATTCCATTCCAGTTGCACTTAACAGCATGGTGAGGTGTTGTGAGAGCTGAGAGTAGGGCAACAAGGTGCTCCTATAACCATTAAAATGTTCGACTGCCCATTAAATGCATCTGTACCTTTTTGTAAGTAGCTCTATCCATCACTATTATTACTGGTATATTCTCTGTACATGGTCCTGAGGAGACTGCTGATGCTCAATTTAGGCTCAACACAGAAATATGGTCTACTTAATGCCATGTTTGAGCAATGAAAAAGGAAAAGAAAGAGGAATAAATGGGAAGTCATCGCACATAAATTTAGGGGAACACTGAAACATCTTGAAAATAATGAGGCATCTGTTTAAATATTGATCTTGACAAAAAACCCATACAGGACATTTTATCCCTTTATCCCATTTTACACCTTTTACACACACTCAAGTGCTGCTAGAGCTAGGTTTGCACAGTATACCTTATCTTTATGCCAATGTTATAATTAAAATAATGTCAGAATTTTTTTTTGTTTTAATGCATTTTACATGTTCTCCGTATTATTCTGTTTGTATCTTATTGAGAGAGTGATATCTATATCTATATTTATATCTATGTCTATATCTATAGAGTGTATGCATATACAGTGTATATACATATATATGCATACATACATACATACATATGCACGCACGCGCGCACACACACACACACACACACACATATATGTCTCTCAAGCAGTATACATATATATAATATTATATTATTAACATTGGTCATAAAAAAAATGTACTACTTACTACTTAAGTTTGTGGTGTAGGCTTAACCCTGTGGATTTGGTAGATTCACCAACATGCTTTTCTCTGTCTTTTATTTCTTTTCATCCATCCCCTGTTGCATAATGCATGAACTTTGTTCTCTCCTGTGATTGATTATTGATCAGTCAGATCTGGGTTGGCTTTTTTTCTCTTTTTCTGTTAATTCCTCTGAGACAATCTCATGATTTAGGGCTTTGAACATAATGTATAATTTCTCAGATAAGATTTTCTGATTAAAATAACACATGTCTTAGTTTGTCTTGGACTAACAGGTAAAGGAAGCGTTAAGATGAGTTGCACACACGGTCATGTCATACACACATGCTGGTCCAAAGTCAAGTTGTTTCGATACAATGTTTTCAACCCTGAGCTGCACAGATGAAAAAAATAAAAATATTTTACCTTATTTTTAGGTAGTATGTTGACACCTCCCCTGTCGTCGGCTACTGCCACACTTGGATTTTAATTCTATAGGAAACACTGAGTGGCCATAGTATTTACATTTTGATATTGGCAGTAGCATTATTGG
This sequence comes from Plectropomus leopardus, assembly GCF_008729295.1. Lineage (NCBI taxonomy): Eukaryota > Metazoa > Chordata > Actinopteri > Perciformes > Serranidae > Plectropomus > Plectropomus leopardus. Next base: position 11,477,556 of record NC_056466.1, read on the forward strand.
TAGAAGTAATCGTGATAGAAGCAAGTAGTTTTATTTAACAAAATGTGAAAAAATCAAACCTTAGTTATTCCAAGTAAATATTTTAAAAATTTTATATTGAAAAATATAGACAAAAGAACTCAAAATATCTGATGTAGGATTTGGCCCACTGGTGGAATGAGGGCGCATGTACTCAAAAATCCTCATCTGATGCGCTGTTTTAAACCTCATGATACCTGGAGTTAATATCCACAAATTTAATGGCATACAAATAAACAGTCAATGCATACAAAATGTTGGCATCCTTCCTCTGTATTTTTATTTTCATTTCTTTACTGAATTTACTCACTTATTTCCAAACTATTATCTGGTAATTTTCCCTTAATGGCTTTTTGTCCAAACTGGTTACAGCAGATTTGTTTAGCCTACATTTTCTATTTGATCCCTGACAATTGTGGTTATTACAGCCTGCTGCAGAGAGCTAAGTAAAATCTGTTTTGCACAGAGAGAGCCCTCCCCATACAATCTTATTTTGATGCTATTGTTCTTGGACCCAGATGTGAAAGTAATGGCTCTTCATCTCAACGACAGGCACTTGGTGGGAATGAGGCTTTTAAGTTTCAAAATGACTTAATGGAAAGCTAAAAGAGGACTAAAATTAAAAAACATGGCGTCTAAAGTGAGGCATTTTCTTCATCAAGCCAGCCCCAGGTGCGTCCCTTCCATGGTCACGCATATAAATTGCTCACATCCATATTAACTACACAGCTGTAGGGAGATGTCTGTATGCTTGGGCAGCACTGGCTCATCTATTTCAAAACAGCATTTAGCCACTGTTCGAAGTGCCATCAATGCATTTAGTCCCTGTTTACTTTGAGTCTCCCTGAGTTTAAAAGTAAATTGTACACAATGTGGTGGAGAATAACATGCTCAGAAATGTCATATGGTCAGAGAGCAGCCTTTTCATGTGATAACAGGCTCTGGATGGCAGTGGGGTTTTCACACGTGTCTAGCCAAGTGTTTCTGACAGGAGGAGGAATATAAGGCAGCCGGTCGAGCACACCAGCACTAACCACTTCAAAATGGAGCCTTTCATCTTGCCAGCAGTCACTGAGACATTTCATTCAAAGCTCAAAGGCAGTAGACATTCTTGTGCAGCGGACCAAAGGCCACAGATGACAATGCTTAAAATCCACAGGCTGGCACATTCCAGTTAATCTCTGTGTTTAAGACTTTAAGCTCTTAATGAGTCATATACATATGTATGCATGTATTTTAGTTTTATGCATATACGGCCATCCAAGATTTGAAATGTGAAGGGAAGTAGACCTCCAGGAGAGACTTAATGTGCAATCTATTTCAGCACATAAATGGTGAAAGTATGTCGTCTGAAAATTTTAGGAAGCTGCCAAGTCTTAAGTATATTATTGCTGCCATTATACCAAATTATTTTTTAACCAGCTGCAGACAAATTTCCTATGTCTGTGTGAAATCATGAGAGTTTGCTTGAGTTGCAGTATTGTCAAACATGTTTACCATTGTAGTAAAATTACAGTCTTGATGAAAAAACAAAAAAAAAAAAAAAACAACTGAAGTTCAGTGATACAGACATTGTTAACAACCAACAGGTGCTCTCCCCAGCATGAAAGAGGAAGCAGCAAACCGTGTAGACAGCGATAAACAAGAGTTTTCTTGGACTATTGAAAAGGAGAAGAAACTGATGGAGTTGTGGAGTAAACAAGAGTGCTTCTTTGATATGGCCTCCCATTTGTGCCTCAAAAAAGTGGACTGAAATTGCTGCATGCCTTCAAAATCCACAGCAAGTGAATGCGATAAAGTCTCTCTGGCTTTTGTTTGACATTTCGTGTCGGCAAAAATCTTGTTATGCATTTGCCATCTGTGGTTAGCGCCATTAGCTTGTTTACTATATTACATGAATGCTACTGTCAGACTGAACGTCCCTCAGAGCCCTGTTCTAACTTTCAAACTTTATGTAGAAAAAAAACAAAACAAAACCTGAATCGCTGGATATTCGTATCAAACTGCCGAATCTGATTCAACTGGCACATATCTGAGTTGGGTATAGCACTACTATGTGCTTTAACTAGCTGGCTACACTGTCCTGAAAGTCAATTTGCGTTTCCTCAGATAGCGAAGAATTAACCCACCCCATTCTCCTTATGATTGGCAAGTACTTTTTGCCCTCGTTGGTTGGATTGGTTAGATTTAGGCAAGTTTAGGATAGTAAGGATTGGGGTAAGAATGTCAGGGTATGCCAGTCAGAGGCAGTATAAAGCAGAGCGGGGCCGGTCATGCCTTTAGTTTCCTATGACTCACTTTACTATCTCTTTGATTCACTAGTACTCATTGCCTTCGTTGGTTGGGTTGGTTAGGTTTGGGCAAGAGGAGTTAGCTTGTTTAGGGTAAGAGTAAGACTGTCAGGGTAAGCCAGTCAGAGACACAGGGCGGGTCATTCATTCGCCTTCCTAGGAAAAATGTTAGCTAAATGTACTTCTTTGCTGAAGATTGCTAGATTGCTAAAAAATCATATATTATCATTGATATGATTTAAGCAGTGTCACATTATCATATAATTGAAGCTAGTAATTTTCAGATAAATGAATGGTTAACTCGTAGGCTAATAGCAAATATCAGTGTGTGCAATGAATGAAATACCGCCGTAGTAGCCGTGCTATACAGCTTTGCATTGTGTGTGTGTGAGATAAAGACGTTGGGGTGAGGCTTACTTTGCCTGTTTCTGAGGTGACTATAGTGCATTACTGTTCTGCTTGGTAGCTGTGAGTGTTTTTTTTGCCACCTGCAGCTGCGCATTTACCCACGATGGACCACTGTTCA